>NC_052087.1:15001853-15308797 GCF_015852505.1 Tachyglossus aculeatus
TATCTGCCAATCTATAATTTCATTTTAGAATCTTTCACCTTGAAGGAAGCGAACATATTTACTAATTATATTGTACTCTTCTAGGTCTTTAGCATAGGGCTCTATGACACAGAGGGTGCTTAATACTACTGATTGCAAAAGTCACAGCCAGAGAGAGACAGAGGCAGAAAGGAAAAGTCGTTGTGGAAGTGAGGGGTAAATCTAGCATAAATCAAAATAGAAACAACAAATCACAATGATATTGGGGATTTATAAACACATGAGTTTATTTTTTTAGGAAATTATTTCTTGTGTTAGTCTATCAGTGAAATTAAAGCAACATGAACATCACTAAAGTTTACCAGAAACTGAATTAAGAGGACTAGAAAATGCACAGTCCCAGCTAAATCACCAGGGACTGCAAGAGAATATAGTAAAAATGGAAGACCAAAGGAATCCTCTCAACAAAAGAAGTGAGAGAAGGATGGGCTAAAAGAGGTCTCTTTTCTTTAGAAGAAATCTCCTAGGTAAAACCTACCCATAGCCATAAGAATGGTGAACAGGGAAGAAAAACATGGGGATTGATGAGTAATGTGCTAAACGTGGTTTCCAAAGGGAAGCATGCCTTTTGAAATGCTAAGATGTTAAAATAAGGTGAATCTCTGTGAAGGAAAGACTCTTTCATGGAGTCAGACACCTAGATGAAAGTGGTGGTTTTTTGAGAAAATGAGAATGACACAGCTAGCTTCCAATTCATGTGACTTAAAAAGCAGGTAGCAATATGAAACAAGATCCATAACTGGCAACTTAGTGGGTTAGGGAAATTTTAAAATGGCGATCACCAAGTTTGATTGATTCCCCTTCCTAACAAAAATTTAGAATTCGACTCAGACTGTGAGTCCTGTGTAGGAGAGGGAATGTGTCTGACCTGATTAATTTAAATATACCCCAGCACTTAGAACAGTGCTTGATACACAGTAAATGCTTTACAGATATCTTAAAAAAAATGCAATAAACCCACTTTGTGACCACCTTACGGAAAGGCTAGAACCAAACTATGGCTTACCTAGCTGCTTTGTGCCCCTAAAAACGTCATGCTCTGAACTTGTTCCCATCTATAAATTTATGGTCATGAGTGACTCATTTCTACACTATTAGCCAAATGATTTGTCTTCCACCAAAACGTAACTCTCCCAATCTTGATGTGTAAGTGCTTTCTGATTGCTCAGAAATCATGATGCTGCCTAAAGAAAAAACTTCATGTAAATACTCTGGGAGAAATCACGAAAGACACTAATTCCAAACAAAATCAAGCATGATTAGTAATTTCTATTCAGACGGCATTTCACCAACCTAAGAACTTGTTTTCCAATTACTACTGCCTGATTTACACTATGAAAAGCAATGTCTGCTACAGTCTATCTCAGAAACAGCCTCATTTGATTCTAGACTGCATAAAAGAAGAACAGGAGATGGTCCAATATAGACTAAATACTTTGCTACATGGAAAGCCAATAGGCTGTGCCTAATATACAGTTTACATTTTTATACCACCTTCTATTCAAAAGTCCCCAAAAGATTTTTCAAAACCCGTGTTTATATGAATCATTTCCAAAGCCACATGGGATAAAATTTGTAATGACAAACTGAAAAATACAGTCTAGGAAGCAGATTGCAGTCAAAGAGAAGTTCCTATTGATCCTTGCAAAGGTAAGTGTAGCTTCCAGCCCTTCAGAAAGGCAAACACCCATGTCTAGAAGCAGTTTTCCACGCAAGGAACACAATCACATAGATAAGTATATGGAAGAAGGTCATGTAACACAGAGGATCCATATGCAATTTACTGCAAATGGACAGTGAATCAGTAATGCTATAGTTCCTAGTCTGGGCATTTGTCTGGTCTTCTCTAGCACCTCATATCCTGTGATGACTTCTCAGCACATAACATTTTGGAAAAATAACTCATCCAGAATTCCCAACTTGTCTATTTACCAAGTCTTCCTCTGATTAATTCGTAAGACAACCCACCCCAAATTTATAGACTAGGCAAGAGATTAGTCTGGTTTCATCAGCTACACCTGAGCCTTTTTGTGCATAGAGCTCCCAGAAATTTCAGCCATGACTCCTTATTCAAAATATTATGAACTTATTTACACTGCCCTTACTGCTCACATATATTTATCCACTCGTATTTATTTTGATCATTCTAAGCATAAAAAAAAAATTGTTTCTGTTACAGTACAAACCTCTTGTGGGTAAAGAGCATGTCAACTTATTATTCTGTATTTTCCTAAAACTTAGTTCAGTTCACCAGGGCTATGCGTACTACTACTGCCCTAGTAGTGAGATAATATAGATAGAAGCTTCCATTTATCGAAGTCAAGGTAGAAAGGCACACAAATATTTTACAGATGTTGAGCACATATTGAATAAATTCATTCATATAGGCAAAAATAACAAAAGTATCCCAATAAATGAAATTCAGTCTGAAAAATGATTCACTAGATATATGTAGGTCTAAGATCATTCCCTTAAGAGGATTTGTGGCCAACTGCCTGACAAAATGTCACAAGCAAGCCACAAGAAACCAAACACACCATAGAAACTATCCCTGAAAAATATGAATTTAAGGACAGTATTATGAACAAAAATAGAAGCTGTAAAAACTGTAAAAAAAAGGTTTTTCTCTAAAAAACCTTAGCAAAGAATTTTTCAGAGGATAGAGACAATAAACTGAGATATCTGGTAGAGATAAGGAACCTGATTCCAACAGCTGTAAAAGAATGTCTTGGAAGGCAGATGAATTCAAGATTTGGTCCCAGGGGCTTTTAAGGATGTTTGTTGCTTCAGCTATAAATGCTAGTTGATTCATAAAACATTAGCTGAAGGTGCATAAATGTAGGCTGGGAGAACACAAAATGTAATGTTCAACTGATGAGTGGATAATTAAACAGCAAGCTAAAAAAGACAAAAGTGTGAAAAATGAATGCAAAAAAGAAACCCATTTAAGAGGCATAAATTAGAAGGAAAGCAAAGCGTGATTCCCGATTTAGCAACAGCATTTTCATGAACCAATGAATACAGAAACACACACACACATAAATTAGGATAGGTCCAATAAATCTTGGCAATGAAAAAAATCTAATCTAAGGGCAAGATTTAGAAAGAATGCTCAACTCCAAGGAAAGGGACTGTTTATAATGTAGGACTGATACGTTTCATTAGAGAGAGGAATGGGAATCATTGGTCAAGAAGGTCTACTGAATTACGTGATATAATCCAAAGTTCTGGAAGCCACTAAGTCAGGAAGAGGCAAGACAGGTTTCAGGCAAGGGAGTGGCCTGAAAAAGAGCTAAATGGAGTGTGTATAGTCCTTTTTAATGGTACTTGTTAAACACTTACTATGTGCCAAGCACTGTACAGGAGTACATATAAGATAGTCAAGGAAAACAAATTTGATGTCCCTCATGGGGCTCAGGGTATTAATCCCCATTTTACAAATGAGGTAACTGAGGCCCAGAAGAGTTAAGTAACTTGCCCAAGATAACACAACAGAGAAGTGGCAGAGCCAGGATCGGAACCCAGATCCTTCGGACTACCAGCCCTATGCTCTATCCACCAGACCACGCTGCTTTAATGTTTGAATATAGTCATCTAGGTGCTCATGTTGTTGCAGCCAGTTATCCGTAAATATATTTAGGTAAATGCCTGTGTCTTTAAATCAGGGTCGCAAATTCAACTGAATTTTCAGTCAGTTTTAAAAACACTGTAATTAATGTGTTTCTGAAGAACCTCATGGATATGGGAGAATCACACTAATTGATGTCAACGGGCGCCGTGCGCATGCACCTAGCATAGCCTAGTGGAAAGAGCACAGGCCTGGGAGTAAAAGGATATGTGTTCTAATTCTGGCTCTGCCACATGTCTGCTGTGTGACCTTGGGAAAGACACAACCTCTCTGTACCTAAATTACCTCCTCTGTAAAATGAGGATTAAGACTGTGAGCCCCATGTAGGAAAGGCACTGTGTCCAACCTGATTACCTTGTACCCAGTGCTTAGGACAGTGCTTGGCACATAGTAAGCACCTAATACCATTAAAAAAGTACTGTTTCTTCATACACCGCTATTAGACTCCAGCAAGACTCTTTCATTGTGGAATCAAAGCTGAGGTCACTCAAGCATATATCACAAAACTAGGGCTAAAACCACTGACCACTCTTAATTTGATATTATCCAGGGCAGCAGTTCCTTCACTGCCATTTACAAGCTATACTCAAAATCAAATGACAAGATAAAATCACAAATAATTGAGAATGCAATAGCTCCAATAAATCTTGGCAATGAAAAAAAAATCTAATCAAAGGGCAAGATTTAGAAAGAATGCTCTTTCTAAAGAGCATGGAAGCAGCGTGGCTCAGTGGAAAGAGCACGGGCTTTGGAGTCAGAAGTCAGGGGTTCAAATCCTGGCTCCACCAATTGTCAGCTGTGTGACTTTGGATAAGTCACTTAACTTCTGTGGGCCTCAGTTACCTCATCTGTAAAATGGGGATTAAGACTGTGAGCCCCCCATGGGACATCCCGATCACCTTGTAACCTCCCCAGTGCTTAGAACAGTGCTTTGCACAGAGTAAGCACTGAATAAATGCCATCAAAAAAATAATAAAAATGAATTTCTGGAACGTAGTCAGTCTCCTTACACTGAAACCATGCTCACCTTAACCCAGCTAAACTGGGTGGGATGCTGCGGAGAAAGAGCAATAGTAGAATGAATACCCAAATATAGCTGCTACATAGAAAGCTAAAATTGGAAAAGTGAAATCAAAAAGGGAAGAGGAAGCATTTTAACAGCAAGGAAGACCAAAGCCTCAGACAATTCTACATCTCAGCTAAAAACTGGGAATCAAGTGCTTAGAACAGACCAGCATGGTGCACTGCTCTCTTTGAGCAAGAGCTTCATCTGAAAAGGCGTGCTTGGAGACAAAAGAGAAAACAGTGCCAGGCGCTACAAACAGTGAGCACAATCACCCTACAAGACACAACTTTCTTGTGTGTGACCAGGACGACAGATCCTGCATTGGCCTTTTCAGCCACATGCGCTCATTCATAGATGAATTTCACCATCTGTGGTGTCATCAAGTATGAAGGATAAGTATATATTATCCAAAGCATATAAGGCACATAAGCTTCTCGTGGGAAGGAATCATATCTACCAAATCCACTGCTGTCTACTCTTCCAAGCACTTAGTGTAGTGCTCTGCATAAGTAAGCACTCAATAAATATGACAAATCAACCAATTTACAGACTGATAGGTTAGAAACTCTCATTAGTTATGCAGTGATATATCTGAACCAGATACCCATAGTCGGGATTTAATTACTACTACAAACTGGAAAATGAACAGAGCAAAAAATACTGGAGTCAAGGTTTGCCGGGCAATATTTACAGCCAAAGAGGTTCAAGATTATCGGGGCCAAACTGAGAAATTGATTAACAGAAGTTAAATAACACGAGCCATAATAAAACTTTACTTGTGAAAGGTACCCCCTAAAATACAACACCCCCATCCTTCAATTGGCCTAAAGACCACATTAATTTGCTCTAGCTTCGTTTTTACCTCAGGGATATCTACAGTAACAATTACCATCTGAAGATTTTTTTCTGACCAGGACTCGAAGAGAGCAGACAGGAGCACAAACAATGTCCAACAAGAAGATCCAACTGCTAGAGTTTCCTTCGCTTTCCTCTGAGAGGAACTTAGCCCAGCCCTTCACAGGGTTGGGTTTGAGCTTTCCAATAACTGGCAGAGGAGCAAGCCTCTTACTAGAATATTCTAATAATTCTGGTGGGAGAGCGTGTCTTGTTGCCTAACCAACCTCATCTACTTGTGTCAACTTGTGGATCTGGTTCTCTCCAGATAGACATGCACTATGGAAAGGATGGTCCCTAATGTTTCATAACAGTCAACCAAAATTGCTTAATGTAACTCAAATTATAGGAAAGCTAATGGAACTGAGAGGACCATAAGCAATGGGTCAGACCAATGGTCCATCCACTGCAATATTTTGTCTCTGATACTGGCCCCAAAAGACACTTGGAGAAACCATGAAGCATAAGGGTTTTTTTTACATCTTTCCTTGTGAATGAGATATACCTAACATCCCTGTTTTTCTGTTTTGTTAATCCTTGAACATATTCAGACTTTATGAACATACTGATATTTCTTCTTCCATACTTTTCTGGGGTTAAAATCAAAATCTGAAAGGATTCAGACCCCAATCTTTAAATTCCTTGCACGTAAGCCCTAATGAGCCCATATAAGTGACTTGGAGTTTATTTCCACTGAGTTTAAAGCCCTGTACCTAGGTACAAATTCAAAAGAGAAGCAGCATGGCTCAATGGAAAGAGCCCGGGCTTTGGAGTCAGAAGTCATGGGTTCAAATCCCGACTCCACCACTTGTCAGGCGTGTGACTTTGGGCAGGTCACTTCACTTCTCTGGGCCTCAGTTGCCTCATCTGTAAAATGGGGATGAAGACTGTGAGCCCCCCGTGGGACAACCTGATCACCTTGTAAACCTCCCCAGCGCTTAGAACAGTGATTCGCATGTAGTAAGCGCTTAATAAATGCTATTTAAAAAAATGACCTGCGGAAGTCACCTCTTTTAAGTTCAAACTCCTTCTGGACAGGGAACGTGTCTCGTGTTTCTGTTGAACTTCCCAAATATTTATTATATTGCACTGAATAAAGTAGGCACACAAAAAATACCATTTGTTATGGAATCTGCTTTCTTATTGATAGCTTGCTCAACATCCCAAGGCTGTTGGTTCAATGCAATCATTCACGCGTAGTTTGAAGCAGCAGAAAGGTTGCAGGACTGGAAGGCAGGAAACCCAGACTTTAATTCCAACTCTGCCATTGATTGGCTGCCTGACCTTGGGCAAGTCTCATCATTTTTGGGCCACAGTTTCTCATTTGAAAAGTGGAGATATGAGAGATTGTTACTCCTATGTAGGACAAGGATCTCTTAGTCTAAATCTATCCCAGTCTGATTTCCCCTCTTTATGTCCCCCAACTCCCAAATCATCACTTTTTTCCCCTAAGACCTTAAATCCTTACAGTCACATCTACTAATTCGATTTTTCTCTTTCAAAGAAAGAGAAGTTTGCATACTGTACTTTGCACTGTACTTTGCATACAGTAGATGCTCAATACATACTATTAATTGATGATAAGAACACCCTACAAACACACTGATGGACCAAGCTGCCTTGAAACACAAATACTTTTCTGTTACAGACTTCTCCAGGACTATATCTGCATAAGGCAAGCATGCTTTTCATTAAAGACTATTCCTTTAGAAAATTTGGTTTGGCCCAATCTCCTCCCCACTGCACTGTAAACTTGTTTTGGGCAGAGAATTTGTCTAATATACTGTTGTATTGTTCTTTCCCAAGTGCTTAGTACTGTATGCTCTGTCCAGACTGTAAGTTTGTTGTGGGCAGGGAATGTCTGATTATTGTTATATTGTGCTCACCAAGTATTTAGTATAGTCAGTGCTCTGAACACAGTAAACCTCAATAAATACAATTGAATGAATGAATATAATTGACTGACTGAATGGAAAACTAACATTAGTGAGACTGCTCTGCAGACCAGATTAACTAAATTTATTTCAAGTGGCTGCTTAGAGAAGCAGCATGGCTCAGTGGAAAGAGCACAGGCTTTGGAGTCAGAGGTCTTGGGTTCAAATCCTGGCTCCGCCAACTGTCAGCTGTGTGACTTTGGGCAAGTCACTTAACTTCTCTGTGCCTCAGTTACCTCATCTGTAAAATGGGGATTAAGACTGTGAGCCCCCCGTGGGACAACCTGATCACCATGTAACCTCCCCAGTGCTTAGAACAGTGCTTTGCACATAGTAAGTGCTTAATAAATTCTATCACTAAAATGCTATCATTATTAAATTTTTCTATAATGGCACTATCATGGTGCCTACTCTTTTCCATTAAATTGTAATAGCACTTTCTATGGTGCAAAGCAGCACATTCATAATTTTAAATTTAGGCTCTACTAAACATAAAAGTTTCAAAAATACATTAAATAGCTAATATTCCCATTTTTCTAAGATACCATATGGAAATGTCCATACAAAGCTTTATTAATTTGTAAGAATGAAAATAGTCTAGATCTAAATATTCTCTTAAATTGTTTCCATAGAAAGCTAATTGGGGAGGTGTGATGATATCTAGCTGTTGACCTACCCTTATAGTTAAGAAATGAACAAAGTCCAAGTAAAAAAATGTCAAAAGGTATCAGATACAATACATTTGTGTCCTATATTAGACCAATTAGGAAAGTTTTCCACCTGATTAAAATTCAGCATGAATTTAAAATATCACAAGAAATGTCAAATGAAGTCAGTAGCTGTTCTCTGTCCTAAATTTCTCTTCCTCTTTGAGCCACACTTTCTTCGATTGAGAAAATATAACACATCCCTTAATATAGTGCTCACAGTATTGACTTGCATTCAAAAACTATTACTACTTAAGGATGACTAGAAATGAAAACAGCCATTTTGAAAGGGAGGTAAAAAGAAAAAAGAATGCATTGTCAGCCATTATTAACCAATCAAGACTGGAGTGTGAGTTGATTTAAATAACCAAGAAAAAGGAAAAAAAACCACACTCTTAAAAACATGAAGAAATACAAAAGTATTTGCTATCAAAATTTAGGCAAGATTTCCATAGGTATACCACATCAAAATAAAACCACTTTGCCATATTTAGTGTTAGATGCACATCTCTAAACTGTTTACTCATTTCTAGACTGTAAGATGGTTATGGGAAGGAAATGTGTTTACCAACTCTGTTGAAGTGTACTCTTGCATGTGCTTAGTACTGTGCTTTGCACATAGTAAGCGCTCAATAAGTACCATTGATTGATCTTCAGGGGATGTGAACTGGCAGCTTGTCATTCTCAACAACAACTGTGTACTCAACTTCCCCTTAAATGGGATTAGATGAATACTGTTAAAACTAACACTTTCAAATTTCAAATTTTTTTTTATTATCAGAAAGAAAATTCAAAGTTCAATTCTGGGAGCCTATTATTCTTCTGCCTACAAAGAACAGTGAATCAGAAGGCTATTACTGATAATTTGGAGTGCATGAAGAAATAGCAGTTTAGAAGAATTGTGTGATCAGAGTCCTGGGCAATCTCTGGGCTGGTCAATAGGCAGAGTAAATTTCAAAACAAACATCTGTACCAAGTGGAATTTTTAATGACGTCCATTTGCTTTGTAAACTAGATAATAGTGTTGTACATTTTATGTGATTTAAGGGAAGTTCAGAAGCACGCAAATGTAATTTCACTTGAAAAATCAAAGGAACTATATATTATATATATTTTATAATTAAAGTCCCTCGATAAGGAAGGATCAGCACAAATTTAATATCTAAACATTAAGGTAAGCTCATTTAATTCAGTGAAAGAGCATACACACACAGATCCTAGAGATGGAAGTCTACTGGGGAAAAATCCTACAACAGAGCAAACGATAACCATATCTTCTAAGCTCTGGAAATTCAATAGATTCTGAACCCTAGACTTAGAAGTAGCATAGTCCTACAGGAAGAATACTTACAGCCCAGGGAAGGGGTCAATCAGGAAAAAAAACCAAGGAGCATCATGGCTTAGAGGAAAAACCTAGGAGGCAGAGCATCAGGGTTCTTATCCCCACTTCACCCCTTGCCTGCTGTGTGACCTTGGGAAAGTCACTTAACTTCTCTATGCCATAGTTAACTCATTGACAATATGGGGATTAAGACTGTGAGACCGATGTGGGAGACAGGGGCTGTGTCCAACCTAATTATCTTGTATCAGCTCCAGTACTTAGTAAGTGGCTGGCACAGAGTTAGCAATTAACACGTACCATTTTTTAAAAAAGTTTCCTGGAGCTGCCTAAAGACTGGAGTAATTTCCATATATCCAGACCAGGTCAGGATCCTTGCCTCAGGTAGGCCCATACTATCCAGAGAACTACAAACCAGGCTGGGTTGGGGACTCAACCCAGTTGCAACACAACTGCTGTAGGATTTATTATTCATTCATTCATTCAACTGTATTTATTGAGCGCTTACTGTGTGCAAAACCCTGTTCTAAGTGCTTGGGAAGTACAAGTCAGCAACATACAGAAACAGTCCCCACCCAACAACAGGCTCACAGTCTAGAAGGGGGAGACAGACAACAAAACAAAATATGTAGACAGGTGGCAAAACCATCAGAATAAATAGAATTATAGCTATATGGACATCATTAATAAAATAGAGTAAATATGTACAAGTAAAATAGATAGAGTAATAAGTATGCGCAAATATATACAAGAGCTGTAGGGTTGGGGGGCGATGGAGAGGGGAGGAGGAGAGGAAAAAGGGGGCTCAGTCTGGGAAGGTCTCTTGGAGAAGTTGAGCTCTCCACAGGGTTTTGAAGGGAGGAAGAGAGCTGGTTTGGCAGATGTGTGAAGGGAGGGCATTCCAGGCCAGGGGAAGGATGTGGGCCAGGTGTCGATGGTGGGACAGGCAAGAATGAGGCACAGTGAGGAGATCAGTGGCAGAGGAGTGGAGGGTGCGGGGTGGGCTGTAGAAAGAGAGAAGGGAGGTGAGGTAGGAGGGGGTGAGGTAGGAGGGGGTGAGGTGATGGACAGCCTTGAAACCAAGAGTGAGGAGTTTTTGCTGGATTCGTAGGTTGACAGGCAACCACTTGAGATTTTTGAGGAGGGGAGTAACATGCCCAGAGCGTTTCTGCACAGAGATGATCCGGGCAGCAGCATGAAGTACAGACTGAAGTGGGGAGAGACAGGAGGATGGGAGATCAGAGAGGAGGCTGATGCAGTAATCCAGTTGGGACAGGATGAGAGATTGAACCAACAAGTAGTCGTTTGGATGGAGAGGAAGGGGAAGACCTTGGTGATGTTGCGGTGGTGAGACCAGTAGGTTTTGGTGACAGATTGTATGTGTGGGGTGAATAAGAGAGCGGAGTCAAAGATGATACCAAGGTTGCAGGCTTGTGAGACGGGAAGGATGGAAATGCCATCTACAGTGATGAGAAGTGGTGTGGATCAGTGGAAAGAGCCTGGGCTTGGGAGTCAGAGGTCGTGGGTTCTATCCTGGCTCTGCCACTTGTCAGCTGTGTGACTTCAGGCAAGTTACTTCACTTGTCTGTACCTCAGTTACTTCATCTGTAAAATGGGGATTAAGACTGTGAGTCCTATGTGGGACAACCTGATCACCTTGTATCTACTCCAGTGCCTAGAACGGTGCACGGCACAAAGTAAGTGCTTAACAAATACCATCATTATTATTAAAGTCAGGGAAAGGACAGTGTTTGGGAGGGAAGATAAGAAGCTCAGTCTTGGACATTATTAGGAAAGCTAGGCAGGGAGCCTGTCTTGGGAAGGCATAAATCACCACTAGAATCTAATGGTGGAGTGTGTCATTCTGAAGAATGAGCAGAAATGTTTATAGCGTCACTGTGCAAGAAAGAGAAGGATGGCAAACTCTCTCTCTCACTACTCTCCCAGGTAAATCTGTAGAAGTTACAACCTTATATTTATGTAGACTTAATCTCCCTCCCTGGCTGGGAGAACACAGCTCAATATAATTGCCATCATTAAAAATGGGAATCTCTAAAAGAAATAGATTTCTGACTCAGGTCAACCACACTTCTATTTCCCTTTGCTGTGAGCCCATCTATGCCAAAACAAAGCTGTTTAGTCAAGGTGTGGTATAAGAAGCTTATAAAATGATTTCAGCCTTTTCTCTCAGTTATTTTCTGGTCCAATGCCCCTTTGAATCTTCTCTGATAAAACATAACTTTTCTGGTTTGCAAGGAAAATGTTCCTTTCTGGGAGGAAGCTAATCATTATAATAAATATATGATAAATATAATATGAATCAAAAGCTCTCACTGGGCCACAATCTCACACTTCAGAAGGCCAACATGGGGTAGCAATGAAACACAGTTTAACATGCCGGTTTTCTCTCAATCTAATCTGAGTAGAAATTAGCACTCTACATAAGGGATAATTTGATAATTAAACTATTTTGAAATAGTAGGTTTAAAGTAGGATTTGCATATCCATCCATCGTATTTATTGAGCACTTACTTTGTGCAGAGCACTATAGTAAGTCCTTGGAAAACTACAATATAAAAAAGTTTGCATACAAATTCCCTGCTCACAACGAGTTTACTATTCATGGAATGTTAGATGGTACACTGAGAACAATCAAAACACTCCTGGTTACAGACTGCAGGAACTAGGGATGCATGACATCAGTATCCGCATTAACCTAGCAGTTATTGAGATTGTCCCAGGGAGGCCTCCAGGATAACCTTGTGCTGATGAAGTCTGCCCCATGAGATTCTACTGGCTCAGAGCTTTGATCTACGGCCCATAAAAATAGTCATGAAGCAGATTCCGTGAATTTCATGAAATGTACCAAAAGGGATATATGGCAATAAAATGCAAGGGCCTCTCTATCCCACATTGAGGTAATTTCTGGAAATTTAACACTAAAATGTGCACAGAAATATATACACAAACTGTACATTTAATTCTATGTTCTACATTTCATTTTGCATGTTTTTAACTACGTCCTAAATAGCTAATGTTGGTCAGGCAGAAAAGTGAATGGGATAGGATTGTTTTCCTTTCCAAGGAGTCAAAGAAGGGTGTAACGAAATCAAGTCAAACACAATGTGTGTAGATATACATTGCCAAGATCCGCCCTTTCCTCTCCATCCAAACTGCTACCCTGCTAATTCAAGCTCTCATCCTATCCCATCTGGACTACTGCACTAGCCTTCTCTCTGATCTCCCATCCTCGTGTCTCTCTCCACTTCAATCCATACTTCATGCTGCTGCCCGGATTATCTTTGTCCAGAAACGCTCTGGACATATTACCCCCCCTCCTCAAAAACCTCCAATGGCTACCGATCAATCTGCGCATCAGGCAGAAACTCCTCACCCTGGGCTTCAAGGCTCTCCATCACCTCGCCCCCTCCTACCTCACCTCCCTTCTCTCCTTCTACTGCCCAGCCCGCACCCTCCGCTCCTCCACCACTAATCTCCTCACTGTACCTTGCTCTCGCCTGTCCCGCCATCGACCCCCGGCCCACGTCATCCCCCGGGCCTGGAATGCCCCCCCTCTGCCCATCCGCCAAGCTAGCTCTCTTCCTCCCTTCAAGGCCCTGCTGAGAGCTCACCTCCTCCAGGAGGCCTTCCCAGACTGAGCCCCTTCTTTCCTCTCCCCCTCGTCCCCCTCTCCATCCCCCCGTCTTGCCTCCTTCCCTTCCCCACAGCACCTGTATATATGTATATATGGTTGTACATATTTATTACTCTATTTATTTATTTATTTATTTTACTTGTACATTTCTATCCTACTTATTTTATTTTGTTGGTATGTTTGGTTCTGTTCTCTGTCTCCCCCTTTTAGACTGTGAGCCCACTGTTGGGTAGGGACTGTCTCTATGTGATGCCAATTTGTACTTCCCAAGCGCTTAGTACAGTGCTCTGCACATAGTAAGTGCTCAATAAATACGATTGATTGATATAGAATTGTTTTTATCACTGATTTGATGTTTTAATTTTAAAAAACTTGAGGCAGAGGATCAGGACTCAAACACATGAAATTTCAATGAATAATCGAATCTGTACTTCACTCTGTCGTCTGGATTATCTTTCGACAGAAACGTTCTGGGCATGTCACCCCCCCTCCTCAAAAGTCTTCAGTGGTTGCCTATCAACTTCCGTATCAAGCAAAAACTCCTCACTATTGGCTTCAAAGCTCACCATCACCTTTCCCCTTCTTACCTCACCTCCCTTCTCTCCTTCTCTCCCCCACTGCCACTCCTCTGGTGCTGCTAACCTTCTCCCTGTCCCTCATTCTCACCTGCCCCTGTCAACAGCTGGCCCATATCCTACCTCTGGCCTGGAATGCCCTCCCTCCTTAAATCCACCAAACTAGCACACTTACCCTCTTCAAAGCCCTAAGTTTACCTTAGTTCAAAGTTTACCTAAGTTCAAAGTTTACCTCCTCCAGGAGGCCTTCCTAGACTAACCCCCCCTTTCCTCTGCTCCCCATCCCCATCCCATTGCCCTGACTTGCTCCCTTTGCTCTACCCCATCCCCACCCCAAAGGACTTGTGTATATAAGTGCATAGTTATAATTCTAATTCTATTTATTTATATTAATGATGTGTTTATATTCATAATTCGTTTTATTTATAATGATGCTACTGATGCCTCTTTACTTGTTTTGATGTCTGTCTCCCCCCTTCTAGACTGTGAGCCCATTGCGGACGGGGATTGTCTCTATTTGTTGGTGAATTGTACTTCCCAAGCGCTTAATAGAGTGCTCTGCTCACAGTAAGCACTCAAATACGATTGAATGAATGAATGAACAAAAAAAGAGGATTTGAAAATACTCTAGGAGTAGAAAAGCAACTAAACCTACTGGAAAAATAAGGAAGAGGAACAACAGATACTGAGTTTGTGGAGCTAAAAAAATTTTCACTGCTGTATTACAAGGAAACTTGAATAAAACTCTTAAAAGGATAGAGCAAAAGTAGGAAGGAGAACAGGTACTGAATCCCCATTTTGCAGATTAGAAAACTGAGGCACAGAGGAGTTGACTTGATGAAGGCCGCATAGAGCAGGTAAGTGGCAGAGCTGGGATCATAAGCCAGGTCCTCTGACAACACTTTCCACTTCCTCTTTCCACTAGTCCACAAATGCTTCTCAGTGTGGGGAAAGGGAATTATTTCATGCCCCTCTATACTGATTCAGGAAGAAAAAAAATGGTGATCAGGGGACACAGGTAAAACTAGGGTAGACATGAATAAAATAGGAAAATATAAGGTAAGTGGTAGCAATTATTTTATTTTCCCTTTATTGATTGATTACATGCCCATTTTTATAATATCCATGAATAAATTGTGTTCTGTTAAATCTCCATTGTTTCTTTTAAACAAAAGAATATGGTAATTTCAAATATTGTGATCATTTACACTAAATATATGAATAAAAGAGAACAGGAACAGAGAATCCTGGAGGGTTCTGACTAGCCTAACCAGACAACTGCTGCTTATCTTTCCCATAATTTAAGAACTAAAGGGAATTTTTGCAATTAAAAGGCAGTATTTCTAAAAAGAATTTCAAAGAAAATTTTTTTGTCACTCCGTATAATTAACCTATAGAACTCTAAGTTAGATGATATTCCTGTAGCAAGCAGCACAGTAAGTCTAAAAATACTCAGCCATTTGTGTGACTATCTGCAGTAACATTTGCCAAGATAACACAAGAACTGCTCATCTATCCTCAAATTCTGGGCATAAAGCAATCCACCAGCTGAGCGCTCAAAGATCGTTTCCCCCCAGGGCATGATATAGCGGCATTATAAGGATTTTACACCTTCTACCAAAGCTTCCACCATTTCTCAGCGGGGAACTCAACAGGACAGATGTACATTCTCTTCCAATAGGGCAATTCCTGTGTTCCTAATAAAACCCAAAGGGAGATTTCTCTGGAAAAAGGAAGAAACACATTGCAGCTGTTCCTTTGATATTATCCTAGAGGCCGAAAGCCTTCAGATTTGTGCCTATGCTTCCTAGATTTTTTTTGTTTATACACTTACTAATAGGCCCATGCAATTCACTTTCAATTTACTCAACTCCTGCAATAGTGGCAAAACCTAGTCTGAAAATTAAGGAGCACATTAAAAAAAAAAAAAAGCCTGAGACTATAAGGAACATTTTTAACACAATGAACTATAGAAACAAAAAAAAATCTGGGGGCAGAAATATGACAGAATGGCTAAAATAATCACATTAGCACTAGTACAGAAACTATACTACCTTACTTGTGTAGTCAGTCAAATGCACCTCAAAAAGTACCAGCCCATGTGCAAAAGAGCTGCACTAGTCTGAGCAAATCCCACGGCTAATTCAGGTGCAGAACCAATCCACATGGCAGTTCCTAGGGTGCCTTGTTAGCCAATATGAACAAACTAATAAATGACTCAAGTGTAAGACAGAAATTTAGGCATCTGTTGGTTGGTTGTTTTGGGAAGTAGCCTGGGCTAGTGGAAAGAGCAATAGGCTAGGAGTCTGGGATCTAATGGGACCTGGGATCTAATTCCAGCTTTGTGATTTGCCAGCTGTATGAACTCAGAAAAGTCACTTAATTTCATTGTACCTCAGTTTCCTCAACCTGAATGAAATTTAAATACCTGTTTTCTACCCCCTCTTAAACTATGGGAAAGGGACTGTTTCTGCCCTGATTATCCTGTATCTCCCCTAGTGTTCAGTGCAGTGCTTGTCATATAATAAATGCTCAACAAATGCCTCAGTTTTTATTGTTATTATGCTTGGTTATTTCCTTCTATTTCCTTCATGATATCTCTCCTTGAATGTCCTGCCAACACGTCAAAGGCAACATGTCCAAAACAGAACTCATATTTCCACCCAAATCTAGTGTTGCCCCTGACTTTCCTGTCACTGTAGACAAGACCACCAACCCCCCTGTCTCACAAGCCTGCAACCTTGGTATCATCCTCGACTCATATCTGTCATTCAACCCACATATTCCATCTATCACCAAATCCTGTCGGATCAACCTTCCCAACATCACTAAAATATGTCCTTTCCTCTCCATTCATTGCTACTACTTCAATCCAAGTACTTATTGTATCCCACCTTGAAAACTGCATCAGCCTCCTTGCTGACCTCCCTGTCTCCTGTCTTTCCCCACTCTGGGCCATACTTCACTCTGTTGCCAGGATCATTTTTCTACAAAACCACTTAGTCCAATGTTTCCCTACTCCTCAAGAACCTCCAGTGATTGTCAATCCACCTCCACATGAAATAGAAACTCCTTACTATAGGCTTTAAAGCTTTCAATCACCTTGCCCCACTCTGGCACTATACCTCCCTGATTTCCTGCCTCAACCCAGCCCACTCATTTCCCTCCTCTAATGCCCAACCTACTCACTGTACCTCTATCTCATTTATCTTTCTGCCGACTGCTTACGGAGGTCATGCCTCTGGCCTAGAATGCCCTCCCTCTTCATATCCAAAAGATGATCACTCTCCCCACCTTCAAAGCCTTATTGAAAGCATATCTCCTCCAAAAGGCCTTCCCAACTAAGCCCACTTCCTCTACTCCTTTCTGTGTCACCCTTGCACTTGGATTTGCACCCTTGATTTACCTCAGAGCATTTATGGACACATCTGTAATTTATGTATTTATATTAATATTTGTCTCTCCCCAGACTGTTAGTTCATTGTGGGCAGGGAATGTGTCTACCAACTCTGTTGTATACTCACAAGCACTCAGTAAAGTGTTCTGCACACAGTAAGCTTTCAATAAATGCAACAGATTGATTGATTGACTGGTGATACTACTCAGAGCACTCAGTAAAGTGTTCTACACACAGTAAACTTTCAATAAATGCAACAGATTGACTGATTGACTGGTGATATTATCCAGAGCATTCACCACACCTGACCTCTGTCCAATGTATAGATGCCAAATAGCATCAATAGCAGGGCAAACATATAGTTTTATATTTAGGAGATTTTCCTAGGAGTGGATGGGGCAGGGCAATTGTTCTGTGTTGGCAGATACTACATATGGAGTTACATCTGCCAAGAACTGCAGAGAAGTTGGGAGAGTAGTCTGTTTCTGCCTGAGCAATAATTCTTTGATTCATCTGACAGATTCATCATCCCTGTGGTTTCTGGAAGTGCACTGCTTATAGCTCCAAATGCTGTGGACCAGAAAATCAGGCTCATTATTATTGATCTACTAACTCAGAGGACTAGTAACTAATTTATCTACACTGTCCAGACAATATATTGATCTAGGTTTTGTGTGATTGCTCCTAGGACTAAGAAAAGAGTTTCCTTGCCATGGCCTGCTCCATTCATTTACCCAGCTCTGCTCCCACAGCCCCCAAACAGCTTGACCAAAGTTGTTAGGGCTATGAAATGGAGGCCCACTCTTCTGTAACAGATCCTGCATCGTTACTAGCCATTCCAAGCAGCCAACTTTTTTTTTTTGCTTATTTCAAGTTTAAACTCAATTCAAACCTTTCAGCAAAGGGTGAAGAGTCTTATGGTCCATTAGCCTGAACAATCTAATCCCATTTCCACAGCTTCTTTCACCTTGTCCTCTAAATGGGAAGGGCATTAAGTGCCATGAATTGTGTCATTTTGTCTGGTAATGCGCTGCTAGAGAACAGGAAGATCCTGAGGTGTAGGGTGTTGTCCATTTGACAAATCAGATGTGTCTATTTATGCAGGCCAACAATTTTGCGAACAGTGGAAAAAATACTGGGAGACATAATATTGGTGCCAGTATATTTTTTTGAAAGCCATTTTCTGAAGATAATACCTTCCCTAATCCAAATCTGCACCAAGGAGGTTTTTAGGATTAATGTTTCTAAATCCCTCCTCAGAAACCCATATGGGCCAGGGGCTCTGTCTGACCTGATTGTATTTACTCGAGTGTTTAGCAACAGAAATGCTCAACAAATACCACAATTACTCAAATTGACATAGTTGTAACCTCCTTAATAATAACAATAATAATAATAATAATAATAATAATAATAATGGCATTTATTAAGCACTTACTATGTGCAAAGCACTGTTCTAAGCACTGGAGAGGTTACAAGGTGATCAGGTTGTCCCACGGGAGGCTCACAGTCTTAATCCCCATTTTGCAGATGAGGTAACAGGCACAGAGAAGTTAAGTGACTTGCCCAAAGTCACATAGCTGACCATTGGCAGAGCCAGGATTTGAACCCATGACCTCTGACTCCAAAGCCTGTGCTCTTTTTTACTGAGCCATGCGGCTTCCTCGTGGGCAAGGAATGTATCTGTCAACTCTGTTGCAGTATACTCTACCAAGCACTGTGAACAGCGCTCTGCAAACGGTAAGCACAATAAGTTCCACTGATAGATTGATAATAATAATTACAACCTGTTACCATGCTATTTCCTAGGCTGTGCTGAGAACATGTCCATTTGGTCACTGACTGACAGTCTACATTTCAAACTTATCCAAACACTACATCCAATCTCTAAATCAGAAGGGCCTGGGTTCTAAACCCAGCTCTGCCACTTGTCTGCTCTTTGACCTTGGGCATGTCATTTACCTTCTCTGTGCCTGTTACCTCATCTGCAAAATGGGGATTACAACTGTGAGCCTCCCGTGGGACAACCTGATCACCTTGTAACCTCTCCAGCGCTTAGAACAGTGCTTTGCACATAGTAAGTGCTTAATAAATGCCATTATTTCTCTGTATACCACATCTGAAAAACAGGGATTAATACTGTGAACTCCATGTGGGATATGGATGGTGTCCTACCTGATTAGCACTTATCTACTCCAGAGCTCAGTACAGTACTAGGCACTTAGTAAGCACTTAATGAAACCATAAAAGAAAATCGACAAGGAGACCTCAAACACACTCCTCTTAATCCACTAGGACACACTGAGAACTCCACTAAGAAAAGCGTTTGCTGAAATGTCAGCAGCTTCAGGCAGAAGCTGTCAATCTAACAGCCTCAATGGCCAGTCAATAGGCGCACACAAAGGGACACCATTCCTGTAGAGTAAAAAAATACCCTGAGAAGCAGCATGGTATAGTGGGCCTGGGACTCAGAAGGCCATGGGTTCTGATCCCAGCTCCACCACTCATCTGCCTTGTGACCTTGGGCAAGTCACTTCACTTCTCTAGGCCTCAGTTCCCTCATCAGTAAAATGGGGATTGAGACTGTGAGCCCTGGGTGGGGCAGGGACTGTGTCCAAACCAACGTACTTGTATCCACCCCAGCACTCAGTAAGTACAGTGCCTGGTACATAGTAAGCATTTAACGAATACTACAATAATTATTATTATTATCCCACTCACTTGAGCTAAAGCAGAATACTCAAACCATTCTGGATTGAAATGTGACCAAAAGTATTAGTAATAAATCTTCCCAGTGTTAGCTGGCAGTAGCAGTTTCAGTTGGTCTCAGTCATTCCATGACTTTTTAAATCTACTACCAAGTCGCCTTAGGAAAACATGACCTCAACCTCTCATCTTTAAACACGTCAAGTACTGCCATCTGCATTGCCAAAAAGCAATTGAGCAATTGAACAAAACGAAATTGATATTTAAAATAAGGTCCAGACCAAGATATTACCAGTAGAACATAGGAAAGTACACAAGATGGACACTTGTAAAAAAACAAATGAAGAACTGATAGCTGTTTATACAGTTATCAATTATTTTATCAATTATTTCCTATGCAGAATAGGATTTGTTTATTGCGAGATTGCAGAGACAGACTCAGTGGAACCATTCTAGAAACAATTAAGTAGGATCCTTAGGGATGGGAGAGCTCAAAAAGCTGAAGATCTGAAGGCCCACATCAATTGTATGTTTCAGTATTATGCCCATTTGCAGTGCAGAACTCATATTCCTTATTTAGCTTCTTTTAGTAAAAGAATTCATAGATGCAGTTTCTATTTTAATGTGTTTTCTGTGTTCATAGCAACCAACAACATTCCTGACACTACTGAGAATGTTGTTTTAGATTGAAAATGGAGTACACACACTCTTCTTTCCTATTAATATGCTTAATTTGTTTTAATTTCTTTCCTGAATGAGAATCCTGAAATATAAAATCTTGTATGAACTGATGACCCAAAATGGCTCTGTTTTTAGGATGGTTTTTACTGTGATAGAAACTTTAAATCTTCATTAGGGAAAAATACCAGGTGGTCACACTACTACAGGGGAAAGCAAGATAAAAATTCCAACTCCCAAGATCGCATTCTAGCCAGGACTGCAGAACAGCTAATGTTTTATGTAAACAAAGATTTCTTAAACAGTCTCTTGCCAGAAAACCTGCATACTGTGACAGGTTACAGAGAGATACTAGAAATTCTTCTGGCTATGTCCTCTAAGAGCTGTTGAAATATACTGATGTGCCAAGCACTTTTAATCAAGCACTTAACCTTCACGGAACATTAGTCTTCATACCTTGTTGTACCTTGTCTATCATTTTTTCCCTTAAGATTTAAGATAAAAGGTGGTAAAGTTATATATGCTTTCACAAGAAAGTGAATTAGACAGAACCAATAGAAAGCCTGATTTTGGAATAATTAGAAAAGTATGAAAATACAAGAGAAAAAAAAACACAAAATGAATGTCCTAATACAATCTGAAAATCCCAACACCAGTTAATTCTCTACTGAGGCAAAGATGCTGTTATCCAGCCAATTCATTAGTTCTAGCTGGAAATAAGTCTGAGTCTAAGCCAGAAAGGACCAAGAAAATCAAGTGAGGGCATGTGCTTCATAACCCTTAGGATAAGCCTCCAGACACTCAGAAAAAAAAGAGACTGTCTTAAGAACTAAGAGACAGAGGTGCCAGACCTCTCATTCTCTGCAAGTACACAGGAAACTGCAAAAATTCAATGTGGAAATGTTAGGTGTGATTATCATGGTTTCTAAAGCATTTCTCGGGATGGCAAGGCTTATTAACTCTTCGGGCTGCTAAGGTATCAGTAGTGATGACATCCTTGCAGTATGAAAGAGGTAAAGCAACTTCCAAAGACACTTGAAATCCTCAGAAATATAGTAGGCACCAAAATTAAGGAACTCATTAGTACTGCTCCTTCCACTACCATTTAGGAATTGTAAATTCATCTGGTGAATTTTTCCTGAGTCAAACCATTATTGTTGAACTCTTGTTGACAGGATTACTGTGATGTAAGGAAAGGTATTTCTCTCCTCATCATTTAAAAAGTTTGGATTTTATTTTCACTTTCCTTCCTTCCCTGAGAGAAGATGGAGCAAGAGTGAAAAAAATAGTAGAAGAGCAGTGAAGTACGAAAGAGGAGGAAAGGAGAGTAGCAGAGCTCTAGAAGGTCAAATATCATTACTCAAGGCCCAGAAATGTTGTGATTCCACCCAAAGTCACCTACCGCAACCAGCATAAAAACCTAGGTTCTACAAAACTCTAACTGAATAACAAGAATTTCAACCATCAAATTTCTCCTCTTAATCAACAACACCATGGACAGTGAAAATAATGTCCACTAGCATAATGCTAGTGGAAAAAGGCCTTTTCCAGGATGAGGCCTGAATATTAAACATATTAAAACAGACAAAAATTAAGTGTTTGACCACCTCAATTTTCCATGGGACAGTTTTTGACCTTTTATTTCATTTAAAATTTGGTAGGAGCTCAGATTGAGGACTTTTCGAGATTACTTTGATTAATCAATCAAGCTTACGTAGTTCATTCATCTCTTTTTCTGGTTCCAGAATGAAGGCGAATACCCAATTTCTCAAAACTACAATTGACATTTTTCGGTGGTGGAAACTAAATCCACCAAACCTCTTAAACTTTCAGACTCCCAAAGGATAGAAATAGGTCTCTCTCTTGTGTCTATAAAAGAAGTCAGGGACCTGTTTTGGCAAACATCAATAAACCAAGAAACCCTTGCAAGCTATATAGCTGCAGAGACAAAGCTGTTTAACGTACAACTGTGAAATCAGTTTGATGTGTATTAACTCATTTCAAGATAAAGCCAACCTTGAGGCAATGGTAAACCCTTAAAATGCATCATTGTTTTCTTTAATAATGGCTTTCTATCTGGAAAGAACAGTAAGCAAATATTGCTCATTGATTGATGGTTTCCTGAGAGAGGCAGATTGATCAGGTTGCCTGGCTTGTGGAACTTCAGGTCTACCGGGAGATCTGTTCAACTTTGGGCCAGGTTAGCAATTATCAAAAGATATTATCTGAAGGCTGAGCAGAGGCTTATGTGAAATGAGTTGGTGTCATTTCAGTTTCCAGTGGTCAACTATCTGTCTCAACCATAACCATTACAACTGGCACTTACTAGAGAAAGCAAAAATCCAAAATTGCTCAGGGAATGAAAAAGGCCAAATTGCCGTTTTGACATGTGAGGTTATTTGTTTCAGTACTGGAAGATATATTTTGGTAGAATAGATGATGAGAGAAAATATCTGCTATTTCTATTCTTGCTAGATCTGAGCAAGAGGAAATTAGTCTTCTGAGCTGTCATTCAATTACCCTCTATTAATAGTTAATTTCCTTAAACAAATGTTTTAAAATGCCTATTATTTCCTGCTTTTATTAGCCTGGAAAATAATAATGCCTACTAGAATAACATTACATTGGGAGGAATTTTACCTTGACTGAATTAAGTCAATTACAAAAAGTGCAAGAGTTTCCCAGAAAAAGCATGAGCTGTTCCTATGAACCACAATAAAACAATGAGGTTTTTTAAATTGTATTAGTTCCACACTTACTGTGTGTCAGACACTGTTTTAAGCTCTGAGGTAGATATAAGGCTGGACACAATCCATTACCCACTTGGGGATCACAGTCTTAATCCCCATTTTACAGATGACTTAACTGAGGCACAGAGGAGTTAAGTGATTTGCCCAACATCACACAGCAGACAAGTGGTGGAGTCGTGATTAGAACCCAGGTCCTTCTGACTCCCTGAATCGTGCTCTATCTACTAGGACAAGCTGATTTGAAATAATTCCACAGGAACAATATCAGTCATGACTTACTGCAGCCAGAAAAAGAGTATTACTTTAAATCACAACAATTATGTATATACTATCTTTAAAAAAAAACAAAAAACTTTTCTTTGGACACTCGGTTCCCTCCAGTTATTGCTCCATCGACTTCCTACCATTCCTCTCCAAACTCAATCAATCAGTTGTATTTGAATGCCAACTGTGTGCAGAGCACTATACTAAGCTGTTGGAGAGTCCAATAAAACAGAGTTGGCAGATATGTTCCTACCCACAATGACCTTACAGTCTAAAGAGAGAGACAGCCATTAATATAAATAAATACAGATATGTACATAAGTACCCTAAGGCTGAGGGTGGGGTGAATATCAATCACTTAAAGAGTACAGATCTGAGTGCATAGATGACACAAAAGGGAGAGGAAGTCAGAGAAAAGAGGGATTAATCAGGGAAGGCCTCTTGGAGGAGATGTGACCTTAAATACTATTACTACTACTACTAATAATAATAATCATTGTGGTATAAATACTATTACTACTACTAATAATAATAATCATTGTGGTATTTATAAAGTGTTTATTATGTGCCAGACACAGTACTAAGCACTAGGGTAGGTACAAGCAAATCGGGTTTGACACAGTGTCTGTCCCATATGGGGCTCACAGTCTCCATCTCCATTTTATGGATGAGATAACTAAGGCACAGAGAAGTGAAGTGACTGGCCCAAGGTCACATAGCTGACAAGTAGCTGCTGTCTTTCCCTTCTCATAAACCCGTAACCTTGGCGATATCCTCACCTCTCCATTCAACCCACATAATCAATCTATTACCATATCATCATCATCAATCGTATTTATTGAGCGCTTACTATGTGCAGAGCACTGTACTAAGCGCTTATCCTGTTGGTACCATCAGAAGCTTGCTAAAATCTGCCCTTTCCTCTCCAACCAAAATGCTAAGCTGATCTAAGTACTTACCCTATCCTAGCCTTGACTACTACATCAGCCTCCTCATTGTCCTCCCTTGCCTGCTGTCTCTACCCACTCCAGTCCATACTTCATTCTGCTGCCTGGATCTTTAAAAAAAAAATCAACTGTTCAGTCCACATCTCCACTCCTCAAGAACCACTCACCTCCACAAAAAGAAAGTCCTTATCATCGGCCCGGGAGTGAGAGGCCCTAGGTTCTAATCCCAGCTGGGCCGTTTTCCTGCTGTGTGACCTTGAGCAACTCACATGTAAACCATTCTGTGATTTAAAATAACTGTGGGGTGTATATAGTTTTAAAAGTTTCTATATAATAAATGTAGTCTCAAATTGAATTTCAAGTGGACATATCTAATACACTATGTTCTAGAGGCTTACATGGCTCATTTAGTTTTATATTAATATATTCTCTGGTAAAATGGGGGCAAGTTTATTTTTAAACATAGTACAACAATTAGGCCCAAGGCAAACTCCATAGCCCCTGTTCAGTGGAGTTTAATTTGTCTTCAGGTGACAAATTGAGACATTTTCTCTTCTTTGCTCAGGCAAAAAAAATCATAATCTCTTCATAAATTCACAGGCTATCGCCATGGAAATGAACATGATATAATAAATTTATCATCATGAGTACTATCAGATAGAGAAGGTGGATAATGATACTATTTTCACACTTCTCATCTTTCCAGTGATTCATAAAACATTAACTTATTAATCTTACAAATACCCTAGGGAAGTAGCTAGACATTACTCTCCTGTTTCATAGACAGGAAAACTAAGAAAAAGAGTTAAGAGATTTTCCAAAAGGCACAGCAAGTTAGGGAAATTCAGCTTCAGACATTTGGATTACCCAATTTGTACCCTCTCCTTATGTGCTGCACATTCACCCTCCAGCTGTGCTCTTCTTTGCCTGTCTTCTCATTTCCCAGTCATACTCCCTGTTCCAGTCATGTGTGCCTTATTGTTTCTTACACAGTTCTATCTCTCCCATCTCCAACCTCTTGGCCAAACTGTTCATAATCATAGAGCTCCCCCACCCACCTCTTCTCTGCCCCATAATCTCCCTGGCTCTTAACTGCACCTGCTCTAGGAAGTCTTCCCTAAGCCAAAACATGTTTTACTTATTCCTCTAATTACCAAAGCAATTTCTACATTCAATTAGTTTTTCCATAATATGTGCTTTCACTAAACATTGTTGGGTAGAAATATTATGGAATGTTTATCATTTATTCATTGTTTGTTATGTGCTAAATACAGAGTAGATGCAAGGTTATTAGATTGGATACAGTCCCTGTCTCACAAGGGATTCACAATCAAGATTGTCCCCATTAACAGATGAGGGAACTAAAGCCCAGACATGTGAAGTGATTTGTTCAAGCTCAGACAGCAAGTCAGTGGTAGAGCTAGCACTAAAATTCACATTTTCAGACATCCAGGTCTGTGCTCTTACCATTAGGCCAAGTTGCCTCCCCTAATGTTCTATCTCGATTGCCCTCGGTGTGATTTCAGGAGGTAAGGCTGTGGTTTGATAAAGGCATACATACTATATGTTTTCTTCAATAAGGGGTTCATCAAGAATATAGCCCATTGCCCATATTTTCTCCATATGGAACACCATTCTTGCTCAGATTCAACGAACTCCACCTACACCTCTCCTGTACCTCAAATGATTGTAAAAAGTTACCTCCTCCAGGTAACATACCCAATTTAGAAATACTGATTGATTCAATAGAGTACTAATCAACTTGGGGCTGCCTTTTTCAAACCACTGAAGCTCCTTTAACTCCCTCTTTTGTTTTTTCTCAAGCCCCTTGAGGAGACAAGCACTCCCAGTTCTGACATATCACTTTAATGATGTGTGGAATTTGAGCAAAGCACCAAAAGGGATTTATGATTGGGGAAATGGGAAAAAACAAACGACAATTCAGCAACTGGTGGGCAGAGCTGAAAGTGTGTGCTCTTCAGTTGCCTCTTGGGGCCTCACTGATTTCAGGAGGTGAAAATATCTCAGAGCTGTAGTTTTCTACCTCTAACATGGCTTATCATTCTTTTCCACATGAACATATTAAAATATGTTTAATCTGAACTCATGAAAGGGAAAATATTGAATGAAGGAATTGTTAACATGAGGGGCTGGGATCTGTCTTAGTAAGAGTACCTGGATATCTACCCTAGAATTACTGGGAAATATTTTAACTTTTTGGAGAACCAGCTCAAAATCTAAATCCACTCTTTCAAAATATCACCAACACAAAAATCCCCTGATTTTCAGAATGTATGAGTATAGATGGTCCAGGTCTATACAGTTGAACTAAAGGTTGAACAATGGTGAATTTGGGAAATACAGGTAGTCCATATCATTCACCTTTTGGTCTGAATGATCTGATTGTCTGCCTCTACTGCCCAAATTATTGACACAACTACACATTCCTCTACTTCATTTTGATTAAAGAGATAGTCTGTGCTCAAAAGGTGCCTTAACTCTGATAAACCCTGCAGACTTTAGCTGGTCCAGGAAATTGAGAGAAGAGGAATGATTTGCAAAACCACTTTGGTTGGAAACCAGGACTCTGACTGTGCCATCAGGATGAACGTGGGTTTGGAATTTTTATCTTTACAAATAAACTTTGGTTTTACTCCAAACATACACAATCACTAGGCCATTGTGAAATCACATCTTCTGCAGGATTAATAAACTCTCATCTCCCCACCCTATTTATCTCCACTACTATCATTCAGCCCTTCCACTGTCATTTAAGCACTTGAGTACTCCCACATTCTGCCCCCATTAAACTAGCATATGTACCTTTTTACTACTCCTTCCTCCTATCTGAGATTATTTTAGTGACTTGTCTCCTCACGAGATTGCAATGTCCTACAGAATAGGGATCATAATAATAATTGTGGTATTTGCTAAGCGCTTACTCAGGTTCTGGGTTTAACAAGTTCCCTGCGCCACATAGGGCTCACAGTCTAAGTGGAAATAACAGGCATTGAATTCCCATTTTACAGATGAAGAAACTGAGGCACAGAGAAGTTAAGGGACTTGCTCTTGGTTTCACAGTAGGCAGAAGTGGAATTAGAACCCAGATCCTCTGGATCCCAGGCCCATGTTCATTCCACTAGGTCAAGATACTGTCTGTCTACTACCTCTATTGAACTCTCTCAAGTGCTTAGAACAGTGCTGTGCACATAGTAAGTACTCATTAAATACTCGATTCATAAAATTACCCAGAGTATCCTCAAACAAGTAGTAATGATGAAATTTAAAAGGGGTTGATAGACTTTCACACTTACAAACTAATGTAATGTAATGCAAGATTATACAACAACCAACATTATCTAACCTTAGCTTCACTGACACTGCCCTCTCCTAGTTCTCCTCCTATCTGGCTGCTCTTCTCAACTAGCCCAGGCTCCTCCTCTACCTCCCGTGCTCTAACTGTGGGAGTACCTTAATGTCCAGTTTTGAGTCCTACTCTCCATCTACACCCACTTCCTTGGAAAACTCATTTGCTCCCATGGCTTCAACTACCATCTCTTCGCAGATGATTTCTAAATCTACATAGCCAGTCCAGATCTTTCTCCTATGCCATCTCATTTCCTCCTGCCTTTAAGACATCTCTACTTGGATGTCCTGCTGACAGCTCAAACTCAACATGTCCAAAATAGAACTCCTTATTTTCCCACACAAACCCTGTCCTCACCTTGACTTTCCCATCACTGTAGACAGCAGCACCATCTCCCTGTCTTACAAGTCTGTAACCTTGATGTTATTTTCATCTCATTTCTCTCATTTAACCCACTTATTGTGTTTATCACCAAGTCTTGTCAGCTCAACATTCACAACATCAATAAAATTGTCCTTTCCATCCAAACTGCTAACTTGTTAATCCAAGCACTTATCCTATCCCTCCTGGATTACTATATCAGCATCCTCATTGACCTCTTTCCTCATGTCTCTCCTGACTCCAGTCCACACTTCACTCTGCTTCCTGGATCATTTTTCTATTCCATGCTACCCCACTCTTCAAGAACCCTGCAGGGAGGGGTTTCCCATCCATGTCAAACATAAACTCTTTACCATAGTCTTTAAAGCACTCAATCACTAAGAGGGGGCTCTTACTTTACTTCCCTGATTTCTTGCTACAACTCAGCCTGCACACTTCATTCCTCTAATGCCAACCTACTCACTGTAACTGGATCTTGTGTTTCTCACCACTGCCCTTTTGCCCACATCCTGCCACTGGCCTGGATTGCCACCCCTCTTCAGACAATCACTCTCCTCACCTTCAGAGCCTTATTAAAAGCCCATATCCTCCAAGAGGCCTTCCCTGACTAAGCCCTCATTTTGTCTTCTCCAATACCTTCACTGTTGCCCTTTATCCATTCACCCTCCCATAGTACCACAGCACCTATGCAGATATCCATAATTTTTTTCATTTACATAAATGTCTGTATCCCCCTCCAGACTGTAAGCTCACTGTGGACAGGGAACTTGTCTACCAAGTCTGTTATACTGTATTCCTCTGGGCACTCAGTACAGTGCTGTACACACAGTTAATACTCAATAAATATGATTGATTGATTATCCTATCATGGAAAATTATTTGGAGTCCTGGGTACAAATCTTAATGGCTGTTGCTTCTCCAATGCTGGACCTAACAAGACAGCACAATTTGAAGCTTCTTGAACAGCTTCATCATTGTCACCTATGAGCCATAATCAGCATCAAAATGCTCTGATGAGATGAAATCCATGAGGTCCTGGAATGAAGTCAATTTATCAGAATTTAAGTGATGCCCTTTGTAACACAGCTTTGCTGGGAAGGACATTTATGTAGCTGAAAATAGGATAACAAAAGAGCTGTTATGTGGTAAAATGAAAATGGAAATACACAAGCAGAGGGGTTTTTTGAATAACTTGTGTAATTCCAATCCCAATTCTACCACGTGTCCTGGTGTGTGACCTTGAGTAAGTTATTTAATTTTTCTGTGCCTCAGTTCCCTCATCTGTAAAATGGGGTTAAATACCATTTTTCCCCTCCCTCTTAGTTAATCTCAGGTGGCTCAGGGACCATGTACTATCTGACTAGTCCATATCTGCACCAGTGCTTGGCATATAGTAAGCACTTAACAAATATGACAAATGTTATCATTATTATGTCATCATATCATTATATTAATGTTAAGTACAAAGCACATGTTAAAAACAGTGAAGCACAATTTTAAACACTGTAGAATAGCAGCTAGATTTTGTGAGACAATACCTACCTCTCATAGCAATCATGAGAATTATTGCACTTCTTTGAACGAAGCTCTTTTTCGGTCTCACCGTCACTAGCATCATCTTCAATTACAAAGGGCAGTTCTCTGCCTTTTCCCTTCAATTCGCACTCCCACACATATAGTCATTCTATTAACTGAGCATGGAGGTTAAAGGTGTAATTCATCTGTTTCATTTTGTTTCAGAATATTGTGGTGCTGGGACTGAGAACAAGAAATTTATAGCAAGATCTTTAAGTTTTGTGTTCACTTTCACCTCCAGATACTCTGAGCTTTTCTCTCCATTTTGCTTCCATTTGCTTTCAAATGCATTTTGTCGAGTAAGCACTTGAAACCTTACAAATCTGCCATGCTGAAGAAATACTCAAGGTGAATTTAACACCTGAATTTGGGCCATGCCCATATTTTAAAATTGAGCACTTTATTTTTTAGGAGAGCATTTTCTTGAAGCATCATTTAACTCATATCTCCCTTCTCAAAACTCTTCATAGGTTGCCCATTTCATTCATTCATTCAATCGTATTTATTGAGCGCTTACTGTGTGCAGAGCACTTTACTAAGTGCTTGGGAAGTACAAATCGGCAACATACAGAGATGGTCCCTACCCAACAATGGGCTTACAGTCTAGAAGGGGGAGACAGACAACAAAACAAAACAAGTAGACAGGTGAATAATAATGGTATTTGTTAAGTGCTTACTATGTGCCAAGCACTGTTCTAAGCACTGAGGTAGATAGAAGGTCAACAGGTTGTCCCACATGGGGCTCACATTTTAAATCCCCATTTTACAGATGAGGAAACTGAGGCACAGAGAAGTTAAGTGGCTTGCCCAAGGTCACACAGCAGACAATTGGTGGAGCTGGGATCATAACTCATGTCTTCTGGCTCCCAAGCCCATGCTCCTTCCACTAAGCCACACTGCTTCTCTCATTATTCCTTCAATCATATTTTTTGAGCACTTACTGTTTGCAGATCACTGCACTAATTGCTTGGGAAAGTACAATAAACAGACACATTCCCTGCCCACAATAAGCTTACAGTCAAGAGGTGGGGGGAGACACACATTAATATAAATAAATAATTTACAGATATGTGGCTGGGAGGGGGAAAAGAACAAAGGGAGAAAGTCAAGGTGATATATTAGGGCGTTGGGAGAATAGGAAAGGGGGACTTAGGGAAGAACTTTTGGAGGAAATGTGCCTTCAATAAGGCTTTGAAGAAGGGGAGAGTGATTATCTGTTGGATTTGAGGAGAGAGGGCATTCCAGGCCTGCGGCAGGATGTGGGCCAGGATTCAGTAGCAAGATAGATGAGGTAGAGGCACCATGATAAGGTTAGCAATAGAGGAGTGATGTGTGCAGGCTGGGTTGTAGTAGAAGAATAGCAAGATAAGGTAGAAGTGGGCAAGGTGATTGAGTGCTTTAAAGCCAATGGTGAGGAGTTTTTGTTTGATGCAGATGTGGCTGAGCAACCACCGGAGTTTTTTGAGAGGTGGGGAAACATGTTCTGAACATTTCTGTAGAAAAATGACCCGGGCAGAAGAGTGAAGTATGGACTGTAGTGGGGAGAGACAGGAGACTGGAAGGTCAGCAAGGAGGTTGATGCAGTAATCCAGGTGGGATAGGATGAGTGACTCAATTAGCATGGTAGCAGTTTGGATGGAGAGAAAAGGGTGGATTTTAGCGAAGTTGTGAAGGTAGGACTTACAGGATTTAGTGATGGATTGAATATGTGGGTCAAATGAGAGAGGGGAATCAAGTATAATGCCAAGGTTACAGGCTTGTGAGATAAGAAGAATGGTGGTGTGGTCTACAGTGATGGAAAAAATCAGGGGAAGGCCAGGGTTTGGGTGGGAAGATATGGAGTTTTGTTTTGGACATGTCAAGCTTGAGGTGATGGGAGGACATTGAATTAGAGATGTCTTGAAAGCAAAAGGAAATGTGAGACTGCAGGGAGGGAGAGAGGTCAGGGCTGGAAACACAGATTTGGGCATCATCCACATAGACATGGTAGTTGAAGGAATGGGAGCGAATGAGTTCTCCAAGGAAGTGGATGTAGATGGAAAATAGAAGGGGACCCTTCACAACTGACTTTGAAGCTGTCCACAAACTTTCCCCATCCTAGTAATGATAAGGACAAAAAATAATGATAATTGTCATATTTGTAAAGGGCTATGTGACAAATACTTTATTAGGCACTGGAGTAAGAGGTCATGCTGGAAAGAAGTGTTGTGCCTATTGTGGGACCTTAGTCAAGCAACTTAATTTCTCTGTGCCTCAGTTCACTCATCTGCAAAGTGGGGATTTAATACCTGTTCTGCCTCCTACTTAGACTGTGAGTCCTATGTGGGACCTCATCTTGTATCTACTGCAGTCCTTACTACAGTACTCTGCACACAAAATACATATACCAGATACTCAAAAAGAATAAAAGGGAGTAGGTAGTCTAAGCAAAATACAAGTGGAATCTCTACAAAAATCTCTTAGTAGGTAGGGATGAAATAGTTCTATGTATATTCTTTCCATTTGTAATGCTGAGATTCTCTGAATGAGATTTAAAACCACAGACCCCAAGTGTGATTACTTGATTACTAAAACTACACATCTCATATTCAGGCCAAGTTCCTCAAGCAGATGGGCTCATCCCCATTTTTTTCAAAGCAGACCAGCAAAGGACAGAAAAAAAGGCTCGGCTTCTGAGTAATTCCTTATAAAAAATTAGCTAAACCTCAGCTCTGCTACAGGTCTTGTCACTGAAGGCAAATTCCACCCAGAAAGTTCCATTGGCATCTGGGAAATATAGGCAGTCAACCCCTTTGATTTATGGATTATGTAGTGTTTTTCTTTCCCTTCCCTGCAATTTCCTTGACAGACCGAAATAGTGCAATTGAAAGCACACAGTTCTTACGCACAAGATTGTCTGTGACCTGAGCTAAGAATTGTATTTATTTTGATCACCTTTTCTGTAAATATTTTCCTGTCTGTCTCCCCTATTAAAATGGAAGTTATTTGTCAGCAGGAAATGTACTTCATGCTTCTGCTATACTTTTCTTAATGTTTACAGAGTGCTTTACACCCTCTAAGAACTCAATAAATACCTCTACTTCCAATAACAACAATGATAATAATGAACCATTTACTGTGGTAACCCTTTTGAAAATGGCAATAAGAATGTACTTATATAGGCCCCAGACACACTCCAGAGTGGGTCTTCCTACAGATAATCGAAAAATAGCAACACAGTTTCTGGGGAAAGCAGGAGAAAAAGAGAGCTGGAATTCAATAGACATAAAGAAGAATAAAGCTGATTCTTTTGGCATACTTTGTGCATGCCTGACAACACAAAGTGACATTGTTTGTTTAAAAAGATGCTGCTTTTTTCTGGCACATTCTAGAAGGTCTGAAGCCCACCAAAGAACGTCTGTGGATCTTCCTACAAAGTATTTGTGCGTAGTCCATCTGCTGGTTCCCATCTGAGTCTGTTGATTAATAAGCATGTCTCTAGCGAAGGTTGTTCCTTGCAAGGTACCTACTGTTGAGTTATCTTTGTGTTGTCACCTGCCAATATCATCTGTCTGGCATGGTTCCCACTCCCATCTAAATGTCTGACCACCAATGCTTCAAATTCTGCTCTGCTTCAAGGTAATCAGTCAATCAATGGTATTTCTTGAGCACTTACAGTGTCCAGAGCACTATATTAATACAACAGAGTTGGTAGACATGTTCCCTGTCCACAAGGAGCTTGCAGTTTATAAGTGGAGACAAACATTAAATAAATAAATTGTGGATATGTACTTAAGTGCTGTGGGCTGAGGGTGGGGTAAATATTTGGTGCTTAAAGGGTAAGAATCCAAGTGAAAGAATGATGCAGGTAGTTTGAAAAGGTTCCTTTGAACCTCCCTGCTTGCCTTTTCAATCAATCATGTTGAACATTTATCGAGCACTTACTGTGTGCAAGAGGATTGCATTAAGTGCTTGGGAGAGTACAACACGACTGTGTTGGTAGACACATTTCCTGCCTAAAAGGAGCTTGAAGTCTAGAGGAGGAGATGGATATTAGTAAATTATGGCTAGTACATAAATGTTGTGGGGCCCTGTACTAAGAATTTATAAGGAGATGACCAGGCACAGCAACACAAAGATCGCGAAAGTGCCCAAAATGCATCTGTTGTTGGGTAGGGACCGTCTCTATAGGTTGCCCATTTGTACTTCCCAAGCACTTAGTACAGTGTTCGGCACATAGTAAGCACTCAATAAATACGACTGAATGAATGAATGAATGAATGAATGAATGAATCTGTGGTAATCTGAATCATACATTCATTTAGAATGTGAACCCCATGATTAGATTGTGAGCCCCATGTGGCACAGAGACAGTATCCAATCTAACTTGTATCTACCCCACAGCTTAGAATAGTGCTTGATAAAAACCCATTATCATTCAACTGGTCATCATATTTATTGAGCGCTTACTGTGTGCAAGGCCCTGTACTAAACGCTTGGGAGAGTACAACACAACAATATAACAAACATATTCCCTGCCCACAATAAGTTTACAGTTAAAATGGCATAATTTGCATTTAGTTATTTCTATTCCATGATGCTATACTGTTTTTAAAAGTCCTTCATTTCTAGGGAGTCTAGTGATGGAGCTGAAATGATCATTTTAATGGAAGAGTGGAAGGAATGGCCGACAACTGCAGAGAAGTCTTACCAGTAGAAAACTGGAAAGAAACTTTTTGGGGTTGCATATGTGTGAATCTGGGACCTGGAGAATGAGGGCCAAGGGTTCCATGACTCCATTCCTATTAGCAAGAATCAATCAATCAATCAATTGTAGTTATTGAGCGCTTACTGTGTGCAGAGCACTGTATTAAGCACTTGGGAAGTACAAGTTGGCAAACACCTTTGGAAGCCCAGGGTGGAGATGCAATGGAAATAACAATGGGAGAGTGAGAGAAATACATGCCACTTAAGGATGTACAGACTTGTGACCAGGCCTTCATATGTCTACTTGTTATACTTTCTTCTTCCCCATTCCAACTACCCTGTAATCCATCCACCGCACAATTTTGCCTGTGAATTAGCAGTTCTCCAATTGGTCTATCTGGAAAGTAATTACAAGAATAATATGTACATTTTTAATAAATAGCTAAGTAAATAAATGAACCCAGTGGTTTGTACAGCAGATGTGTCACATTCAACAACAGCATAAATAGAGGATTAGGGCAGAACGGTTCCACTTGGATAGTCTATCCCATAGCGACAGACTGTATGCACCTTTACTCTTGATCAGCCATCTTCCAGAGCCTGCTACTGGTCACAAGGGGCCTGAGTGAGAGTGTATTGATGGCTTTCAGCAAACCATCACCACTACCACAGAAACAACTCAAGAGCATAACCAAATGATGTAGGATACTCTCTTGCCCTACCCAGAAGCAAAAGTACTCCCCAACTAGGCATCTCAGGACACTGGTTGTTCAATTAAAGATGAGACAATAGCTGCTTGTCTGAGCACCCCCATTTAGAAATATATACCATTCAACCTAAATATGGGAGGTGCTAAGAAAGGTCCCCTAAACATTGCCTGCTTTATCAAATTGAAAACACTTTCATCAAAAAATACTGGGCCTGGTGACCTTTATCTTGCAGTGGAATAACCAAAATAAAACCAATAAAAACAACTACCATGTCTTTGGGCATCAGAGTATTACTGGACAAAGATAAAAATTCTTCCCAAAGAGGAACAGTATTCACTGTTGGCCAAACATGATGATGACACAGTGGCATTGAGCAAAACTGAACTAGAGTCTAGAATTGGTAGCGATGTCCATACGCAGAAGAAAGTCTTTAAGCTACATGGGCTTGGTAAAGTCTGTAGCAATGGGCTACCTTTGCTGAGAATACACTGTCTTGTGATCACTGGCATCTTCCTCTTGTTAGACAAAACAAAAATATCCTGGAGATATAATAATAATAATAATAATAATAATAATAATAATAATAATAGCATTTATTAAGCGCTTACTATGTGCCAAGCATTGTTCTAAGCGCTGGGGAGGTTACAAGGTGATCAGGTTGTCCCACGGAGGGGGCTCACAGTCTTAATCCCCATTTTACAGATGAGGGAACTGAGGCACAGAGAAGTTAAATGACTTGTCCAAAGTCACACAGCTGACAATTGGCGGAGTTGGGATTTGAACCCATGACCTCTTTCCATTGATCCACGCTGCTTCTCTGGAGATATCCCTGATCTAAACAGTAGCATGCCATCAACTATATCCTAGTATATCTAGTGGATCTCAATGGATGTAATAATCACAGTAGCCATTTGCGGAGCAGAATCATGGCAGACCACTATCTGCAATGCTCTCTGCAGCAATATTTCAACATCTCTATTGGAAAAGGAAACTCAAACCACAACTTCCAATATGGTTAGCAAATGCACATTTCTCCTTCATACTCTCAAACAGGTATGGACATGGCCATACAGGTCACCATGATTGATAGTGCAAATGCTTCAGACACATAAAAGACTGCATGCAGCTAAAAAGAGGCAATCAACTACAACTTGTCATACCTCCGGACTTAAATGAAAGCAACCAGAGACCTGCACTGTGACATGCATACCTAGAAACACGTGAAATAGATATACAGTGCTCTGCACACAGTAAGTGCTCAATAAATATGATTGAATGAATGAATGAATACCCTAATATTTAAGCACATTTTCCTCCTGCCTGTCTCGTCTGCTAAACTTTAAGCTCCCTGAAGTCAGGGATCATATCTTCTACCTCTATTTTATTCTACCAAACACTTAATGTGGTGTTATTTATTGTTCGAATGGACCAGAGTAGGGTACTTAAACAGCTGCTGTACAGTGAACTGAAAAAACTATGAACACAAGACAAGATGGCAGAATAAATGCTTAAAAACATATAGCATACAAGAGGACAACAAGCAACAGGCCCAATAATATACACAGACCCAGAAAGTGGGAAACTCATTAGACTAGCAAGGGAATAGACCAAAAGACAAATACTGTTGTAGAAGGTGTTGATCCCACATTGGTCTTTTCAGCAATAGTAGCACATACAGCAACCAGAATTATCCCAATAAGATTCTGGCAAAAGCTAGTCTCTAGACTGTAAGCTTATCTCTAGACTGTAAGCTCTTGGGGGCAGGGAATTTATTTGGTATATTGTACTCTCCCAAGCTCTTAGTACAGTGGCCCGCACACAGTATGTACTCAGTAATACAATTGACTGGACTGCTGATTTCAGTGTCTGCCTTCTCCAGTTCATACTTCACTCTGTTGTCCAGATCATTTTCCTAATATGCTGTGCAACTCATATTTCCCCACTCCTCAGAGTCTTCCAGTGGTTGACTATTTCTCTCTACATTAAGCAAATTTCCTGAGGATTTGTTATGAGGAGCTCAACCGTCTCTCTCCCCACTCCTGGTCCTCACTTCCACTCCACACCCAGGTCATATGCTTCATTTTCTTCATGCCACCCTTATTCTTTCAAGGAGCTCAATTGCTCATATAGTTTCAGCTACCACTTCTACATGGATGACTCCCAAATCTACCTCGGTAGCCCTGTTCTCTCATCTAATGTGCAATCCTGCATCTCCACTTTCCTCCAGGTCATTTCCACTTGCGTAACCTGCTAGAGCCTCAAACTCAATATACCTAAACCGAAGTCCTCATCTCACTTCCCCAGTTCAGTCAACAATATCACTATACCACCATCCCAAAAGCTTGCAGTCTTGGTGTCGTACTCGACTCTTTGCTATCATTTTACTTGCATGTTCAATTTCACACACTACCAAATTCGGATGGGTTTTCCTGCACATCATCTCCTTGCTCTTTATTCAGTCATTCAATCAATCAATCATATTTACTGAGTGCTTACTGCGTGCAGAGCACTGTACTAAGGGCCTGGAAAGTACAATTCAGCAGCAAATAGAGACAATCCCTACCCAACAATGGGCTCACAGTTAAACTCAGTCTTCACTTAAACTGTTACAAGCTCTGGCCTTACCCTCGTTAGACTACTGCATTTATCTCCTTGCTGGTCTCCCAATCTCTGGCTTCTCCCCCTTCAATCTATAGAACACCTTGCTACATGAAATATCTTCCTAGAGCATCACTCAACCTATATCTCTCATTTCCTCAAAAACCCCCAGTGGCTCCCTGTGTCTCTTCACAGAGTGAGCCCCTTCTTTCCTCTCCCCCTCGTCCCCCTCTCCATCCTCCCGTCTTACCTCCTTCCCTTCCCCACAGCACCTGTATATATGTATATATGGTTGTACATATTTATTACTCTATTTATCTATTTATTTATTTATTTTACTTGTACATTTCTATCCTACTTATTTTATTTTGTTGGTATGTTTGGTTCTGTTCTCTGTCTCCCCCTTTTAGACTGTGAGCCCACTGTTGGGTAGGGACTGTCTCTATGTGATGCCAATTTGTACTTCCCAAGCGCTTAGTACAGTGCTCTGCACATAGTAAGCGCTCAATAAATACGATTGATTGATTGATTGATTGATTGATTCACAACAAAGACTCCATGTGATCAGTTTCAGGGTTCACCAATATTTGGCCCCACATTACCTAGTTATTCTCTTTTCTTGCTATTCTCCAATCCATAGTCTTTACTCTTTTCAAGCCAGCCCTCTAGCTGTGTCTCGCTCCCAATTCTTATACCACCATGCCCTACCTCATGTTGTCCCACCAGCCTGGAATTCCCTCTCTTCCTACATCAGGCAGATATAGTTCTACCCACCTTCAAATGCCCTCTAAAATCCCACTAATTAATGTATTAATTGATGATATAGAGGTCATTTCCATTTAGCTTGCTGCCGGGCTGAGAGCAGCAGCATCAAACACACCTGGGTTTAAAAGCCTCCTCTCTGATCTCCCATCCTGCTGTCTCTCCCCACTCCAGTCCGTACTTCACTCTGCTGCCTGGATCATCTTTGTGCAGAAACGCTCTGGGCATGTTACTCCCCTCCCTCAAAAATCTCCAGTGGCTGCCTGTCAACCTACGCATCAAGCAAAAACTCCTCACTTTCGGCTTCAAGGCTTTCCATCACCTTGCCCACTCCTACCTCACCTCCCTTCTCTCCTTATTCAGCCCAGCCCACACCCTCCGCTCCTCTACCGCTAACCTCCTCACTGTACCTTGTTCTCACCTGTCCTGCCATCAACCCCTGGCCCACGTCCTCCCCCGGCCTGGAATGCCCTCCCTCCACACATCCGCCAAGCTAGCTCTATTCCTCCCTACAAAGCCCTACTGAGAGCTCACCTCCTCCAAGAGGCCTTCCCAGACTGATCCCCCTTTTCCCTCTCCTCCTCCCCATCCCCCCGCCATACCTCCTGCGCCTCCCCACAGCACCTGTATATATGTTTGTACAGATTTATTCCTCTATTTATTTTACTTGTACATATTTACTATTCTATTTATTTTGTTAATGATGTGCATTTAGTTTTAATTCTATTTGTTCTGACGACTTGACTCCCGTCCACATGGTTTGTTTTGTTGTCTGTCTCCCCCTTCTAGACTGTGAGCCCGTTGTTGTGTAGGGACTGTCTCTATATGTTGCCAACTTGTACTTCCCAAACGCTTAGTACAGTGCTCTGCACACAGTAAGTGCTCAATAAATATGATTGAATGAATGAATAATAATAAATGGTATTTGAGGAAACAATAGATATCTTGAGAGCTTGAGCAATACCATGTGCATAAACATCACAGATTACCCTTGATGAGAGACATATCTCCATTTCAACTAACATCTGTACTGGGCAATTTCTACTGACATTTACGATCACCAAAAACCAGATTAATGAAGAACAAGGTGAAAACATAAAAGTGACAGTTTTCTAAAACGTGTCCATAGGAAAACACTTCAAACGGAGAATATATACTTCAAATCCTTACATGTCATTCTTCCGATGTTTGAAGGAGGGGTTCTTTAACCATTTGCATCCTAATCCTCCACATCAGCCAATAAGTATTAATAAAACATAACTGTGATCTTAATTGTTCATGAAATATTCAGAGCATAAGACTCAAAAATAAAATTCTAATAAAGAATGCAAAAAACAGATATTTAATGTATTTACAGATAACAAAGAGAAAAATAAATTCTCACACAAACTATTTATAAAATAGATAGGTAAAGTTCCCTGAGCACTCATTGTACATAATTACTTGATGGGCATTTACCTTTCTTTTACTCATGTAAGGCAACATCGGTTCTGATGTCACTCAAATGTTTGCATCAGTAAATGGTATTTATTGATCATCTACTGTGTGCAGAGCACTGTACTAAGGGCTCGGGAGAGTCCATCCGACAGACACATTTCCTGCCCACAAGGAGCTTACACTCAAAAGGAAGAGACAGACATTAAATCATTTTTCAGTAGGCTTTTGAATTTGTGTTGTCTTTGTTCTTTTAGCTGTCACCTCATTTATTTGTCTGACTACATAACAATGATACTACTGGGCAAAAGGGAGGTGAGTGGAATCAGGTAACATTCAGTTCTATTGTCTATAAATATTTCATAGAAGTAGTTTACAAGCCAGTTTCTAGCTAAGTGGTCAGAACTGCTCACTCTGCTGTGGGAATGCCCTCCCCTAATCAAATTTACCCTGAAGTCATTCACCCTAGGACCTTCCTTTTTAGAGCATATAGACCTTATGTCCCGGCTAGGCACTATTCCCAAGGAGGGTGTGAATTCCTGGGTAGCTGCTCCATAAACAAAAAAGTTTACCAGCTGAAATCTCCAAAGTGCTAGAAATAATATGGAGTTGGCTGCTTCGCAACTTTCTCTGGTCAACTGACCCCCTAACTGCTTTTCAGACCTTCTTTGATGTTTGCTCCTTCCAACACCTCCTGAAAAGAGGTGGTCTGCTCCACATAGATAAACACCTGAACATGCAGATTCAACTGAACTCTTGAAAATGAAAGTCTTAAAAGCATAAATGTTGTTTTTTTTTCCTAACCTGTTACTTTCTTAGTTTTTATTAACATAAGTTGTTTTCACAGCCAGCATGTACTAGTTGCTTTGTGCCTGGTGCACTGTATCTTTCAGGCTCCTCTTTCTTTGTGTTTTAAGGCAATTTTCCCATGACACTGGGAGCCTTTTGATAATTTCACCTCCTGAGCAGAATAACATACTCCAGCATTGGTAATGCCTATCAGACTATAGATAACCATATACTGACCTTCCCATTTAGGGATTCAAACAAATATGCATGCATATTTTAAACTGGGAGCTAGGAAGCAGTTCTCCTCTATTCTAGGAACACATGACAAGTTGATTGAAATGCCTTAATAGCACACCACCCTGCATCAAGGACATAGAACTGGCCATAAGCAGGGAATATGAGCAGGTGGCTATGGGGACAGAGGTACCAAATGACAAATAGGTATCTCCTCTGACTGTCACATGTTTTTCTTGGCTAAATTATTTACAGCAAAGGAAATGGAAAATCATACTTGTAAAATGAAATAAAAATCAAAACTGTTTCAACTCCAAGGATGGTCTATTCAATTTCCTGGTAAGGAAATTGCACTAATTCTAGCTCTAAATTATTTTTCAATATATACGATACATAAATATCAAAATATATTGGGGTGTGTGTGTATATATATATATATATTTACTTTAAAATAAATATTGCATATATTATGTGTGCACACACATAGGGTATAAAAATTTAAAGACAAAATGAGAATAGGATAGAGGAAAGAGAAGAAAAAAATGAAATAAAAATATATAGCTCTAATAGTACACTCACAATGGCATAAAGCCTAGAGAAACAGTAGAGATAGAAAGAAAGAGATACAGAGAAACAAATCATGTTTAAATGGAGTGGCTAGTCAATTTTGTGTATTTTGGGGTTTTTTTCCCAATGAAAAGTTAGGGTTATTAGAAGGCTCAAGAAATGATTATGTACATTTAGGAATGATATGTCCATATTGTATTGTTAGAGCAGGGAATGTCACTGTTTATTGTTGTATTTTACTTTCCCAAATACTTACTACAGTGCTCTGCACACAGTGCTTAATAAATAAAACTGAATGAATGAATGAGCAGTTGGAAATACTGGATGAGACAGCTGTAACATGAGGATGGATGTCAAGGAAGCCCTAACACAGTCTTCCTCCATGGCCACTGCCAGAGATAGACTAATGTATGGACCACTGATCTGACCCACTCATTCATTTATTTGTATTTACTGAGCACTTACTACAAGCAAAGCACTGTGCTAAGCGGTTGGAAGAATACAATATAACAATAAACAGACACAACAAGCTTACGGTATAGGGTCTCTTAATTCTTAGGCAATGTACATACAGAACCCCAATACACTTCAGAGATGGACTGATGCTATCCTAAGTGGTTGATATTTTGGTCATCTTCAATTTTCTAAATCTCTGAAATGAAGTAGAGATGGTGTCTCCATTCTGGACACCTTCAGAGGCTTTTCTGGGAAATCACAAGATTTGACAACTGCTGAGGACCAAAAAAAATTTATTAAATCACAAGGAACTACTTCAACTCTTACCTGTCTGGACAGTCGGCATCATTCTGTCTGGATAGTAATCATTTAATAATGGAGCCTCTGTTACAGAGATTGAAAAATCTCCTCTGTTTAGCTCAATACCGCTTTCTCATATTGGCAGCCAGAATATATGCCTGCCCTGTTACACTTGAATTTGTTACACTTTTACTATAACTAGGTCAAATGGCCCACCTGAGTGGACTTGATTGATCTAGTAACAAAAAAATACCCCAAGGTTACATATCATCTAGAAGCCAGTCTGCCAAAAGACCAAATAATCAGTGCAAACCAATTCTCCAGCATGTCATCAAAATATGGAATCAAATCACTATAATCTGAAAGAATTTTATATAATCGTATCTTTTTGAAATCCCGGTTATTGGAAGCTATAGGTTGTTGAATACTTTCTTGCATTCCACTTGTCAAAGAAATGGGAAAGCTCGAGCAATAGGGGAAAGTGTTTTGCGGCTGTAGAAAACATAATTCAAAATTGTAGAGTATGAGGAATTCACCAAGAAACATTTCCAAGAACCATAGAGAAAATATAAATATACAAGGGATATTACCCAACTGCTGCTAAACCTCAAAGGTAGTCATTTAGACTACCCTGTTCTCTAGGAAGTCCATTTCTATTGGCAGGATGAATAGCCCTAGGGGAACTGTGATTTCCAAACTTAGCCTCCAGAAGTTACCATTCATAAGTATTTCATCCTCTGGAGTACTCTGTAATTTGCTTAGTGACTCATCGCTTTACCCAAGCAAAAATGGAAAAAAATGAAAAGAAAAGGGAAAAAAAGGGGAAATACCATACAAAACAGCATCAAATGAAGTCTAAAAGGCAATTTTGCAATAGTACTTAGGAAATGTGGTAAAACTGTAGTGATCCCAGATAAGCATTAACATATTAACCTATTAATGATATTTATTGAGAACTTACTATGTGCAGAGCACTGTTCTAAATGCTTGGGAGATTGTATCTACAATATACTTAGTAGACACGATGCCTATCCTCAAGGAGTTTAAGAATGTGTATATAAATAAGTGCTATAGGACTGGAGGTGAGGTAATAAAGTGCTTTAGGCGGTAAAGCCCCAAGTAGATAGGTGACCCAGAACAGAGAGTGAATATATGACTAGGAATGAGAAATTATGAGGCAAGCTCCTTGGAGAAAATGTGGTTTTAGTAGGGCTTTGAAGATGGGGAGAGTGGTGGACTGTCAGATATGAAGGGGAAAGAAAATTATAGGGCTGAGAAAAGGCTTAGGAAAGGGTCACAACTTCTAAAACAGCAGTGATATTTATGGCCTTCTGCAAGAATTCAAACAATAGGCTTGATGGTCCCTATATTATTATTACATTTTTAATGGAATTTTTAAGTAAGCACTTAAATACCATAAAACAGTGCTCACAATGGGCCAGGTATTGAAATAAACACTGGGGTAGATGATAATCTGGTTGGGCACAGTCCATGTCCCACATTGGGTTTACAGTCTTAATCCCCATTTTACAGATGAGGTAACTGAGGCACAGGGCAGTTAAGCGACTTGCCTAAGGTCACACAGTAGATATATAGCAGAGCTGGTATTAGAACCCTGGTCCTCTGACTCCCAGGCTGAGCTTATTCCACTAGGCCATGCTGCTTCTCATTAATGTGTAAAAGTAAAGAAAATGCTTCTTCATACATAGTTTGTATTTTTTTTATTTAACAATGGGTTGTAGTCCTTCCCAAGAGAGATATTTTCTTTCAGACTTCAGGAGAAAGCTAACAAAACACAGTAATCCTTCATTGGCCTTATACATTCACAGCAGAATATTCATGTGGTAATTACCTAATGAATACCAGCACTATAGATGACATCAATGTAGCTGTCTCTACCACCCAGATACTGGTTAACTGCAAACTATTCCATTTCTCCACATGTTTGCACAGAAACTGAATTTAATTGGATCTGTATCCTTTGGGCATTTGGTATTCACCCCAAAGCACTTCGGTACCTATCTAAAAATTATTTATTTATATTAATGTCTCTCTCCCATCCTATGAGACTCTAAGCTCGTTTCAGGCAAAGAAACTGTCTACCAACTCTGTTTTACTGTGCTTACCCAAGACCTTAGTGTACAATGCTCTGCACAAAGTAAGCACTCAGTAAATATCATTGATTGAATTGGAAACTACCAACCTGTGGCATTTCATTTCCAATTGTGTAGCCCCATAATAATAAGTATTATTATCACTATATTTGTTAAGTGTTCACTGTTCCTCAAACACTGTTTTAAGCACTGGGGTAGATACAAGAAAGTCAGGTTTGACCCAGTTTCTGACCTGTTTGGGGTTCACAGACTAAGTGAAAGGGAGAACAGATAATGAATCTCCACTTTACAAATGAAGAAACTGAAGCACAGAGAAGTTAAGTGTCCCACAGGGTCCCACAGCAGAGAAGTGTCAGAGTCAAAACTAGAACCCAGGTCTGCTGACTCCCAGGCTGTGCTCTTTCCACTATGAACTGTATGTACATATGTGGGGTACATGGAGGACATGTAGTGGAGTTTCCCATGACATTAAGTCCAATACCACCAGGGCTTCATTTTTACTTTGAAATTCCACCTGTACTAATAGAAACAGTAGTAGTAATAGTAGTAGTAGTAATAATAGTAGTAATGTAGTAGTAGTAGTAGTAATGGCATTTATCAGTCAACCATATTTATTGAGCACTTACTCCAACACTTACTGAAATATAGTGCATTGTTTTAACTCCTTAAAAAGTACAAAAGAAGCAGATGACATTCCCTGTCCACACTGTAATGGAAAAAATAGAGATATATACAAGCAGTGGAATCAACGAATATAGAATTGAACGGACAATCAAAAAACATATATGCAGAAGTGCTGAGGGTGGGAATACAATGTAAATGCATATGTGTATAAGGAAAGGAAAGATTAAAGTCAGGTAGACTTTGGCTGGGAAGGAATTCCAGGTCTGGGGCCAATGTGAGCAAAGGATCATAAAGGGGTACAACCAGAAGGTGAGCATAGAAGGATTGAAGAGTTCAAGCAGCAGAATAACTAATCTAAAGAACAGATAAATCAGCTGGAGATTATCATGGATAATTTACAGTCCCCTCTAGATTGTAAACTCCTTGTGTGCAGGGAACACATCTACCAATTCTGTTATACTGGGCTCCGCCAAGCACTTAGTAAAGTTCTCTGCACCCAATAAGTGTTCAATAAATAAATAAAATCATACTAAGCACTTGGGAAGTACAAGTTGGCAACATATAGAGATGGTCCCTACCCAACAGCGGGTTCACAGTCTACTCAGATTGGAGAGAGTCCATGTTCTACATGGAGTTCATAATCTTAATTCCCATTTTAGGGAAAAGGTAACTGAGACACAGAGAAGTTAAGTGACTGGCCCAAGGTCACACAGCAGGCAAGTGGCAGAGCCAAGAATTAGAACCCAGGTCCTCTGACTCCCGGGCTTATGGTGTTTCCATTATGCCACACTGCTTCTTTTTCATCTTATTAGTCATTTATTTCTAAATCATCTCTAAAACTGTAGTAGCTCATGACTCCAATGAAAGTCTCAGTCTCAAGAATAAAACACAAGATAATCAATGGTAATAAAATATAACCTCATTAAGGCTTCCTCATGAAAAAACATAATGTTATAGATGTTCTGGTGATTCATTAGTAGAAGTACCAATTACTCACCAATACAGTTTTTTCTCTCTGCTCTAAATGACCTTATCTATAATAAACCAAAACTCCAAATCACACTGTAACATTGAGAACCACTGAATTATCAAGCCTTTTCACTCTCTCAATGTCAACATCTACCATAAGAAATTGGAAATTGATAGTCTAAGAAAAGGAAAATACAAGTGCCAAATTCAAAAACCATGATACAGATTAAAAAACCACAGACAGATTAAAATGCCACTGTAGATAATGAGCATGTGTTGGTGGTCAATGGCTCACTGAGAGGTGAATGCTATAGGGGAAATGCCTCAGGGATCTTGACTCATCAGCTGAAGGTTGGTCCAGTTTTGGCCAAACATTAGGACTGAACGATTCCCAGAGTGTCTGATACCAGTAATGGGTACATGATCTGCCAACTGCAGCAAGATACCCACACTGAGCCTGTACCAGCACGGGAGAACAATCTGGTTATCGCTGAAACTGCTCAAGGAGAAAGTTCATCCATATTAGACATAATTAGGAGATGAATTTCCTTTGAGAATCCTGGAGGAATTTCCTTTGAGAACAGATTCCTGAGAAGAGATTACCTCATGTTCCTGTATGTTATCGGCCAAAGAAAGAAGGAACTTGTTCAGCATGAAGGCTCTTTGATGGACTGGAACTAAGGGGAGTTTGGCTTTGGGAGTCTATATTTTTTTTGGCTATAAAATGCACAGGTCTTTGCTGTAAAGGTGTGTGTCCACCACATTATGCTGGGATGGTGCATCATGGCAAGTAGGACCAGTGGACCACTTTAATATCAAGTATTTGTCATAAACCATGATCCTCAAGTTTCGTCCCTTTGATAACGGTCACTTAGCAGGACAGTCCTGTTACCTGAGCACATCAGTGGGAACAGCGTCCAGTCTTAGGTCATCCCAAGTCCAGAGGATGCTGATCGGGCCTGCGTTAGCTCCACAATTTGCCCCAGAGTAAAATCTAGTCTCCTAAGGATCTATGGATCTTGAGTTCCTATTTGATTTAAGGTACTTGACACTATCCATGCCCACCAGTTATCGCAGAAACTGATTTCCCTTTCTAGGATAGTGATCCTTTCCTGACATGATGCATGGAAACACCAGTCTGGACATGTGAGGACTCCAAAGGTTTTCTCCTTCTAGGCCCATGCCCTTGGGATTTGAACAGAAATAGTACAGGCTCTGGATGTAGGAAGAGAAAGATGTTTATAAACTCTGCCATGTGCTTCACTGAATTTGGGGCTTTAGCAAGCATCAACTGGTGGCCTTAGTAAAAAATTAAAGCAGCTGATTTATTTAAAACAAATTGACAAAGAAATTTGAATCAGAAAGAGGAAAGAATGATGAAATAGTATTTAATTCTACTGTGAGCAACAAAAGCTAGAAAAACTTGATAACACAGAAGCACACACATGGTAAATAATGAGGTTTCGAGTTAGTGGAAAGCAGAAAACTTTCTTCAATGGGTAAATAGAAAATTCAAGATGGCAACCTCTACAGCTAAAGGTTACTTACAGTACATATATAGAAGGTATATACCAATGGTACCAAGTACAAATAAAGCTAATGAAGTGTGATTTCAAGGAATAATTCAGCAATTTAATTGGCACGTAAAAAATAACCCCTAATAAAACCAACTTGTTATTAGAGGCCTAATTATGACTGAATTAACGGTGCCAATATTATGCATTGGTTGCTTGTTGAATTTAGGTGAAGGGCAACATGATACTTAGTAGGCTTGTGAGACAGTCCCCTAAGGTAAGCTTTATTATACATCTTTATTTTTTATAATGCCATCAAAATGTGGGTTGAGTCACCATGAAATATTTTAGAATGAATGCCTCTGGACTAAATTTCATCCCCTAAATTATTATGATCACCATTATTATTGTTCTAAATAATAATAAGAATAATGATAGCATTTGTTAAGCACTTATACTATGCCAGACACTGTACTAAACACTGTGGAAGATACAAGCAAATCAGGCTAGACACAGTTCCTGTCCCACACGGAGTGCACGGTCTTAATCCCCATTTCACAGATGAGGTAACTGAGGCACAGAAAAATGAAGTGACTTGCTCAAGGTCACACATTGGACAAGTGGCAGAGCCGGGATTAGAACCCAGATCCTTCTGACTTCTGGGCCATGCTCCAACCACTAAGCCATGCTGCTTCTCTACAGCTCACAAAACTGGGACCCCAGAGCCTCAGGTAAATATGTATTCACTTAGGACCTTTGCCCTTATTTGCACGTCAGCTAAAAGTGCATAGGGCATATCCTCTCTGGGATAGACTGGCTTTCATCACCCTTGATGAGCTATACATGCCAACTAGTATAACAATATTAAAAACATACACAAGCAGAAAGGTTTTCTCAATCATTAAGGTGCATTATACCAAGCTCAGTTCCCATTCACTCTGTGTCTTTTCCTAAGAGTGTGTTAAATAGATGAATAATTACTGTATTTGATCTGCCTTTTGAAACACCATTTAGAAAGAAGACTTGCTATGTCTCGTCAAAATATTCTGACATCCAACTTCCATTTTAAGGGCAAAATTTTATTGCGTACAATGGCCTTTCATTACACCAGGACTTAATATGAATCTTGCACATAAACTAAGTAATTTAGCATTCTCAGAATATGTCAAGCCTATGCTTCCTTTCAGTTTTCCTCTTTTTGACACCACTGTAGAAAGGAAATTAAAATAGAACTAAATATTTGCAATTCCTTGTTCCATTATTTCTTACCTTTATGGTCTTTTGTGTGAAATGACACATGTTGTAACTCTTACACACACTGCCGTTTAATGTGTGTGTGTGTGTGTGTGTGTGTGTGTGTGTGTGTGTGTCCGTGCGCACGCACGCCCCTGGCCTTTCTGTCTTCCTGTAAGTGCTAGAACATTGAGGTTTAGCAGATAATTTATGAAAATCAAATGCTACAAAATAAAAAGGTCTATAAGATCAAGGTTCAGGAAAAAGATCCCCCTAGAAGTTAAATCTCCAGCATGCCTCTCTTACATCAAAGTTCATGGAGGACCAAAATAATCCTGAGATCACTTACAACAGAGAAAGTGTTTTAGACATACACATGAATTCAGGAGTGGAAAACCTGACAATCAGCTGAAGGTCAATTGTTTTATATTAGATTCTTTCAAAGGGCAAAGAGGACTTTCCACACAAAGTCATAAGCCATATTAAACATAATGTCATCTCAATGAAAGATACTGTCAATGGACTTCTCTGTGGACAAGAAATATACTACAGCGCTGTTTTTAGTTCTAGTAATTATTTTTATATTTGAACCCTCCTGAGCTTTCTGACCTCATGGGATAATACTAGATGTTTCCTTATCAGTCCTGCAGATGATAGGAGGAGGAGGAGTTGATTTTCACTTCAGTTTCATTATCTCTCCCACACCATACTTGAGGGTTCCACACACTTCATAACATTGCACACTTCAGCGGCAATTTTCCCAAAGACAAAGAAAGGGAATTCCTGAAATCATTACAACAATATCAACCTTTTACCAATAGGTACAAAATCAACCTTTTATTTGCCAATAGTAATTTTCTAACCCCTGTTTGAACTACTCCATGAAAATGGTACTGACTTATAAGTGCTCCTGTTTTCTTTAGACCTGGATAACCTGCATCAAAACAGCTATATTTCTTTCATATATGATACTAAAATATCAACCTGCTGACCATTTCCCAGTCTGCCACCCAAATTAAAGCACTTGAACATGGTATCTCTGTCTTCCTCAAAAGGCTAAGACTCTAGGTAAGGGAAATAGAGATACAACAAGAAACAGAGAGAGCCTGTAGATTCAGACTATTTAGGCCATAGAGGCAGTCACTTTGTACAGATTAGCATACAAACCCAATATCAATAATATCAATAATTAAATGAGCTGGGTCACACGTTCCCTCTAAGAGCTTGAAATATGACCTTCATAGTCTCAGTGTGCTTAAATCACTACATGGAAATGAGAGGTGTAGTAGTAAGCATTTCACAAATAGCATACTAATAACCCTAATAATAATAAAAGAGCCAATTTTTAAAGGCAAACCTACAGCTGAATGAATGCTGGTGAGTTTCTTCACCCTTTTCACACTCAGGAAATATGATCCTGAATCACTCAAAAAGCCCAGGTCTGGTCAATGGTGAGTTTGCAATTTATTCCGCTACAGAACAATTCCTTTAGTTTTAGAAAACAGTGCTTCCAGAAGGGTGGTCCCTGAAGTTTAATTCCACTTTAGCATGGACAAAACTGAATTCCAGGCCCAACCTAAGGTATATTTTCAGAGTGTTTACAAATGAGTCAGAACCACAGGTAAAGATATAAGGTGAAACTCTTCTGGAAATGTCTGAATTTGTTTAAATCATAATTGGGTCATGTTATTCCAAATTCCCCTCACGACCCTGAAACTAGTGTTACATCTCTCATCCCAAACAATAAACTAGTACAATAACTCATGTTTAAGCCAATAGAGTTTTGATTGTGGCTGAGCTATAGAGTTGGTTAGATTTCAAGAAATAACATAGAATGGCTCCATCACTTCTTTAAAGCTCACCTGTACATGAGAAATCATCCACGCGGATATATCCTGGGACACAGTCACAGCGATACAATCCAGGCAGGTTTACACACACTGTATTGGCATGACAATAATGCATCTTAGCAGCACACTCATCAATATCTGAAGGAAGAAAAGAACCAGCAATATCACAGTCAGAAGAATGATTGATTGCCTAGAGTGCAATAACACTGGAATGAGATGAGAAGGCTAATGTCCATTAGACTGCTCAGAAAGAGCAAAGCGCATTAGAGCAAAATCTTAAAGCACAAGGGCAAATTCAGCCTGTGAATTGGATTTATTCTCTAATTGAACGTATTACGGGAAAACATTTGGAGTGAAACAACTGCTCACAGCCTGAGCTCTGTTTCTGTGTTAACTCCTCCCTGCCTGGGAAAGGAACCTGGAGCCTCAGGGAGCAAGAAATGATAATTATCCATTAATATTTATTGGATATCAACTACCCATGGGAGTATTTGGATGAAACACATCCAGGGAATGCTCATAACTGTTAATCTTTCTAACTTAGAACACATTTTATAGAATGTGCTTTGAAAATATAGTCAAAGGGTAGACCCAGTTTCCAATGATAGAGTACAAATATATCAATTGTAGCTTGCTTGCCCACAAATAAATGTGATGCAAATTAATTTACATACATTTGGGAATCTTGTGGCTTATCCTTTGAGATGCTATATAATGAGATGCTCTAATATGCCATTATTCCTATGGAAACAAAAATTGTCCCACATATACTCACAAGCTTTCATGACAAGAATTAAGTGATTTTACACCCATGATAGGATGAAAACCATGTCAGACATTATCCAACCTTGGCTTCACTGACATTGTCCTCTCCTGGTTCTCCTACTATGTGTCTGGCTGCTCATTCTCAGTCTCTTTTGCGGGCTCCTCCTCTGCCTCCCATTCCCTAACTGTGGGGTTCTGTCAAGGTTCAGTTCTGTGTTCCTGTCTTTTCACCATCTAAACCCACTCCCTTGGAAAACTCTTTGGCTCACACGGCACCTATATACAGATGATACCCAAATCTACATCTTCCAGCCCTGATCTCTTTCCCTCTCTGCAGTCTTGCATTTCCTCCTGCCTTCAAGACAGCTCTACTTGGATGTCCTCCCATCACTTCAAACTTAATATGGCTAAAACTGAACTTCTTATCTTCCCACCCAAACCCTGTCCTCCCACTCACTTTCCCATTACTGTTGATGGCACCACCATCCTTCCTGTCTCACAAGCCTGTAATTTTGGCATTATCCTTGGCTCCTCTCTCTCATTCTACCCATGTTTTCAAGGCATCACTAAATTCTGTCAGTTCTACCCTCACCAAAATCCACCCCACCCTCCCTAAAAAACCAGGAGAGTAGAGAGCAAGGTTCACTAGATGTTAAAATGAAAGAAACAATGTACAGATTCCTTGGGAAAACACCTCACTTATCATTGGGTTTGCTGACAATTCTGAAAAGGCCACCACATAAGGATACAAAATACAGACTCTTTATATGCAACAGACCACTACTCTCCCACCTTCAATGCCTTGTTGAAGGAACAATTCTTCCAAGAGGCCTCCATTGACTAAGCCCTCATTTCCTTTTCTCACACTCCCTTCTGCATCACCCTGACTTGTTCCCTTTAATCACACCTCCTCAGCCTCACAGCACTTATGTACATATCTCAATATACATATGTATATTATTATTAATCTTATTTGAGTGCTTGCTGTGTGTAAAGCACCGTATTGAAAAGCAGCATGGCTTAGTGGATACAACAGGGTCCTGGAAGTCAGAAGGGCCTGGGTTCTTATTCCAGCTCTGCCACTTGTCTGCTGTGCAACCTTGGATGAGTCACTTAACTTCTCTGTGCCTCAGTTACTTCATTTGTAAAATGGGGATTAAGACCATGAGCCCAATGTGAGACAGGGACTGTGCCTAACCCAGTTACCTTATATCTACACCAGTGCTTAGTACAGTGCCTGGCACATAGTAAGTGATTAAATACCACAATTATTATTATAATTTTCCATAATTTATTTATATCAATGTCTGTATCCCTCTGTAGAATGTAAAGCCATTGTGGTCAGGGATTGTGTCTATTATATTGTTATACTGTAGTCTCCCAAGCATTTAGTATAGTGCTCTTCACACAGTACATGCTCACTAAATATGATTGAATGATTGATATTGCTGGCTGATTGCATCTTCAAATGGATGTCCTTAACTATCCAGCTAGGTTGCCAAAAATATGATTAGCTTCTTTTGAATGAAGTCTGACTGAACTCTAAGATCTTTTCCATACAGAACTGAAAGGATCTTGATTTTCACAGTGTCTTCTGACAGTGCTCTGCATACAGTTAAGTGTTCAATAATACTAATGATTAATTGATCCCACATTCAACAGCTGTTTATCTTTAAAGAAAAGCATTGACTGTGATGCTTAACCTGCAGAATCCCTGGCAGACAAAACATATCTCTAGGAGGGAAAAAAACTGATTTGATTTTGTTTCCTAGTGTACACCCAGAAACAGTCCAAAGAGTTAAAAGAAAAATAAGTAGTGATTAAAACCAGAGAACAAGGGTTGGGGAACATTATCATAAACTCTGTTAAGTTTCTCTTACTTAAAAATTATATAATTTTCTGTAGCATTTTAGCACTTAAGATGAAGCACCTTGAGGTTCACAATGGAAATCTCCAAATCACCTAGTTACTGCCATTGTTACATTTAGGTCAAAGTTAGGGGGCTTAAAAGCTTGAGAAGTATTTTGTCAGTTTATTTTTAATGAATTTTAATTCTTACAGTTTTGGAAAAAACAAAAACAAAACTTTATTTACACTGCCAAGTCCAAGGCAGCAATGCACCACAATATCTCTCTCCCAGGATGCTCTGGGTCTCTTACCTCATGCTTGAATCTTTGCCTTCTCACTAGAGAAAAGAGTTCAGGCTTGTTTCAGAGTGGATTCAATCTTTAGTTGGCAGACGTAACAGTCAACAAGGGCACCAACTATGATAATTTCTGTATTGTGGACACATTAACTTGCAACTGAACCAAGGTCCCAAATTCACCTCATTATAGATTGCCAAACAGCTGTTCAAAGCTCCTGGCCAGATCCAAATTTGAAAAATTAATTTATGTGTAATAAGCAAAACAGTTTGTCCAATTTAAAGTGCCTGAGACCTCACTTTGTCTGCCATTGAAACCCAATGCTTTCTCGAGACACTGAAGAAACAGTTACACATAAATGTAGTTAAACTGATCTACTAATGGCCTCTTTGTAATAGTATTTTTCCCTCCAGCTTTGAAGATTCCAGTTCATTCATAGTTTCCAATTTCACGGCATCCCTCTAGATTTCCCCAAAATAAACCATAAAGCCTCATTTCAGATCAACTGGAAAACACCATGCACTAGTGAAAGTTTTACACCCTACAGACTTTAGGCTCTCTCTGGGCAGGGTTCACATTTACCAATTCTGTTGTATTGTACTCTCCCACTGTACTAAGATACAGTGCTCTGCACATTCATTGTAAACTCAATAAATACCATCGATTGGTCTATTACTATCATTGGTATTATTATTGTATTTGTTAAGCACATACTATAAGTCAAATACTTTTCTAAGCTCCAGGCTAGATTCAGATCAATCAGGTTGACACAGTCACTGTCCCACATGGGGTCCATGGTCTAAGTAAGGGGAAAAGCAGGCAAGGTGCAGATCCAGGATTAGATCCTAGGTCCTCTGACTCCAGGGCCTGTGCTTATCTTTTTCTTTCTTTGAAACCTGTCACTTCAATGAATATTCCCTTTTCCTAATATTCAATAAAACCCAATGCTTTCTGCAAGGCACTGAAGAAACTCTTCCATGTAAATGTACAGCTAAACTGATCAATTAATGGCAGAGTCTTGGAAATTAATACGACATCAATTCTATGTCATGACATCTTTTCCTCAAGTCTTTAGGCTTGTATCAGATGCTTATGCATCAGAGACCCAAATAGTCAACAGTGGCTAACCATTACTCTAAACATCTTTCCCAGCTGTTAGACAATTCTAAAGCATTTTTTTCTCTCTACTTACTCACACTGCCCAGCTCCCCACATTCCTGTTTGCTTTGCTCTCCTTTAAAAATTATGTTCCTATTCTCAATTAATAAATCAATGGTATTATGGAGAACCTACCGCATGCACAGCACTATACTAAGCTCTTGGGAGAGTACATACAACAGGGTTGAGTTACACTGCCTGCCCACCAGGAACCTACATTCTAGAGGGCTCTCTGCCTCACCTCACCCCTTCAGACTCTGGTCTGAAATCCTAAACTTATCCTGCCCCTGTTGTCTTCTGGAATTTAAACCTAACATCTCCTACCCCATCCCTATTATAAACCCTCAGCCTTCACCGTACAGTCCTCTGAGGCCAGGGCAGATGGCCCAAGAGAAGGATGGGGTATTCAGCGGTGAAGGTTGAGCAGCCCAACAAAGACAGAAGTGGAGTGGTGAGAGAGGGGCAAGTGTATTAAAAAAGGGAAGGGGGATTAGTACAATGTGTGAAGACAGACTATAGCAGTAGGGTTGGGGATACTTATTTAAACAAGGGTGAAAGAGTTGGGGTGCTGGGCTAGGACCCAGAAGGATGGCAGTGCTATTTAAGAAAAAATAATAATGATTTTCTGGGGTGACTGATAGCAGTGAGAGAGATTTCCAGTGTGCAGTCAATAGGTGCTTCTGACGTGGTTCTTACCAAATGACGGCTCCCCAAAAGGACCCAAGGGCCAAACTGCAAATCAGGGGCTTTAGAATCTAACCTGTCACAGAAGTGGAATAAAGCACTTTTCAACTCTTAAAACAACTCCTGCATAACTGGAATAAAACTCATTTTATAAACACATTCCTAAGAACATTCAGTATTATTTCCATTTTCCAATATCATTCCAGATAACCTATTTATTCTTATGAGCAGCTTATGTAGCCTCTTCTTAAATATCATTTTAAATGATGTTTTGAGGTATGCAGTGATAGGCAGGGCCAATACTTTGGAATTCCCCAGATCAGGGTGCCTAAGGTAGAACTCCTAGAGGTACTTTCTTAAGCACTTAGTAAAATACTATCTAAATAGTAACAGGTACTCAGGAAATGTTATTTATTGAGAGATTTACGACTGTCTAGGCAATGTTTTCTTCTTCACCTCCAGGCCCACTGAACTTCCTTTCATATTGGTATAGCAAACTCAATATTTTTCTGAAATCATATCCTTCCAAGTCTTTTATCCTGGATCAGCTATCCACATTCTCTCCCGAGTGAACCGCCCAACCTTCCAAAACTATCCATATTGGCTTTCATTCTTTGAATCTTTTATGCTATTACTCCCCACTTCCATGCTGAAAATCTCGTATGTTTTTGACCCTTTTAAATCAAGTCACTGAGCTTCTCTTTGTGGAGTCTTAGTGGTACAGAAACAAAATTTGGATTAAGGTATTCTCTGTTACTGGGTCCCACAGTAGTGAATTGTCTCTAACTTAGTCTCCTTAACATTTCAGAGAATCTCCCACTAGATTAGGTCCCTGTGGCAAAAAGCCCTGGATTTTTATTTAACACTGTTAAAGAAACAACTATAAACCATACTGCAGTATATATCAGCTCAGGTATAATGGAGCTCAAATTGAGATTCATTCGTATAGATTGCTTGTCGCATTTGAAATATTAGAGCTCATCTTCTGGTGGTCTTTTGAGGTGATAAAAAATACATGATTTATGTTTTTCCCCAGGTTGGTAAAGTAGTTTGTTTTTCTTTTAAAAAGGTATACTTATGAGCTTTAAAATGAAACTTGACAGAGCATAATGATGCTTCACATATCACCAGCTTCTATCTGCATAAGCAGTTCATACCAATGGTAAGGATACATTTGGGAGAGGGCTTTAGAATCAGCATCATTGCACTGCAGGACACAGTTTGGTGAGTTAGGTTGGGTGCATCTTCTTTTAGTGGGTTCAGGGCATTTCCTTAATAGGCTTTTAACTAGATTCTGTGGTCTAAGGAGTCTGTCCCAAGACCCCTTGCCTCTTAGAAAATGACAGCTCTGTAAGCTCTAAGTTATTTCAGTCCCACAAGAACAATGAATGGTGTATGAAACAAAAAAATTGGGAAAAAAGGAAACAGACCAATATTCTTCCAACCAAATTTTTCTTCCACTTATGTATACCTGTCTCCCTGTGAAACTAATGGAAACTGAATGCACAGAACATAAGCAGGATTGTTCCTACACTTCAATGTGGCTCCTGTTGTGCTGACCTCCATCACCCTGATCAGAATATTTTATAGACGTTCCTTCTATCATTCCCATGTCAGAGACGCTAGAAAACAACCTTAGTTTCCAGCCTCTACTTTGATAGCCAACAGTGATGGCATCCTCCCCAAAATGAAAACAGAAATAAAAACAAGAGGATAGGTATTTATATGAAAAACTGGATCTGGGTAACTCCTCAATTTCTCGTTATGAAAACAAACACTGGAATAAACCACCAAAATCCTTTTGTTAGAATACCAATTTACCAGACTGCAGGAAAGTTGTGAAAATAGCATCCCTGATTGCTTGACCATCACCACCAGGCTTTTCCCTGAAGAACCCAATTCAACAATATGATCACTAGTTACCACATTCATGCTCTTTTTAGACACTAATTACCCAGATGTAAGGTAATAATATTCATGATTTCAAAAAAAATGTCATCAAAGTCTAGACCTTGTTTGAATGTGCTTGGTTTACTTAATGAAATGATGTGGAATTTTCAGTCCCAATGTCTATGGAGTTAGACATCATGCATATAAGTTTCTTGCCCAGGTAAACTTGTTAAGTAGCCTTCTCAGACCAGGCTAACTACACTGCTGATTTTTTTTTTTTTAGTGTTAGGCACTTAGATATGCTAGTTATGCATTTATGCATTGCCACAAGTGCAAGCAAAGATTTGCACTTTTCCCTGCTGGGCTTAATTTCAGAATCAAGCATTGTTGTCAACTAGCTTATCTATTTATAACATTTGGGCTTTACTTTTCATCCAAAATTGCAAATGCTCTGAAAGAAGAGACCCCATCGCTTTCTTCCTACTTTCCTCTTAGGCAAGTATTTCTGACCTTTGAGTGCCCCTCATAAAACAATTATGTACCTGCTGTCCAAAAAAAAGTACAAAAATCTGTTTTGATTCCTTATAAGCCCCAGGCAGGATGCTCTCCCACCTGAATCCACCTTATAATTTGAAATCGGGCTGTGACTGAGTTCTCTGATAGAATGGAAAAGTTGTCAGCCAAATCTCGACTGGACAGAATCTTCTTCACAGGCAGTGAGAGGAAACCTTGAAAATATCTGAGCTTCACTGTGCCTCTCTGCTTTGAAAATTTTCTTGGAGTAGGGAAACATCAACTGCTGTTAGACATCCTCATCAAAGTTTGATCATTCACTTTCATAATTCTCATTGTAATTAAGTTGATCTTTTTGTTCACTGGGATTGAGAAATTCAGAGCATGCAACATAGGCTCAGTCTTTGAAGGAATCCTGGTCTTCTTTCAGGCCAATGAGGAGAGCAGCTCCAAAGCCTCAAGATGGTAGGTTCAAAACCAACTAAAGGGAAAAGAAATCATACAAGGGGTGGGAGGCTTTTGGAATTTGTTACCAGAAGATGTTGGGCAAGCTGAAGAAATTAATAGCTTAAAATAGAGGAAATGCTAAGGATGTCAGAAAGCTTAAAAAGTGCTTAATACCTATAAGGATGGATATCAAAGGAAAACCATTCCACTACTTCTCCTTTTTTCCACTGATGAAGACAGAATATTAGAGGGGATAGACCAGCACGGAGTAGTGGATAGACCACAGGCTTGGAAGTCAGAGGATCTGGGTTCTAATCCTGGCTTCACCATTTGTCTGCTCTGTGACCACCTGTGTGCTGTGTAAGCTTGTCTGCTTAACAAATACCATAATTATTATTATTGTTCTGACCTAGTAATTAATGGCATGTCTATGTTCTAAGAGATATAGATAGATATTTCAGTACCTAAACACAGTCATTTTTAACAAACATTGATCGTTATTCGGCTGCTTTATCTTCCAATTCTGAACTTCCCTGTCATTGTCTTTCCAGAGACAATGATCAAATTATTCACTAATATATTCCCCATATGATAAAATAAAGCATACATGTTTTAGTGTTGAAAACATAATTATCTGAGTGCCTGAGGTGAATATCATATGAATGTGTGCTAAAATTAACAGTGATGATGCCAAACACCAGGGTCTACGTTGAAAATGCAACTAAGAATTATGTGAAACTCAGAGTTAGATATTTAATTAACACATTTTTGGATCAATGAAACCATTCAGCAATTCATACTGCATATGTGAAAATGGTGAATCAAACTCACTGGGGAATAAGGATATGTGTGTTATGCATATACAGCATAAAAGAGTGTCAACTTGAAATTGATATTCTTCCCAATTTCAATGGATTTCCTGACCAGCTAAATTGATATTATCAGTTTGCAGCTGGGATTTCGTGGTACTTATCCATCATTTTTTTTGCTAAAGAATAGCATTGAAAGAGATGAGACGCCTTCTCATCAAATTGCAAAAACCGCTATCCATCCCATCCTATCTGCCCTCTTCCTGAATAGTTTTTGACACACAGCATGATTAAATTGACTTTTTCAAGCCCCAAATTCAGCTAAAGGATTGTTCTCTTCTTTCTGCTACAGTAGGTGAACCAAGGCTACAGATGAGTGGTCCAGAATCCCCTCAGCAATGACTAGATAAAGAGTACAGGATAGTAAAAGGGATTGGAATGTGGTAGTGGCTAAGAAAGGGGCACAAGGGTAACACAACTGCTCACAGTAACACAATGACCACTTGACTGTCCAGGCCCATGTTCCAGTTTCTGAAAACCAATATATTATCCAAGCATCAAAGCCTAACAATAATCACTGTAAATTAAGGGCTTGTATTGCCTCAATGAAGGGTCTAGAAAACATAAAGCTTTCAACACCATGAATTACAGAGCCAAAGTTAACAATAGCTTAATGCGTACTCTTTGCAATTTACTGAGCCAGACATCATGAGGAGCTAAATGGCCTTGGGCATTTCACTTCTCTGGGCCTCAGTTACCTCATCTGTAAAATGAGGATTGAAACTGAGACCCATGTGGGATTGGGACTTTGTCCAACCTGATTTGCTTGCTTAACCTAGCGCTTAGAACAACTCCTGGCACATAGTAAAAGCTTAACAAATACCACAATTATTATTATTATCATTATGTGTGAGGCCAGATGAACTAATTAGCTAGTACCATCAAGAAGTTCAAAAAGGGCTTAAAAACTATAAAAGCAACAATACAAATACCACAAATTAAAAGGTAATGAAAGTGTTTAAAAAAAGACACAGAATGGAAGTGCATTATATAATGACATTAGGCTTCTGTAATAGAAAAATCTCTGGGTTATTCTAGAACATATTTTAAAAATTACAAAGTTTCTGAAAAGACAAATACGGAGCCCAAGATTAGTCAGTGCTTATCCAGGCCTTAGTAATCTGCCTTAGAACTGAGTCCCATTGAATAAAGTAGGTCCCAATCCTCCAGGAGCTTACAATCTAAAAAACGGGAGACAGGCAGACATGAAACTTGAGATCTGATGCCAGTATTGGTCCAAGTGGGTATGCCTTGATTACTGGAGATGCTACATTTCTAAGGCTATTAAGATAATGGCACATATAGTCAGTCAGTCGTATTTACTGAATGCTTACTGTGTGTTCAAGCACTGTACTAGGCACTTGGAAAGTATATCAGCAGATAGCCCAAGAACAAGTGTAACTTCAGGATAAAGTGTTCAGAAATATGTCTTGTTATTCACTGTAATGAAACTGTGTCAGCTTTACGCATCTTTCATTTTTTAAATGTAAAATCCTAAAAAGCATTTGCGAAAGCATTGTAACTAATTAGAGGCCTCCGTCACTTAAATCTATTTTTATGTTGCTCTTTTTAACTCATCTCTTTCAGGAGAATCCTTTCACTACATGAAATCACTACAGTTCCTTCTATAGTCACTTTGCTCAAAGGAATGAGCTTCTTAAGTTTAAGCATTAAAATACTTTTACGCAGGCTGCAAAAGTGAGATAATGCATCTCAGGGTATTGAAGGCAGTGAACAATTTTATAAATTATTCTAGTTAGTTAAAGATCCAACATAATAGTCCTGGTCCAGGCAGCTGCTTATTTATCCAAGTGATGTGGTAGAGACCGTGAAAGCCAGAAGAGGCTGTATTTTGGGCCCCAACCCAAGCAGGCCAAGCCAAAATCACCCTGGTTAGAGTTCAGTGGATAATGACCAGCCCAGGATATCACAAGAATGAGTGGAGGTCATAGATCATGTTGAGTTACAGGAGCACGTTTGAGGTTAATCATAGACATAACTGTAAAATGTGGATTTTAACTGCAATATTAAGGAGGAATGAGATAGCTTGGTGGACAACTGCCAGGAGGAGATTCCACGGACATGTTGAGAGGTCAGAGATTAGGTCAGCAGTTGTGTTCATATTTGTAATTTATTCTTTTAGACTGTGAGCCCACTGTTGGGTAGGGACTGTCTCTATATGTTGCCAACTTGTACTTCCCAAGCGCTTAGTACAGTGCTCTGCACACAGTAAGCGCTCAATAAATACAATTGATGATGATGATGATTCATTAATTCATATTAATGTCCACCTCCCCCTCTAGACTGTAAGCTCGCTGTGGACAGGGTAGGTGTCTCTTTATTGTTATATTGTACTCTCCCAAGTGCTTAGTACAGTATTTTGCACACAGTATATGCTCAATAACTATAATTGAATGAAAAATGAATGAATGGAATTTGAAATTGCAGCCAGGTAAAACAATTGGCTGTGACGGGCCCGGGTTGGGGAGTTGTGGGAGATGATAGCAGGAAAGTAGGATGAGGGCTGCTGGTGGAGATTCCAGGAGCTAAGTTTGGATCCAGAATTAGAAGTGAAGGAAGTGGAAGTTGTAGCAGTTGATCTTTTCTGTGGTGTGCCGGTGCTTAGGTACTGGGAGAGATTGAAGGCTGGAAGACCCATTGACAATACAGTCTTGTTGATATAAAATGTCTGGGACCTGGATGTGTTATTTACTGGTGGTGGGTAGAATGGAATGAACATAGGAGTGATTTTTGCTTCTAGAACTTATACACAATTTTTTTAAAGGTGTTGCCAATGTCAGAGGTGGAACACTGCATTCAACACCCTTTGTTCTGGCATGTCATATTTGTGTGTTCATATTACACAGTGTGTTCGACGGAGCCCAGAATTTATAGGAATCAATTAGCAAATCTACATTTAAAAAGAAACACAAGAAGAAAAAAAGGGAATAAAAAGTGCTGGGGAAACGTTTCATAAAAATTTCTACTTAGAAACTAGCACACATGCAAAATGTACTAAGTGCTGAGGGAGATACAAGAGGAGTTAGAGGATGTGGTTTCTAATCCCAGCTCTACCCCATGACTGCTGAGGGACCTTGGCCAAATCACTTAATTTGTCAGTGCCTCAGATATCTCATCTATAAAATGGGGATTAAGACTATAAACCCCATATGGGACAGGGACTGTGTCCCACCTGATTATTTTGTATCTACTCCAGCACTTATAACATTGCTTGGCACATAGCAAACACTTAACAAATATCACAATTATTATCATTATTATAATCAGATTGGACAAAATCCCTGTCTCACATAGGGCTCACAGTATAAATAGGAGGGAGTACGATTTAAACCCCATTTTACAGCTTAGGAAACAGATTAGGCAAGTGGCAGAGACATTTGTAGGACTCAAATTCTCTGATTCCCAGGCCCACTCTCTTTACACTAGGCCATGCTGTTTCTGTTACTAAGAAGTAATCAAAACAAAGATTCCAACTACCAATAGCATCTTCCCAGTTATCTAGGGAAACAGTCAGAATTCCAGTGGTGGTGACTGTCTGGAAAGGAAAATTCAGGTTAATGACATTTGTTCATTTGTTTCCCTGAAATATTCGTGTAGGTGAAAATACTATTTAGTCAGTTTTCTGGTTTAATAATAATAATATCAGAATTTATTAAGTGCTAAGCACTGAGATATATACATGTTTATCAGATAGGACCCAGTCCCTCTTCCACATATGGAACACATTCGCTTTTATCCCCATTTTACAGATGAGTAATTGAGGCCCGGAGAGTTAAGTGACTTGCCCAAGGCTGCACAGCATGCCAGGACCAAACCAGGACTAGAATCCAGGTGTGTCATTTTCTAGTCTAATACTCTTTCTACTAGGCCTCAGTTTCTAAATTTTTGAAGATTTACCTCTATTTAGTACTTCCTAGTCATTCTGAATCTTTTCTTGATTCAACCCACTTTAAATTTCAAAGCGGAGGCCTGGAAACATATCACCACTGCTCTCTCTCTCTCCTAGTCTCCATGGCTATGGCAGCTCCAGGAATGGCAAGCAAGGAAAAATAATTGCTGCATTTGTTAAGCACTTACTATGTCCCAGTACCATTCTAAGCCTTGGGGTAAATACAAGATAATCAAGTCAAACACAGTCCCTGATTCACATCCAGTTCTCAGGGGAAGGGAGGCAGCCTGGGCTCTAGAGAAGCAGTCATAGAGGCGAAAGCAGGAAAGCACCTGTGCTTCCTGGCCAGACTCCAAACTATTTGGCCCTAGTCCTGGGATAGCAGGAGGAAAAAAACTAGAAAACTTTTGTGGTAATTTTTTTTATTTGAAAATCCAACAAAAATAAATCTCCCAGGGCCAGCGACAGTCCAGGGCAAAAATGACTCCCAAAATGCAGAGGGCTTCACCATTGCCCAGCACAGATGGACTGCACTAATGCATACTTCATGACTGCTTGGATGCATGTTGGAGAAAGATTGTATTACTTAACTGGCAGGGGGAGAGAGTACCACGTTGGGTCATAATTCAACCCCATCTATTAGGGATTGGTAGGACATTTAATAAGACACTCGGATAAATTCATAATCCAATCAAACTCCTTTTATACAAATTGCACGCTTGTCATGGACCCAGCCAAAGAAGTACACAGCTGTGAGTTTCAGCATTATGAAGCCCAGTGTTCCTCTTTCTTTAAGGAATGTGAGGAATAAGATAGAGCTTCGTTTTGTTTAATCTATGGCATTAGCAAAATCTACAAAAAGCAGCAGCATTTTGCTGGGTAAGAAACAGAAGTGAAAGGAATTTGGAGACAAAAAAGGGAGATAATAAACTGTGGTCAATAGTACTCAGATCAAATATGTATAAATACCATTGATTGATTGCTCACAAAACACGCACAGTCTCACTTTTTCAAACAAAATATTTTCCTGGTTTGAAGCACTTGCAAAGAGCAATAACTATATTCTAATTAATTAACTTTAAACAGGAATAGGTGAATGTTTATAGGTATTCAGGAAAATTTTGCACCAAAGGAGAGATGGGGGGATTCTCTGTATAGATTCAGGTGGCTATGAGACTTATACCTTTGAGCTGGAGACCACCTTGCTAAAATATTCCAAAAGAGATAGTTTCCCACCCCCAGCCTCCAAAACCCATTAGAAAGAGACATCCCAAAGGAATAAAGAAGATGTGAAATTTGGCCAGAAGTCAAATGGGAGGTAGGTACATTTGAGTCCTTTGAAAAGTTATTAGGCACTCTGTGAATATGTCTGAGCTCATATTTTCAAGCACAGTTATTGCCAAACATTTTTGCCTCAGAAGAATTTACTTGAGAAGCAATGCAATGAAAACTAAAATGTAAACTATAAAACCCCAAAATATACCACAAACCCTTTTTCCTCTGCCCTACCTTTTCCCTAAATATTGATTAGGTTATGAAGAGGCTTTGCAGCAGTGTGGTAGGCTGGGTTCCAGAAAACACTGAGCTGGTGCTTGCAGAAAAATCAGAGATCAAAAAAAAAAAAGTCTTGGGTGTTGGTTCTGCCTCTGCCCCATACTCAAAAAACAACAACAACAAAAAAAACGAAAAACCTCTGGGATCTTAACTTCACCCAGAATTGCTGCATCTGCTAGTACTGTATTATACTACTACTACTACTTTTACTACTACTGTGAAATATAGTGGATCAGCCCCTTTGTCTCTAGGGCAATGCAGCTTCCCCTTTCCTTCTCTACAATTTCCTTGCTATCCTCTAGCAGAAGGTCTGACTGGATATTTGAAATGACACAGCATCCAGTGAATACTGAATGCTGCAGTGCACTACAGCAGAATCTAACAGTAGCTTAAGTGAAAATAGGGGTATTTTTGGCAGAAGATGATCCAATTTCCCCAGCTTTGAAATTTGAACCTTCTATTTGCCAATGAAAGCCCATTTTATAAAGTCCTGTAAAGATGTTTGGGGAAATATACAAGTCTATGTTTATGTCTTTCTGTCCTTGAGATTCCAAGATGAAGCTATAGTGAGTTTCAGTGGGCCACTATAGCCGTTAAGACAAATGATTGGACAACAATCTTCTACCTCCTTGTTCACATGAGAAAAATAGTTCCTTGCTATACTTTTGCATTTTTAACAAAATGTTGGCACTGTTTTTATCCTTCCTCTTGCTGTTGCAGCCTTAATGAAGACTGCTTTAAAATAACTGCCCCATTTCTGATTTCTGAATGCCTAACAATCTCTTCTTCTAAGGCTGTCTGCCAACTATCTAAATTTAAAGTGGGTTTAGAGAAGCAGCGTGGCTCAGTGGAAAGAGCACGGGCTTTGGAGTCAGAGGTCATGGGTTTGAATCCCGACTCCACCATATGTCTGCTGTGTGACCTTGGGCAAGTCACTTAACTTCTCTGAGCCTCAGTTACCTCATCTGTAAAATGGGGATTAAGACTGTGAGCCCCATGTGGGACAACCTGATCACTTTGTATCCCCCCAAGCGCTTAGAACAGTGCTTTGCACATAGTAAGCGCTTAACAAATGCCAACATTATTATTATTATTATCTACTCTCATGTCTCATCATTTGAGATTTTGCTTCATTATGTAATCCAGTCAACCAGTTAATCAATCATATTTGCTGAGTGCAGAGCACTGTAATAAGTGCTTCAGAGAGCACAATTTAACAGAAACATTCCCTTCCCACTAGGAGCTTATGGTCCAGAGGAACTCACATATTTCTTCTCCAGGGGCCATGGAGAATTTTTCAATAGAAGGCTCAGCAGAGCTGACATTTGGGCAGAAGATACCAAAATTCTTGAAATAAGCTCCGTGCTCCTACCTGCTACATTTCTGGAATATGTGTATATATAACAAGTATACTGAAACCATGATCTTTAGATTTTCAATATCATAATTCTGTCAATATTGACTTCAAAGTGAGATATATACATATATATATATATATATATATATATATATATCTGAAGATTAAAAGACTTTTCAGCCTAACTCCCTTTTCTGTTCATGTGTCTGCCTATTTGACATCAAGCCATTTTTATTTATAGAAGAAGAAGAAGAAGAGAAGAAATACTAAAATTGTCATTATTATAGGTTTCCCAGGCTAAAACCTAACCAGGTACAAGCAGGAAGTCCACTCCACTCTGGAGGTAATATAGCTAAGGGTCAGGAGACCTGATATCTGGTTGGGCTCCACCATGTGCCTGATCTGTGACCTTGAACAAGTCATTTACCTTCTCTGGACCTCAGTTTTCTTATCTGTAGAATGGACAGAAATACTCACTCTCCCTACCCTTAAACTGAGAGACTGATGTGGAAATATGTCAGATGTTTTTCTAGTATCTACCCCAGTTCTTAGCACAGTGCTCGACACATAGTAGGAGGCAAGTGGGGACAGCATCTATGTGCAGGTAGGACCAAGCCTTAGAGGGGGTGTGTTGCCCAGCCCCATCCCAAACACCTTCTGTCTCAATCTCCAGAGGCCACAGACCTGCCTTTCACATTTTGATTCCATCCAGGGTCACAAGTTGCATGCCTGACCTTTATTAGGCAGCCGTTAGATATGGAGACAGGCTAGCTGCTCCAGTCCTTGTCCTCTACTGACAGAACACAGCTCCCAGTCCCAACCCAGCTCCAGAAGCTGTGGGGGAGTCCCAGGCCTTTCCTATCGCAACAGACTAACCTCTGGCACTCCTTCCCCTACCCAACCTTCACTCACCACCATCAACATCATCACCTCCCCTACCCTAGTTAGAATTTTTTTTATTACTGTTTCGATTTTACCTCTGATATTTCCTTTCAACCAAACAGGGGTATTTAAAGCTGAATAATCCAAAGGTCCGTTTTCAAATAACTAGAAATTCCTCCAGGTTAATGTTAGGAAGTTAAGCATTTATTGCCTTAGGTGTAAACTTTATACAAGGAGAAAAAAGTTTGCTTAGTTCGATACATTTCCCTCTCTTGTCCATTGAATAGCTAGAAAATTGATGAATTTTAATAGCAAGAGTACTGACTCTAAGGAGATGAAGTAAGCATGATGCAAGTGCTGGCTGCTCATCCCTAAATATCCTGAAGATATTCCCCTCCTTGTTCCCACAAAGAGCTTACAGTCTAGATGGGGAGAGGAGACACGAATTAATATAAATAAATTATGGATATGTACCTAAGTGCTGTGAGGTTGAGGGGAGAATGAATAAAAGGTAAAATCCATGGGCAAGAGTGACGTGGAAAGGGGGAGTGAATAGGGGAAATGATGGATTAGTTGGTGAAGGACTCTTGGAGGAGATGTGCTTTTAATAAGGCTTTGAAGGTAAGGAAAATGATGATATGTTGGCTATGAAGGGGAGGGAGTTCCAGGACAGAGGCAGGGTCTGGGCAAGGGGTCAGTGGTGATTTCGATGACATTGAGGTACAGTGAGTAGATTGGCATTAAAGCACTTAGTACAGTGCCTTGCCCACAGTAAGGGCTAAATATATACTATATATATATTAATATATTAATATATATCCCTGATTGATAGATTGATTTGAGGGGCAGTATGAAAGGCAAAGACAGGGAATGAGGAAGGCAGGAGGAATCCTATGCTGCAAGCATAACTAGGATTATAACATATCCCAGAAATACTCAGAATAATAATAAAGGTCCTCCAGAAGAAGGGCTCAGTTTCTTCACCACTGGAGAAGCAAGTAATATAGCTTGAAATATAGCTTGAAACAAGTAGATGTGGGACATTTCACTAGTAGTGGTTAAATACCCTTGCAACAGCCCTCCCTGTAACCCATTTCTAGTGTCACATTTAACTTAATTGTCTTTCACTCTCTCAACAAGGATAAGTTGTTTGGGAAACATGCACGCGTGTTTGTGCGCACACACACACACACACACACACACACAAAATATAGACTTCTGGAACCAAATTCTGCCCTTGTATATGTAGTTTTAGTGCTTCCTGTGAAGCCTATAACCCTTGTTCCCCTGATGAAAACTCAGTGAGATAGAAACACCTCTGTTTTTCTACAAAAGATAAATAGAATAAGATGGTCTACAAAGCTTTTTTTCAATTATCTAAATGATAAACATCAAAGCTATATTTTGTCTACCCTCAACACAGAGGGAGTTAACCATCACTCTCTGGCTACCACCCACAGCATAACCACAACAAATGATCAACAAAACAAAGGAGAATGAACAATCCTTCAAAAATCCAGCCAAGACGAATGATCCTGGCCAATTTAATACCATTCCCTGTGCCATCTCCTTAGTTTGTAGGTCCTTCATATTTTCTCTATTTCCAGTGCTTAGAACAGTACTTGGCACAGAGTAAGCGCTTAACAAATACTGTTATTATTATTATTAATGAGTGCATCTTCAACTTCATGGGTTGTAGCATGAAAGTTTAACAGAAGGGGATTATAGTTGGCTCTAAAATATAATGTGTTGCATTAGACTAACCAATATGCCAACCACACCAAGGTGTTTAATATGTTGCTACTGAAACTTCCCTTTAGGCCCTGGGAAGAAGCAATTAGAGGGACTGCTTTTCCAAAAGGTTGGAAAAGTTAGAGCTTCCAACATCTTTGCAGCTTAACCTAATTGATTATTTCAGTTAATCCTTCTAAATTTCTTGATACATTTCAAGGGATTCCCATTTTGATTATTTTTTATATGGGCTTTTCCTTCAGCTTTAACATTAGCATGAAAAGTGAGTTGTATTAATAGAATTAAATCCATTTTAATTTGGCTAATACATATTTTACCTTCAATTTCCTTTGAGCTGATTTTGTTAATGGCCCAGGATGAACATTGGATTATTGTATTCAAAATGAATAATTCTTTCCTTACCATTACTATACTCAGAGCAATTACATTAAAATACCTGGCTCCATCAGCATTTATCTTTTCCCATCCCCCCCACCATTTTTTCCTGCTTTACAGTTCTATTTTTATCCCCAAAACCCTTACTCTGTGTCCTAGCTATGCTCTGCAATATTGACTAACTTACTCTTTCAAATCCACATAGATGTTATCTTCAAATGATGAATTGTAGCAGACTACCCACATAATTGATCTAGAATCCCTGTGCCCCCAGCAACCTTTTACTGTGGCATTTTGAAGGACTCTGTACCTCTTTGAAAAATTAAATGCGGATGAAGCTCTGATTATTTTGTCCTTCCAATGTCTAAGAATATCCAGTGTCCCTGAAGAAGCACCAGCATTGCATCTTGTGACCATTTCTAATAAGTATTTTGTTAGAAATGAAAAATGCAATATATTAAGAGCATCTTATCAGACAAAATTAATACTCTCCCACTTTGCTGCTGAAATCATTCATTCGCTTTATCAATCCATTCAGCATATAAGAGCATGTAATTAATGCGAAAAAACCCCAGCTCCTGTTGGTATATATTTGTTGTAGCATACGACTTTTATTTATGGTTTCCACAAAAACTAGATTTCTCTGACTGTATCCATATACCTTTTCAATCTTTATCTGTTAGTCATCATTACTCATACTACAAAGTCTGTAATCCAGGCATACAAAATTCAGAAATTGGTGGACTTCATTAATGTTATGCAAAAACTACTCCAAATCTCCAAGAAAAAAAAAATCTATCAGAATCAGACTACTCAAATAGACTGCTAAAAACAATTTTAATATACAATTTGCTTTCCTGGAACATGAGAGGTAAATGCAAATGAAAGCAGGAATGCTGTGAATTTACTCTAATTTGGATTTCTCTTCTCTATCTGGCTCCAACTGACCTTCTTTGTTTAACTATTGTACAGGACCAAGCAATTTCACAGGTCATCAAATTCGAAACATACACAAATGATGTTAGAGTGAAGCAGATTCCTATCTTGTATCTTAAAACTAATTTCTTACCCTCACATATAATGATAATACTTGTCAGCATAATAATGAAAAAATACAGAGTACATCTCTCCTTCCACAAATTTTGGCAATCTACTATGATTTATAACACTCGTTACTAGAAGAATTATTTTTGTTTTCCACATCACATCAGCACTAAGATCCATCGGCATAACCTAAGGTGACAAACTGGAAGAGCCATAAAATTTCCAAGAGATGATCATAAAATGTTCCTTCCCCCCTCCTTCCTGCTGCCCCTTCAGACCTACTCCCTTTCTTATCTTTGATGCTAGTGAGAAATTTTATTTTAATTGCCTTGCTTTTGGCTATGAAACTGAACTAGTAATTTAATTGTGCTAACTTCAATAACATAGTCCAGTTTTCTTTCATTATAAACCACAATGCCAAGGTATTATAAACCATTCACTACTTCTTTCTGATCTGGGACATTACTATGTTAGCCAGAATTACAAATGGTAAATGTCTTTTTCAATTCACCTTCAATCATTTATTACTACTTCTGAAAGTCCCTGGTAACTTTTACTTAAAGAAAAACTCTGCTTTTCTGAAATGGATAGTGATGGAAGATTAGTGGGTTGCTTTTTATCCCTTCAGCAAAATTGTTAGGAACATGAGTGAGCACTTCTATAATAGATCATGAAAAAGGATTTTTTCCAGATTTACCTGTGACACATTCTGATCTCAATTAAAATGTATTGGAATGAAAGTAGCATAGCATAGTAGCTGTAAGTACATCAGTAAATTCAAGTCACATACACAGAACACAGGAAAAAGTGGTCCCAGATGTTTTAAAATGCCTCTAATTCTTAGGTAAAGATGCATTTTGTTTTGTGAAGATTCCAGTTATTTTAGAAAAACTAGAGTGAAGTAATTTACTTGTAATAAGCTTTATAATAAGAATTCTGGTTTTCACTAAGCCCTAAGTGCCAAGCATGGCACAGAGTGGTGGGAGATACACAAAATAATCAGGGCAGGCACAGGTCTCCTTTCCATATGGGATTCACAATAAAGGCAGGAGAGAAAAGAAACTGAGGCATGGAGTATTTATCTCTGATGCCCCTCTGAGAATGTATTTTTTTCAGGACTGGAAGTACTTCTTCATGTTGTATAGAATATCCCAAACACTGAATATTAACAGAGAAACAAAAGCTAATGAATAATACTGATTGTGTATTCTTGACTGCGATGATAAATGACTAAAGAACAAAGAATGAAAGATTGAAGATATCTTATTAGCCACTTTGTTTTAAGTTAAGATTTGATCAAAAAGCATTGGGTCTCTAGGCTAAGTTGGCTTTAGCTATCTCATTAGTATATTCTTCAATTAAAAAAAACTTCCCAATGCAAAAGCCAGACTATTTCTTAGTGGGAAGCAATATTTTAACATGGTGATAGACTTAAAAAGGAAAGTTATTTGTTAATTGATCTACCATAAAATTGGTATTATCAGTGCTAGGGAAACAGCCAGTATACATATATATACATATGAATACTATACATACATATACAGCCAGTATACATATATATATATATATATATATATATATACATATATATATATATATATATATATATATATATATATAGTTAGCATGAATCTTTGCACCATGCCTGGCATGTAGTAGATGCTTAATAGATATCATTATTATTATTGTTATTATCATTTATCCTCAGAATGGTATTTTTAGTATAACATGCTAAACGTGCCTTTCAGTGTTACCAGCTATTTTGATGAATGATTGTCTTTACCAGATAGTTTGCAAGATTATGGTTGCTTCCAAACTCAAGTAAAATTAAAAAAGGACTGTTTTGATTGAAATTATTCTGACATCAAGGAATTGCTTGCATCACAACAAGCTATACATCAATATCTAGCAGATCCTCAGAACCCTTATAAAAGGAATACTTACTGACATCATCAATCGTATTTATTGAGCACTTACTGTGTGCAGAGCACTGTACTAAGTGCTTGGGAAGTACAAGTTTGCACCTTCTTTGAGGCGCAAAGAAACCAAGTATGTATGATGTCAAGGGAGAAGAATCCTAAAAGAATGAAGAATATCCTTTCTGAAACCAAAACAAGGACTTCTCCATAACCCTGAGTAGTTTATGTATATCTACACACTACAACAACATTGCTAGTGAATACAAATGGGCTTACCTTCACCAGAGACAAAGAAGGAATCTCACAGAAATGGCAAAAATACTTCTACTAATACTTCTATCATCATTAATTACTGCTTTTCAAAGTTTAGTATGAATGCAACATATGAAGACATGGCTTTTACTTCAACTCTTTATAAAATACCCTCTGCAGTCAGAACAATGGAAAAAGGCAATAATGATAATGGTATTTGTTAAGCGCTTACTATGTGCAAAGCACTGTTCTAAACGCTGGAAGGCTCCTGCATCTGATGGTATCCAAGTTGTGCATATTCAAGTTGAGATTTTCAAGCAAGGATGGTAGCCGCCACTCAGCCACCTAGCCTTTGAAATGCTAAGAAATGCCAGAGACTGAAAGTGCCACCATGATTTCCATTTTCATGAAGAGAGCTGACTATGGAAACTATTATAGGATCTCAATTCTCTCCACTGGTGGCAAAACTATAACCAGAATCTTCTTGGACCAACCACAGAGGACCATCATTAACCCAGGTTCTCCTGGAATCACATTTAACCTGTAGACAACAGCACTGCATGGTCTTTGCTGCATACTAGCAAAGAAATGCAGGAAACAACATCAGTACTTCTTTGCAGAGCTTGTAAATTCGACAAAAGCATTTGAAATCATCAGTCAAGACCTAATCTTTGGCAAGTTTTTAAAAGTTTGACTGGACTGATAAGCTTATAAAGATCTCCAGACTGGAAGCTCCTCCCTATGGGCAAGGGATATGTCCTCCAACTCTACTGTACGCCTATCACCCAGGCATTTTAAGGTGTTCTGTACACCAAAAGTGCTCAATAATTATTGATTGATTCTAAAATTACACCATGATAATGTGTCTGGTTGCATCAAAGTTGGAGGGTTTTTGTTAGATCCTTTGCACATCAACCGCTACGTTAAGCAGGTCTGCATATTAGGAATAAAAGCAATCAGTATTCATTCATTCAGTCAGTCATATTTATTGAGTGCTTACTGTGTGCAGAGCACTGTACTAAGCGCTTGGAAAGTACAGTCCTAGGTACTGTAAGCAAAGGTTAATCTCTAAGTGTACACAAAGTGGTAGGGACTTTGTGTCCTGCAGTCACACCTGCACACATAAGTAAAATTCCACTATCAATAGAACCACCTTTGAACCCAAAAAAATTGTTAGCAGCATCTCTGTATATACATGTGTCACCCAACTATGTTGTAAAAAGTGTTGTGAAGTTAAGTACAGTGCTAAGTGCTTAGCACAGTGCTAGGTGCTTAGTACAGTGCTCTGCACACAGTAAGCGCTCAATAAATATTATTGAACGAGTGAAAAGTTCCGCACAAGACAATAACATCGCCGTATCACTATTTATATGTAACAATATTTATTGTTACTGTCACTTTTAAATGTGCTCAATGACAAAAAGTCTCTCTGTATAAACCAATTTATGTAGAATTTTTTAAAAAGTTTCTCTAATTATACCTGATCTCCAGGAAACATCAAGCTGAGCAAATCATGCTTTAAACTAAAGAGTCCACTCAAGTGAAGAGAATGAATCATTAATGTAATTTTTCCAAATTAACCCAAAACAATCCTCAGTTGTCCTTTAAGTATTTATTTACCACCTACAGGCGAATGTTTTGTTCCAGAGAGTAATTGATTTGTCCTAGCCCAGTGCTTTGTGTACAATCAATGCAAACAGCTAACAGTGATCTCCGCTCACCCTGGAATCAAACAATTCTGACAAGTCTACTCTCCTTAGTATGCACAGGAGGCTAATCACAGAGGGCTCTGCCTGCTGAGCGGGGCAAGTCTGGATATCTCAAGCCAATCTCTCAGGAACAAGCTAATGTGCCAGGAGAACAGATTGAACAAAAAACCTACTCAGAAACAAAGAAATGAATAGATCAAAAGAACAGCACACAATCCTCATGATTCCAGGGTTTTAAATTGTGTGTGTGTGTGTGTGTGTGTGTGAGAGAGAGAGAGAGAGAGAGAGAGAGAGAGAGAGACACAGAGAGAGAGAGACAGAGAAAAAAAAAATGTGTGTATTTTGGACCCTCAACTAGTAAAGAAGCAGCGTAGCTCAGTGGAAAGATCACGGGCTTTGGAGTCAGAGGTCCTGGGTTTGGGTCAGCTGTGTGACTTTGGGCAAGTCACTTAACTTCTCTGTGCCTCAGTTACCTCATCTGTAAAATGGGGATTAAGACTGTGAGCCCTCCGTGAGACACCTGATCACCTTGTAACCTCTCCAGCACTTAGAAAAGTGCTTTGCACATAGTAAGCGCTTAATAAATGCTATTATTATTATTATAGTAAAGGGCCTAATTTGAGGGACTGGGGAGACCCTCCTCCCCACAAGGCCAAACCTAAATTATCAATCGAGCGATAGTATTTAGTGAGCACTTACTACATGCGGAGCACTGGTCTAAGCACTTGGGAGCGTACAATATAAGAGAAATTAGCAGACACATTCCCTGTCTATAATGAGTTTATAGTCTAGACTAGAATTAATCTAGTCTTCTGTTGGTGGGAGTTAAGTACCTGGAATGGAAGCGACAGCGATGGCAGAATGAAACCCTGAAAAGCTGTCTAGAATGAGCTCAGTAATCCAAGGTATTTACTATACACCTTTGAATGATTGACTGCAACAGAAGCATAATATAGATCTACTGCCCTCGATGAGTTTACAGTCTACTGATACATAGATAGTACAGCTTCATAACGTGCAGGTATGACAGTCAAAATAGTGGAAGATGGGAAGAGGAATTTCTTTTGGACAAACCACCCTCTCCAGTATACAAATAAGTCAAACCAATCAATCAATCAACCAATCAATCATATTTATTGAGCACTTACTGTGTGCAGAGCACTGTACTAAGCGCTTGGGAAGTAAAAGTTGGCAACATATAGAGACAGTCCCTACCCAACAGTGGGCTCACAGTCTAGAAGGGGGAGGCAGAGAACAAAACCAAACATACTAACAAAATAAAATAAATAGAATAGATATGTACAAGTAAAATAAATAGAGTAATAAATATGTACAAACATATATACATATATACAGGTGCTGTGGGGAAGGGAAGGAGGTAAGATTGGGGGGATGGAGAGGGGGATGAGGGGGAGAGATTGCTGCAGTTCTGACTGACATTATGAAAGATCAATAAAAATAATCTTTTATTTCCTTCTCCATCATCACCACCTTTCCTCAGAGAAACTGTTGCCCAAATAGACAAGGCATGACTTTTTGGCAGTTCTTATCATATGCACACCAGCACCTTCCCTCCTGCCACCAAGGATCCTCGCTCTAAGTATGCCCCATATGCACCTGGCCAGGGATAAAAAAATGTTCCCAGGTTTTCTTGGACCTCTCCCCATGGCTGAGAAAACACTGTGTATCTGCAACCTTCCCTCCTGCCACTCAGGGTCTCTGCCCCTGGTGTGCTCCAGTACAATCTCAGACTCCTCTATCAACACCAATGTTTTTAGCCTCTTTTTTCTATTTGTGTTGTGTTTTAATGTTTCATCACTCCTAATGGGTCTGTCTCCAATTCCTCTTCCCCAGTTAAACTCAGATCATGAGCCCTGTAAGGGCCAAGGATCATGTCTAATTCCCACCTGAGTTTTCTTTCCCAGCACTAAGTACAGTACTGTGAACACAGTATGCACTCAATAAATAGTATTTCTGTTTACTTAGATCCTTCAATATTTGTTTCTTGGAATGATTGAACCAGGTGGCATACTCGTGGGAGTATGCACTTTAATGATCTGAGCGCTTAGTACAGTGCTCTGCACATAGTAAGCGCTCAATAAATACGATTGATGATGATAAATGATTGTTCTAACAACTTTGTGTTGATTCCTACAACTTAGTTGGAGGTTTTAAGTTGCGGTACCTTTCTTTGGCTGGGCAGAGATTAAATCGCTCCTCTGATTACCTCGATAAAACAATAAAACATACATGTTGAATGTTGATGGTGAAAGGAACAGTAAAATCACATTAAATGTTTCCAAAATCATTTTCTAAGTCCAGGGAAATAGATCGATTTACATGCTATAATGTGCTTCTGAAAAAAAAAATCTTTTCTATATTGTACTTCAATTATTATCATTATTATTCTTATCAATGTCATTATAATTATTATTATAAAGTACCAGTGCTTGTGACCCTGTAAATTAGCAATATTAAAAATGCACTGATTGTTTTTTTCCTCCCCTTGCTTCTCCTCCTTTACTTATCTGAAGGAACTGAGCAGATCACAGTCCCTGGCTTGGTTCTGGAATCCTGCTGAGTGATCCAAATCCTTTAGCAGGCTGTGGGCATATTCTCCACCCACCTCCTTCCTTCTGCTCTCCTGCTGCACATTTACTATTCACCACTGGGGCCAGTGACATAGTGTTTTTATTATTATTATTATTTTTAACTTTCAGCTCCAGTTGTGTGGGATTAACTCTCTCGGCATTCTAGGAAGTTAATGCTACAAGCTCCAGTAAGACCTCAATTTAACAGCTCTCAATTCTAGGACATTAAAATAATTTTGTTAAAATTGTATGGGCTGTCTATAAAAATCTGAAACTTTCCATCTACACCAGGTGTAGGCTTATCCTGATTAAAATCATTTTTCTCAGCACCAGGGTAACCAGACTAGCCACAGGGATGAACTAGCTCTAAAATAGAGGATCTCAGTCAAATCCTCTCTAGTTCTAGACTCATCATGCAGCATGGTGGTCATTTAAACTAGCCCATACAGAAAAATTGTTGATAAGCAATACAACCCTATTGGTAAAATCAAGTACTTAGAACAATCAAGGAATGTGGACTAGGGCAGAAATCAATTACGAAAGCATGTTCTTATAACAAGAGGATCTTGTAAAGTATATCTTAGTAGCCTTCATGAAAGGCTATAGAAGGCTTGGTTTGAATGGCATGGGCAATCAGAGCTATGTCGTTGGACAAAGATATACATGCATGGCAAAGCACAAACTTTCTGAATAGCCAACATGCATTATTCCTGTCTAAGGTTGCATGTGGCCTTTTAATCTTATTACAACTGGAAAACAAATTCTCTCCCCGCTTTATGATTCTTCTTATTTCTCTGCTGTGGAAACCAATCTGCCTCATAATATAAACCTTCTTCAAGCTACATATTGTTTTCCTACTGCTATGACTAAAAACTCATCTTTAACCTGTCTTTTTCATATGTGTTTGTCCATATAAAGATGGGTTGCTATTCCTCATAGAAAATGATAAGCATCTTCTAGGGACAAAAAAAGCTTTTGCACAAAGGGCTACCACTGTTAGAAATGAAAAATATGCATTCAAGTCAGAGATTTGCTGCCTAAAACAACGTCTGGTATTATGAATTATAAATAACATACAAAGTCTATCATGTTCAGGAAAAAGGCAATGGGAGAATTGGCACGCACATTGTTTTGATGATTCAATCCATGCTTTTGTTCAAATAACCATGGGATAATTTACTCCTAAGAGGATTGAGGTTGTTGTGCTGACTATTAATAATTCCAATATTTACTGATATGCTTTTTTTCTTGCAAAATAGTGTAGGCCCTATGGGAGTAGCACCCATGTAAAAGTTTACCTGGCACATTAAAGTCCCTAATGACTTTCACTGCAAAAATGAACAAGTTAATAGACCAAGGTTTGATAAAGACATCTTAATTGCCAGTTTAAATGCATTCTACTCTACAAACATTGGTGACAAATCCCTTACTATCAGAAGATAACACAAACCCATTCCCATGATAATGAGGAAGCTGTCGCTTCCAATTTCTTTGGGGTTTTAGGGTTGCTGCCATCCAATTGGACAACTAAATGCAGATTCCTCATCGTGTCATAAATCTAAGATGAGCTGCCAAAATTACTGAAACATGGCATAGACAGCAGCTTGTTGAGAGGATCAACTGAATGTTTTAACAAGGGATAGGCATACATCCTGATTCAAAGGAACATCACTATTTGTTTGGGGAAACAGCCCCTACAAATGGAATCAAATGGAATGCAGCACATTACAAAATGCAGAGCTCCGAATATGGGACTGAGTCCATCTGAGTGAAGGAGCTTGACGTAGAGACAGGCCCAGATCTTACTCTCGAAGTTACCAGCAAATATTTATTAAGAAAGCATTTTGACCTTGGATTGAGTAAATCCCATGGGGACTCCACAGAAGTAATGTTACAGTCAGGGAGTATAATTCAGAAAACAGATGTGTAAAGGCAGCGGGCCCAGTTATCACTGCCATTCTGTCCTCACACTCAGATGAACATGTAAGTCTTAGTATTGGTGGGGCACTCTGATTTTCAGTGAAGAACTGCACAGTCTCCATAGCAACACTCCCTCCAGGTTCAAGTAGATGGGCAACTGTCAGGAAAAGTAGCATACTCTATCAAGTATTAGTACAGTGCTCTGCATATAGTAAGCACTCAACAAATGCCATTGATGATGATCCACACTATCTACACTTATATAAATATTTTAGCTCTAAGGGTTATCTGTTTCCAATGAAAGAAAATTATGCTGGAGATACCATTACTGATGTGAAACTGCTTTTCTTTGTGTTTTTCTTTCTTTTCTTTCTTTCAGATTTAATTAGTACAATTAATTTACTCTGGGTCAATTTCCACTGTGATTAGGGCCACAACAATCTTGCCTTTGCCACAGGCTGATGCAATAGAACAGGTCAAGTCCTACCAGCTCAATTAACTAGTTAGGTGAGTAAACTTCAATCATCTGGAAGAACATTAAACCTTTCTGGTCACTAAAATATCATTCAGTGCACTGATTGTACAGCTATCCAGTAAAATGTTAGCGCTTCCTAACATAATAAATCCAGCCAGAGAACACACACCCAAAAACAAACTAGTTTATTTTGTTATTTGGCCACAGGTGACAAAGGGCTAAATTTTACTCAACCCCATAATTGAGGTGAAAAACAAGGCCAGCTTCTCTTTGCAGTCCATTTCCACCTAAGTTCAGCCTACACAAAAGAGATATCAATAAACAGCTACCTGCTGAGCATTAATTCAGGCTGGCTTTAGAAAGCATCCTCTAAATGTTCATCGAGAGCTACCTGACAATTTCCTAATCTAGCCACAATATTTGTAAAAGTGGCCTTAAAAAAACTGCTTGACATTAATCCAGACACTAGCAGTTATATCTGAAAGAGATGCATTACCTGTGATCCTTAAAAGGGAGCAGTAACTTTGAAGGCTTAGCCGCAAATAGAGTTTCCAGTCTGCAGCTATTTTCTGTGCAGTGAACAATTCTTAGGTGAGACATATTTGTTTCAGAATTCATCTGCCTTTCATTTGTCCTGAGTAGACTACAAAATCTGTCAGACCCTAGATCATGTTTAAATATGAGTTCGGTTTCTATAAGTATTTCACAAGTGGAAAATATCTGAATAAAATATCAGGATGAAAGCAAGAATGCTGACCACCGCTCTTGTATAATTTATGTTTCTCCTAATTCATGTGTTTGCATGTAAGTATATGTCTTATGGATTAATGGTTTTCAGAATTTACAGTGAAACATCCCCTCTTTTTCCTATTTCTCCCTTTTTAAGTATAAACATCAAAGATCACCCACACTTCATTCTTTCAACCCTATACCTATCCAGTAGTTATTTAATTGGGGACATTTATTTCTAGAACTAATATTAAAACGATTTCAAGATTCATAGATACAAAAAATATTTTTTCTTCTTGTGAACTCTGAAACATGAAAGACCAATTTTCCTCTTGACAATCTCTTCTTTCCCTCTCCATTTTAAGGCTCTTCTTCAGCTGGGTGGATAAAGGATGGGAAGAATGTGGGTGTGTGCTGTGTATGTGTGGGTGGTTGTAGAAGGATTAGAAGTGGGCTCAGTGGGTGCCAGTTAAACCGTCCCATATAAACCCTAGATCTACCTGAATTTTAATTCTAATCCACAACGGCTCTCTCTGTTTAATAGTAATTTCTCTTGGGAAGTAAATGTCAGCCATAATGAATTACAGCAATTGTGATGACAATTTAGGGAACAAACATCCACCTGAGGCTATGGTGAACAGCTTTAGCATTATTTTACTTTAAGAGTAAATCTGAGATTTTAAAAAGGGGGATTTGATTTTTCCATTTTTACAACTCTAATTTATTCAGGTTATGATGAAAATTTCAATGGATCTTCCCATAGTGATTTCCACCTGCCCCTATGGATTTTCCAATATTTAATTCTTTACACCCTTTTCCCAAGGACCTTGTGCTGCTTTCATTGTGACCTATTTTGCATTTTTGTCAAATATTTTTTTCCCTGCACACTGCATATTTTGAACTTTCTTCTTTACAGCATATTGATGCTATCAACACAGCAAGTCCTACAGTAATTAGACACACAGCTTTTCATCTGACTCTGGTCTAGGGATATGAATGCTGCTTAAAAATGCAAAACTTCTGAAAAATCTAATGCCTTAAAACTCTGAATATTTCAACTCCCCTATGCAAGCTGAATCTAGGACACCTGAGTTAACTGGAATGTCCAGAAACTTCTCCTACTTTCATTTTTCTGTATTAGCAATTTGTTTCCAAATCATTCTAAAGATCTGAAAAGATGAAATACCACAATGTGATTAATACTGTAACATAATGATAATAATAATGGTATTTGTTAAGCACTTACTATGTGCCAAGCATTGTTCTAAGCGCTGGGATAGATACAAGTTAGTCAGGTTGGACACAGTTCCTGTCCCACATAGGGCTCACACTCTTAAACTCCATTTTACAGATGAGGTAACTGAGGCCCCAAGAAATGAAGTGACTTGCCCAAGATCACATGGCAGATGTGGTGGAGGTGGCATTAGAACCCATGACACCCTGATTCCCAGGCCTGTATTCTATCCAATAAGCCACTCTGCTTCTCAAACATGTTAACCATAAGCAAGGTTTAAAACATGTATTACCACAATTTGCAACAACCACATTGGGTGGAGTAAAAACAAAGGCTTCTACAACTCTTCTAACCCATTCAATTGATTCCATTTTTAAAAGAAAGTTAAGGTGTTTGTACTTTTTTGACATATGGACTGGAATGGGGAGACACTGGAAGCTGGGAGGTCAGCAAGGGGGCTGATGCAGTAACTCAGGTGGGCTAGAATGAATGATAATACAATTGTTAATACGAGTTAATACAATCTTATTAACATGGTAGCTGCTTGAATGGAGAGGAGAGGGTGGATTTTGGTGATGTTGTGAAGGTGGGACCAACAGGATTTAGTGATGGATAGTATATATATATATATATATATATATATATATATATATATATATATATATATATATATATATATATATATATATGTTGAATGAGAGAGAGGAGTCAAGGATAACACCAATGTTATGGGCCTGTGAGAAGGGAAGAATGGCTGTGCCATCTACAGTGATGGGAAAGTAAGGGGAAGGACAAAACTCCTCACGCTGGGCTTCAAGGCTGTCCATCACCTCGCCCCCTCCTACCTCACCTCCCTTCTCTCCTTCTACAGCCCAGCCCGCACCCTCCGCTCCTCTGCCGCTAATCTCCTCACTGTGCCTCGTTCTCACCTGTTCTGCCGTTGACCCCCGGCCCACATCATCCCCCTGGCCTGGAATGCCCTCCCTCCGCACATCCGCCAAGCTGGCTCTCTTCTTCCCTTCAAAACCCTATTAAGAGCTCACCTCCTCCAGGAGGCCTTCCCAGACTGAGCCCCCTCTTTGCTCTCCCCTCTCCCCCTCCCCATCCTCCCGCCTTTCCTCCTTCCCCTCCCCACAGCACCTGTATATATGTATATGTTTGTACCTATTTCTTACTCTATTTATTTTATTTGTACATATTTATTCTATTTATTTTATTTTGTTAATATGTTTTGTTTTGTTATCTGTCTCCCCCTTTTAGACTGAGAGCCCGTTGTTGGGTAGGGAGCATCTCTATATGTTGCCAACTTGTACTTCCCAAGCGCTTAGTACAGTGCTCTGCACACAGTAAGCACTCAATAAGTATGATTGAATGAATGAAAGGACAGGGTTTGGGTGAGAAGCTAAGGTGTACTGTTTTGGACACATTAAGTTTGAGGTGTCAGGGGTACATCCCGGTAGAGACCCTCTGGGTGACCACATACCGCCTCTGGCTTGGAACGCCTTCCCTCTTCACATCCAACAGACAATTACTTTCTCCCTAATCAAAGTCTTATTGGAGCACATCTCTTCCAAGAGGCCTTCCTTGACTAAGCCTTCCTTTCCTCTTCTTCCAGTACCTTCTACATTATCCTGTATGTTCCCTTTATTCATCCCCCCTTAAAGCCCACAGCACTTATATGCATATATGTAATTTATTTATGTTAATGTCTGTCTCCCCTTCTAGACTGTAAGCTCATTATGGGCAGGGAATATATCTATTTATTGTTATATTATACTACTTTCTCCAGTGCACAATAAGCACTCAATAAATACTACTGAATGAATGAATACCCTTTTTACTCTCCTTCTGTGTTGCCTATGCACTGGGATCTTTACCACGTAAGTACTTGATATTCACCCCACCCTCAGCCCTATATCACTATGTACATATTCATCTGTAATATATGTCTCCCTTTATAATAATAGCATTTATTAAGTGCTTACTATGTGCAGAGCACTGTTCTAAGCACTGGAGAATTTACAAGGTGATCAGGTTGTCCCACGTGGGGCTTACTGTCTTCATCCCCATTTGACAGATGAGGGAACTGAGGCCCAGAGAAGTTAAGAGATTTGCCCAAAGTCACACAGCTGATGAGTGGTGGAGCCGGGATTTGAACCCATGACCTCTAACTCCAAAGCCCAGGCTCTTTCCACTGAGCCACGCTGCTTCTCTAGCCTGTAAATTACTTTTGGTCAAGGATGGGGTCTACCTACTCTATGTACTCTTCCAAGTGTTTTGAGCTGTGCTCTACATCCAGTAAGCATTAAATAAATATCATTGATTAGGGAATAGACATATATTCTCAGGATGACTGCGAGACCTTCTGGTCAGCTTTACTAATGAACCAAATTTTGAGTTGATCAGGGACCATTTAGAAATCCCTGGCTTCTAAGGACAGTTTTACACACTAAAATGAGGTTTAGGTTTTGTGGTGTTCATATATGTAGCTTCCAGGAAAATAAAAATTAAGGGTTTATTGGTGGAGATATAAATAAAATCAATGGTCTATGTCATTTTATTTTTGAGAAAGCTGTTAATTTTTCTGAAGTCATCATGACTAAATGGAAATGAAAGGCATCCACATACAAGAGCTGACACATATACCTCAAACTAAGAAAATCCCGAACTTATACTAAAGCTGTAATGAATGCAATACAGCACAGAAAAAGAGCATTATGAGGTCATATTTACTCAATATGTTTAGCACCAATGTAATTAGTAGGAAATGTGCTTCATTATGGAGGACATGCTGAGCGTTTCATTCTTATTTTCTAATGAGATCTTTGCACTGTGGTAAATTCAAGCAATTTTCAGAAGTTAAGAATCTTCTAGACTGAACTCTTAACCCATAGTAGAATTTTAATTGCTGTAAACTATAAAAAGCAGGGTTTTTAAAATTAATTTGCATGTTATCTCAGTTGGGAATTTCCAAAGGACTGCAAAAACTGAATTAGGTTGGTTGCACTGAAGTTACTTTGATGGTCTCCTATGCCTAGATGAAAGAGATCAATGCCAACTAAACTCCAGAAGCTTCCATGTCCAAATATCATTGTGAATGCAGCAATCCCCTTAGGCATGTCATGAGATAAACAAGATGAATTGGGAGCTTTGGAGCTTTGGAATTAATTTTGTTGTCATCATTTTGGTAAAGATGATTATCTAGACTGGGAGCCCGTTGTTGGGTAGGGACCAATTTAGATCTGGTCTAATCTAAAGACCAACTTCAAGTGTCTTTAGATTAGAAAAGGTTAGCTATTGAATCAATCAATTGATCAATGGTATTTATTCAGTGCTTACTTTGTACCGAGAACTCTAGTAAGCACTTGAGGGTGTACAATACTATTAGCGGAGATGTTCTCTGCCCTCATTAAGATTACAGTCTAGAGGGGAAGACATACATTGAAATCAATTACAGGTATGAGCAACCACTGTATATATTTACCACTAATGTACATAAATGCTGTGTGGGGTGGGGATGGGATGAATACCTAAGTGCTCAGCAGGTGAAACAGGGAATGGGTGAGGTAGTATGGGGAAACTACAGTCATGGAGGATAATAATAATAATAATAATGGCATTTGTTAAGCGCTTATTATGTGCAAAGCACTGTTCTGAGCGCTGGGATAGAAACAAGGTAATCAGGGTGTCCCAAGTAGGGCTCACAGACTTCATCCCCATTTTACAGATGAGGGAACTGAGACCGAGAGAAGTTAAGTGACTTGCCCAAAGTCACACAGCAGACAAATGGCAGAAGAGGGATTAGAACCCACAACCTCTGACTCCCAAGCCCAGGCTCTTACCTCTAAGCCATGCTGCTTCTCTGTGGGATAAGTCAGGGAAAGTTTCCTGGAGGATGAATGATTTGGTGTCTGTGACATGTAAAGGAAAGAGGTTCCAGGCAGGAAGGTGGCTGTGAGCAGAACCATGGGAAGTGACAGCCCCAACTAGTTCCTGTACCTCTATATGGAAAAGGTGGCAATTTTCTACCCCTGGAAAAATCCTGGGACATGGGGCAAAATATTTTAAAACAGGCCAATCCCTTAATAAATGTGTTGAAATTTACTTAAGAATGCATTCTTTTAAACAATCAGATGTGGGTATCTCTGTATTATTTTTACTCAGAACAGATTGAAAAACAAAGTTCCCATTGTGTTGGGTTCTGCAATGCATATTTTACTTTCTAATTCCTCATGCCTCTCTCAGGATCACACCTGGAGAGTTTCTAGTACTCTACCAGTTTCACTAAGGGAGGGATAGTCCAGCAGAGGCATACACATTCCATTGCTAGCTTGGGCAGTGGCTTGCAATTGGAATGCAATTTGCTACAATTCAAAACTCACCTGTGCTGGGCAACAGCAGCATGGGAGACAGTCGAGGATGGAGACTAAAGTTTACTGCACAGAAGAAGGCAATGGCAAACCACTTCCATATTTTTACCAAGAAAACTCTACGGATACACTCACTACCTGAACGACTACAGACGGAGGTGGGCCATTCTGGGAGAGATGTGTCCATGGAGTCACTATGGGTCGGTGATGACTCGACAGCAAAGTCAAGACAACTCATCATGGGTTAGCCAACACCAACAAGAAAACTATATTTATGAAATTTACTTTCTTTAAGAAGTTAATTCAAACTGGACAATCTATATTTCAAGTAGTCTTGATTCAGCTCATCATTTCTAGTAATCTGATTTAAATTATTATTTTAAAATCAAGGCTATTTTCCCAGATTGTTCAGATCACCCCGACTTACTGACAGTATTTCATGGCTAAATAACATTATTCATATTGGGGAATACAATCAAAATATTAAACCTGCAGATAATGGTAGATGCCAATTGTTTCTCATGTTGTAGCTGCAAGAAACTTTAAATGCTTTTAATTTGCAGCTCAAAAAATGTCATTGAATAACATGCTACATCTTGTGTTTTGAGTAACCTCACCGGTTGTTGGGATAACATTTCATTAGGATTTTTTTAAATTTAAATTTAAAGCTTTGCATGTAGTTTCCCAGCAGGCAGCTTTCATTAATTACCAAGATAAATTTGCACTCAAAAGATTTAGCCCTTACATAATAAAATAATACACTCATTTGAGCTTAAGTTTTACAGGGGATTTATTGGAAAGTGGATCTCTTTTTTATATTCAAACAAGAAAAAGACATTGCTCCAATCTGGCATTCTGGACTAAGTGTGCTTTTGAGAAAAAGAAAAGATGTTACCAGTTTTGTTATTTCAATGTCTGTCAGAATCATAATTGCTCGTCTCATTGTAATCATTTGACAGCATACATTAGATTTACATTAGGCCACTTGCAAATCACAATCTGAATAATTATTTTATTCACAGCTTTTTCACAGATTTTCCAGAGGCTAGGAAAATCAAATTAGGGAATTTCCAGAGCCTCAATCCTCCTATGGACCAGGACCTCCAGGATTACCCCTTCAGAGTAAAAGCTCAACCCTCCCATCACATAATTGGAGATGCTTAGTACAATGCTCTGCACACAGTAAGTGCTCAATAAATGCAATTGATTGATGATCCAGAGGTTGTGAAGCAAACAGGTGCATTGTCATAAATAGCCTCTAAGAAGATTTGAGTAATTAAATACAATGATAGTTCTTTCGCTGCAACCCCATTTATACTAAAGAATATACAAGTATTCTTAAGAAAACAGGGAAGTAGCATGGCTTAGTGGATAGAGCATGGCCTGGAAGTCAAAAGACTTGGGTTCTAATTCCAGTTCTGCCACTCGTCCGCTGTGTGACCGTGGGCAAGACACTTAACTTTTCTGTGCCTCAGTTACCTCATCTGTGAAATGGGGATAAAGACTGTGAGCCCCATGTGAGACAAGGATTGGGTCCAACCCGATTATTTTCATTCATTCATTCAATCATATTTATTGAGCGCTTACTGTATGCAGAGCACTATACTAAGCTTTTGGAAAGTACAGTTCAGCAGCAAATAGAGACAATCCCTGCCCAATCTACCCTAGTGCTTAGTACAGTGCCTGGCACATAATAAGCAGTTAATAAATACCACAAAAAACAAATAATTGAACCAGTCTATACCTGGGACATCAAACCAAGGATTTTCAACAGCAACACAAAATTTACTGGAAATGAATTAGGCTACCTAATCTTCTTCCTGGCTAAAGTTGCTCAAGTAGATAAAAACCCCTCAAAAGTCCAGCCTGATTTTTGGCATATTGGACGTCAGAATGAAACAACAACAGGACATTATGTTCTAGACAGAATAAGGATCATGGAGTTGTTGTGCGGTCCAACCTTCTGCATGACAATGAGACCTGGAACTACAGCAGTAGACACATCCAGATTCTAGAGCAGTTTTAACAGTACAATCTACTGACCATACTCAACATCAAAGTGTTGGACAAAACTATCAACCCTGAGGTCCCAAAAAATAACTCACCACCAATACCAACTTATCTGGGTGAGATATGTAAGAGAAACGGGTGATAGCAGAATACCCAAGCACTTTCTGCACAACGAACTGAAAGAGGGTGCCAAAAGTATTTAAAGACATAGTGAAGCAGAGCCTCAAACAATATGACAGAAATAAACTGCTGGTTGACCATTGAGTCTGGGAGTCAGAGAATCTGGGCTCTAATCCCATCTGTGTCCTTATTTGCTGTGTGACCTTAGGCAAGTCACAACTCCTTGTCTCAGTTCCCTCATCTGCAAGATAAGGATTTGATACACGTTCTCCTTCCTATTTTATGGTATTTGTTAAGTGTTTACTATGTGTTAAGGACTTCGAAGAGCTGGGATAGATATAAATTTATCAGGTTGGACACATTCCCTGTTCCACCTGAGGCTCAAAGTCTAAATTGGAGGGAGCATGATTTAATCTTCATGTTACAGATGAGGTAACTGAGAAACAAAGATGTTAAATGACCTGCCCAAGGTCCCACATCAAGCAATTGGCAGAGCAAGGATTAGAACTCAGGGTCTCTGACTCCTAGGCCTGTCCTGTTTCCACTAGACTATGCTGCTTCTCAGAGTTAGACTGTAAACCCCATATGGCACCTATCTTAAATCCCAACTCTTACTACAGTCCTTAGCACCTAGGAAGTGCTTTACAAATATCACAATTATTTAATCCCCATTTTCCATTTGAGAAAACAGAGGCATGAGCAGTTAAGTGACTTGCCCAAGGCCACCTAGTTGGAAGGAGCAGAACCAGGACTATGATCTGAGTCTCCTGACTCTCACTCCTAATGTTCTTTCTACTATTCTCCTTTCCCTAAGCAAGTCAAAACTGACAACTGAAAATATCTGATTACTAATTACAGACAGAGAGATAGCCTGGGAAGAAAGTGACTATGGATAATTCTGTTGCCGGACTGTACTTTCCAAGCGCTTAGTACAGTGCTCTGCACACAGTAAGTACTCAATAAATATGATTGAATAAATGAATTGAATTTATAAGAAATATAACCCAAAATCATTTTTTAAGGTAAAGTAACTCTTTCCAGAGAACAAAGTATTATTCCATACAAGTCTTTGGCACTTACAGACAGTACAGTTCTAAAAAAAAATCCATCAAAAACTAATATGCTGTCAATAAGATAAGTCAAAATTATTAGCAGAAAGCAAGAATATTGTATACTGAAGTTTTGGAAGGGCAGATACATTTGGCTTTTGGCATGTCTCACTAATTACATTTTCTTGACTGTATGAGTTATTTCATCTGTCTTTTTTCTACACAATCACCAAGATATGAGAAGAGTGAATGAAACTGTGGCTTCCAAATAAAAACATGGTCTTGAACACGCTCATGGGAGCGACTAAAACAAACTTTCCGGTTGAACCCTTTCTTAACTTGCCATGGTTCCTTGGTTAAAGGAAGCCGCAACAAAATGATATTGGAAGTGGAACATTCAGTCATTTCTGAAAACCACAAAATGGCTGCTGGAGCCCAGGACTTAAAGTTTGTAATCATGGCCCTCACCAAGGACAAATTGAGCACCTCTATCCACACTCCTCACTAATTCTTCAGCATATTTTCTTGTCATTTTTAATATACAGACTCCCTTCAAGCCAAATACCAACTTTCACCATCAATTAAATTTCCTAGGGATAGTAAAGAAAGCGGCTTCAGTGCATTACATGGTTTAATAGTGTCATCTTTCATTGTGAAGTGCAGCACTAAGATGCACATTCATTCTCTTCAAAGAGGGAAACAGAGAAAGAGAAACACCCAGCATTAGAGACTCATAGTGCACCCTCCCTCCTGCTGTAAAAGACTTACTGAATCATTACATTTACTCAATTCTTAATATGTGCTAAGCTCTGGCATAGATAAAAATTAACCAGACTAAACAAAATAGCTGTTGGACATGGAATTCACAATCTAACCAACAGTTAGAATAGGGAGAGTATGGATCTTATTCCAAATTTACAAATGATGAAACCGAGGTATAAAGAGGTAAAATGACTTGTCCAAGCTCACACAGCACGCAAGAAGATATGGGTCTAGAATCTAGATCTCCTGAGTCACATACCTAAGATCTTTCCACTAGACTATGAGTCCAGAGTTCCTGAATTACTTCCAAGGACTAGGTTCCAATTTGTGTATCAAATCAATCATATTTATTTTAGTTTCTGTATGCAGGCAGAGCTCTGTACTAAGTGCTTGGGAGAGTACAATATAACAGATTTGGTAAACATGTTTCCTGACTACTAAATGGCTCATAGGATGGTTGTAGATATATTAGGACTGTAAAATAAAGACAAAGACTATGCCAAACAATTTTCCAACAATTTCCTATTCACGACTTGCCTTTGAAAAATCAACTTAAATAAGTGTACTGTTTTCCAAACAAGAGTGCATATGGCACATTTACTATGCACAAAAGAGGGAAAAACTAGATATGTAAGGATGGAGACCATCAGTAAAAGAGCATTCTGCTGAGGTTCCTGGACTAACCTGGACTGCTGCTGGACATGAGGGATTTATTTTTTGTAGGCTTCTTAAAATAAAAATAAAATAAACGTGAGACACCTTCTTTCATCTCCTCCACCTGCCCAGAGAATCTGCATTCTGCTGAGGTTCCTGCTTTTCCTGCTCTAGGTGTGGCTCCAGAGCAAAGGCTGGCAAGTAGGGAGATGACTCTTGGGTGGCATGAACCCTTCTGAGGAGCCAGGACAGCAGAGAAAAACAAGCACATGTCCCCAGTGCACAGCCTAAGTCCCTTGATCTGCAAGATGAAAATTGAATTGGGTGTCTTCCAAACTTCACAGCAAGCCTTGTTTCCCTCTTCCAGGACTGCCCCTGGGCAGGATATTGGGTGACCTAGCAATTTAAACTATGAAGACAGTCAGGAGGCATTATAAACTACGGATTATTCAATCATCTTGAAGGATTAATGGCATCTGATTAATATGCCATAGCACACAATGAGACATTCCACGCTGGACCCCTGGAGTGCACTGTAATGGGTAATTGGGAGGTTCAGAATAAGACAAATGGCAAATATGAAAATAGGCAATAGTAGGGGATTAATTTCTAGATGATACAGTTTCCATTCATCGTCCCAACAAGAATAGAATTCCTCTACAGTGATCCTCTACAATGGGTACAATGATCTTTCTTTGTTGTTTTTAAGATTAGGAAATTTTGTGGTTAAGATTTTCCTGGGACGGAGCACCTGGGTTTCCAGAATAATATTTTTTCTTTGATATATTCCCTCCAAAGCCATTATAAATTCATCACAGCTGGTATATATGCTTCAGAGAAATTCTCTTGGTTACAAACTCCTACTGTCCATTTAACTACAAGAATGGGTGGACATAATTAGTGTTTAATAAATGCCATGATTATTATTGTCTGAAAATGTCTATACTAGGCCCAAGTGTGGATTCTGGGGATAAGAAATTTGAGGAACTAGGATTCCTGTATGTTTTCCTCAGAATCAGAGTCGCTCGGGGTGAAATTTGATACTATTTTTGAGAATGGATTCTAGACAGGCTCAACAATCACTCCCATTTAAAGGTTTTATCAATACACAAGGATTATTTTTCAGAGTGGTTGAAGGATCAGTCAGTAAACCAGTGGTCCTTATTGGGTATCCAACATTGTACTAAGCACATTGGGATACCTGTCAATAGTGTTCCCAATGACACTGACCGACAATTGAAAACCACTTAAGGCGGCCACTCCGTGACTGGAGTTCTGCCACAGTTTCAATTGAGCCTTGGAGCTTTGACAAAAAGGCAAACTAAAAGGGTAATGGAATAGCTCTGCAACTGACTGTGATATGCTTATATGATCATTTAAAGGGGAACCTCAAAGTCCTGCCTATGTACTCCAGGGGCCATTCTATCTGTCCCTGAGTTCCACATATGTTAGTAATAGTAATTATGAAATGCTTACTGCACTAACCACTGGGAAAGAATACCAAGGTAGGAATTAGACAAGGTATTTCACAGGTGCATCACCCAGACTTGTTCCCTTAGCTCTTCCCCACTCCCAGCCCCAAAGCATTTATGTACATATCCGTAATTTTATTTATTTGTATTCATGCCTGTCTCCCCAACTCTAGGCTGTTAGCTCATTGTGGGCAGGGAGTGTGTCTGTTTATTGTTGTACTATATGCTCCCGAGCACTTAGTACAGTGCTCTGCACACAGTAAGTAGCCAAGAAATACGACTGAATAATACGTAATGATCCCAACACTAAACTGTCTCCTCTCATATCACATTACAAACCCGGCACACAGAATTCTAACCTTTCCTGCCTATTTGTTGTATTCCTCATAACCCCCTTTTCCCACTTCTAAGTGTTTTGACTCTAAATAAAAAGGTTTGGTAATGAATACATTTTTTTAATGTGGGAACTAATTTTAACACTGAATTCTATGAACAAAAGATTATTATATATAAATATGACCACTAGATTGTAAAGAGCCCCAATAACTGTGAGCGCTAATAAATAATAAGCACTCAATAAATATGATTGAATGAATGAATGAATTAATTAATTAATGTGAACTCTTTCATGAGATTGTAAGGTCTTTCATGTCAGGAATCATGTCCACCAACTCTACTATATTCACTCAGTTGCTCAGTATAATCTCGGCACAAATTAGGTACTTAATAAATACTATGGATTAATGGCCAAGTAGCAGAGGAAGCTTGTTTTCATGACATTAATGTGATAGCTAAGTTTCTAAAAGAATGTAATCAAATAGAGCTCAATCGGTGTCAGTTTATGTATTTACAACCATATATATAAATATTATACTATCATGCCACCAACCTATTACCCACCCCCGGCCCCCTTCCTTCTGGCCTTCCTTCTGGCCTTCCTACATCTCTGCCCCTGCTCTCTCCCCCTCCCTCCAGGCTCGCATCTCCTCCTGCCTTCAGGACATCTCCATCTGGATGTCCGCCCGCCACCTAAAGCTCAACATGTCGAAGACTGAGCTCCTTGTCTTCCCTCCCAAACCTTGTCCTCTCCCTGACTTTCCCATCTCTGTTGACGGCACTACCATCCTTCCCGTCTCACAAGCCCGCAAACTTGGTGTCATCCTCGACTCCGCTCTCTCATTCACCCCTCACATCCAAGCCGTCACCAAAACCTGCCAGTCTCAGCTCCGCAACATTGCCAAGATCCGCCCTTTCCTCTCCATCCAAACTGCTACCCTGCTCATTCAAGCTCTCATCCTATCCCGTCTGGACTACTGCACCAGCCTTCTCTCTGATCTCCCATCCTCGTGTCTCTCTCCACTTCAATCCATACTTCATGCTGCTGCCCGGATTATCTTTGTCCAGAAACGCTCTGGGCATATTACTCCCCTCCTCAAAAATCTCCAGTGGCTACCAATCAATCTGCGCATCAGGCAGAAACTCCTCACCCTGGGCTTCAAGGCTCTCCATCACCTCGCCCCCTCCTACCTCACCTCCCTTCTCTCCTTCTACTGCCCAGCTCACAACCTCCGCTCCTCCACCACTAATCTCCTCACTGTACCTCGTTCTCGCCTGTCCCGCCATCGACCCCCGGCCCACGTCATCCCCCGGGCCTGGAATGCCCTCCCTCTGCCCCTCTGCCAAGCTAGCTCTCTTCCTCCCTTCAAGGCCCTGCTGAGAGCTCACCTCCTCCAGGAGGCCTTCCCAGACTGAGCCCCTTCCTTCCTCTCCCCCTCGTCCCCCTCTCCATCCCCCCGTCTTACCTCCTTCCCTTCCCCACAGCACCTGTATATATGTATATATGGTTGTACATATTTATTACTCTATTTATTTATTTATTCATTTATTTTACTTGTACATTTCTATCCTATTTATTTTATTTTGTTGGTGTGTTTGGTTCTGTTCTCTGTCTCCCCCTTTTAGACTATGAGCCCACTGCTGGGTAGGGACTGTCTCTAGTATTGCCAATTTGTACTTCCCAAGCGCTTAGTACAGTACTCTGCACATAGTAAGCGCTCAATAAATACGATTGATTGATTGATTGATTGGCCTGGAACACCCTCCCACTTCACGCTCAACAGTCTACCACTATCCCCACTTCAAAATGTTACCACAATCATATTTCCAAGAGGCTTTACTGGAATAAGCCCCCATTTCCCTTACCTGCTTTCCCCTCTGCATTGCCTATGCATTCGGCAGTGAACCCATTAAGCACATTGATACCCACTTTAGCCCTACAGCACTTAGGAATGTATCCTTACATGGATAAGTAGTGAGTTAAGAGCTGGTTGAATGTCTAGATGCTCAATGATCTAGAATCTCAGGAACCTAGAGCCTCTGGATGCTGGAGCTGCTTTGGGAACCTACAGCCCCTGGATGCCGGAGTCACCTTGGGAACCTAGAGCTCTAGGGGTGCTGGAGCTGCCTTGGGAACCAAGATGCTCCAGGTGCTGGAGCCCCTGGATGCTGGAGCTGCCCTGGGAATCCAGAACCTCAGGGCACTGGAGCCACCTCGGGATCCTAGAGCCTCCAGGTGCTAGAGCCACCTTGGGAACCTAGAGCCTCGGGGTGCCGGAGGAACCTAGAGCTTTGGGGCACCGGAGCTGCCTTGGGACGCTGGAGCCCCCAGATGCCGGAGCCGCCTTGGGAACCTAGAGCTCTAGGGGTGCTGGAGCTGCCTTGGGAACCAGGACGCTCCAGGGGCTGGAGCACCTGGATGCTGGAGCCGCCCTGGGAATCCAGAACCCCAGGGCACTGGAGCCACCTCGGGATCCTAGAGCCTCCAGGAGCTTGAATGTAGAACCTCAGGTACCTAGAGCTTTGATGATCTAGAACCTTGGTGACCTAGAACCTCAATGTTCTGGAACCTCCCAGTCTAGAAGCTCAATGATCTAGAACCTCGATGTTCTAGGCGCTAAGACTGGGCACAGGAGGAACCAAGAGCCTCGGGGCACCGAGTCATCTCGGGAACCTAGAGCCTTTGGAAACTGGAGCCTAGAACCTCGATGATCTAGCACCTCGGCAATCCAGAACCTCCATGACGTAGAACCTCAATTATCTAGAACCTCACGAGTCTAGAACCTCGGTGATCTAAAGCCTCGTGAGTCTAGAGCCTCGATGATCTAGGTGCTAAGACTGGGCACGGGAGGAACCTAGAGCCTCGGGGCACCGGAGCCCTCAGATGCTGGAACCGCCTCGGGAACCTACAGTCTCACAATGCTGGAGTAACCTAGAACCCCCTGATGTCGAAGCCACCTCGGGAACCTAGAGCCTCAGGCCCTGGAGCTGTCTCAGGAACCTAGAGCCTCAGGAACCTAGAGCCCCTGGATGCTGGAACCACCTCGGGAACTTAAAGCCTCCAGGCAGTGGAGCCGACTTGGAAACGTAGAGCCCCTGGATGCTAGAGCGGCCTTGGAAACCTAAAGCCTCCAGGCACCGGAGCTGCCTTGGAAACGCAGAACCTCTGTGAGCTCGAGTGGGGATCTCAAGCACCTAGAACCTCGAGAGTCTAGAGTGTGAGCCTCTTGTTGGGTAGGGATTGTCTCTGTTGCCGAATTGTAATTTCCAAGCGCTTAGTACAGTGCTCTGCACACAGTAATAATAATAATGACGATATTTGTTAAGCGCTTACTATGTGCCAAGCACTGTTCTAAGCACTAGGCAGTAAGCGCTCAATAAACATGATTGAAAGAAAGAACGAATGTTTATGTATGTAAAATGCTCCTCTCCTCTTAGCCGAGGTACGACCCTGCCATCCTTTAAATTACAACTGATTATCAGTGAGTTTCAGGAAGACTTTGCTAGGCTGTAAATATTGAGGCTTGAAAAAATATGTGCAAGCCAAATATTTTTTTTAATACAGAATGGAAGAAACATACTTTTCTACCTTTTTCTCTTTCTGTATTGATATGGATTCAGACTACTGTGAATTATTTGAAAATGTCTTGGCTGAGTATCTTCCATAGCCCCTCTGCCATTATCAATGGTTGATCACCATATACATAACACCACCTGGATCATAAAGATTAATTATCCTGAATTTCAGTTGTGGAACAGTGATACATGAGACTTTGAACAACATAAACTCCAACACAAAGTTAATGGCAGGCTAAAAAACCTCTTAATGAATCTACATTTTTCTTAATGACTTTAATTGTATCGTGCATGTTAGCCAACTAGGAGGATTTGATACTGGTACTTTATCACTATTCAGCACACTTAGACTCAAAAGCATTAGCTTGAGCTGGTGGAGACAGGACCTTTTTGCCCATAAATTACCACTTTATGCAAAACTCCTGACTGGCCCAGGAGTCACTCACTAGACAGTTGCTGCATAACTGCTCCCTCTGTTCTGTTTCCTTCCTCCCCACTACTTACCTGGACATTAGACATTAGAGATATCCCTGAGGCACCCCCATTGCAAGTAAAGGCCCCTGAAAAATTAAATCCTGGGCTGGAAAAAGCCTGAAGTTGTTGTCTATTCAGTAGTTTAGACCATTGATGGGGGAGCCTGTGTTTGACTGGGAACATTCAACTGACAGTATTTATTGAACACCTACTGTTCATAAAGCATCATATTAAGGCAGGCACTGGAAATAATGGGATGAGCAAAGAATCATCCTCCTTGCACTGTCAAATCCACCAGGCTATTACCTTAAAAGCCTCCGTAAAATAATAATAATGATAATGATGGTATTTGTTAAGTGCTTACTATAATAATAATAGTAATGATGGCATTTGTTAAGCACTTACTATGTGCCAAGCACTGTTCTAAGTGCTGGAGGGTTAAAAGGTGATCAGGTTGTCCCACGTGGGGCTCATGGTCTTAATCCCCATTTTACAGATGAGGTAACTGAGGTACAGAGAAGTTAAGTGACTTGCCCAAAATCACACAACAGACAAGTGATGGAGCCGGGATTAGAACCCATGACCTCTGACTCCCAAGCCCGGGCTTTTTCCACTGAGCTGTGCTGTTTTTCTTAGTATAGTAATAGTACAGTAAGAGTATAGTAAGAGAAACCCACTATAGTTTAGTGTTCTGCAAACAGTAAGTGCTCAGTAAATATAATTTATGATGATCAAAACCCAATGCTAAAGCTTTGGAATCATAGTACATACCATTTTGTACTAGATTCTAAACCTAAGTGGCTCTGTAGGGAAATGTCCACATTTTACTGCCTCCTGCAATGCATGCATCATGTTTGGCTTATTCAAAGTAATCAGCTTGTTAAATGAACCTGTTGTTTCTCCAAATGCTTATCTATGTAACTCTTGCAATTAATTTTGTTATGAAGGAGGTGATAATGTTGGAAGGGGATGAGTACGCAAATTCTATAAGGCAAAAAATTGACAAATATTCAAGAAAGACAGATCAATTTTAAAATTGTACTTATTTTCCTATTTGGAGAGAGATGAGGATGGTGGAAAAAGGGTAACACATTTGAGTTAGAAGTAAACCAAATCAATTAAGGTAAAGTCTTTGTCCTGAAGAAGTCATTAACTATTAAGATGCAGTATAAGTAAAAGACTAAGAAGATAAACATGTCCATTAGCACTTCTCGACTTTTTGAAAGCAGTTTAGGACCTTCATTTCTCTGTTAAATTGTCAGTCATATTTATTGAGCTCTTACTGTGTGCAGAGCACTGTACTAAATGCTTGGGAGGATACAATACAACAATAAACAGTCACATTTCCATGTATATGCACTCACCTAAGTTCAAGTGTACCTTAAAAATAAAGGTGACTGGGATGAGCAATGTACCATTCAGTTCCCCTACTTTTGACTAATCAAATACAATAGGACACCTATTCGTATCATATGAGGATCATCCAACTAGGCTCATCCTACAAAATCCATTCTTCTTTCCTACATATTCGAACCCAACTATTATCATATAGTTTTAGGAACTTTTTTCCAAAACATATCTTGACCTTCGCAATGTGAAGTTGTGGATAAGATGTCATTGTTGATGACTTGAAGCAAAGTGCCAGCAGAAGGTGCTCCACATTTACTTAAAAGCTAGGCAGTCTTTGGGGTTTTATTAGATATTTGTTAAGTACTTATTATGTTCCAAGCATTGGGGTAGATACAAGATAAACAGGTTGGATACAGCCCCTGTCCCACAAAGAGCTCACAGTCGTAATCCCCATTTTACATATGAGGACGCAGGAACAGAGAAGTTAGGCAATTCTCCCAAGGTCACACAGCAGGCAAGTGGTGGAGCGGGGATTAGGACCCAGTTCTTCTGACTCCCGGGCCCGGGCTCTATCTGCTAGGTCACACCACTTCCCTGTTTAACACAGTTCAACACATTGCTCTGTATAAGTAAGTAAACCTCATTCAGTTGCTAATATAAAGTATCATTTTCCATCTAGTTTACTACTGAACTTAATGTACCGTGAAAGAAACCTGATTTACACCTCCATTTCTTTGCTTAAACCACAGACCAGCTTCAACACAAAAGAGTAAATCTCCATCACCAACAAGAAGAGGTTCATATGCTGACTGATGATGAAGGTGATTTATCGATATTACCCTGGAAAATCATCTTGGACTACGAGAAGGCTTCATAAGGTGATAAGGCAGCAGTATGCCATCTCTGCTCACTACGAGCCTGAACAATAATGTTAATCAATATAAGTACAGCACAGTAAGCAGATACCAAACAAAAAAAACACCAAAGCAAACACACATTTAGATATGGGTATCTTTATATCTATATATTATAACTAGATTTATAGAATTTGATGGCCAGACAATGATTTGTTTGCCACATCATCACTGGAAAGTCCGGCCGTAACCCTTCCACGTGATCAAAAGCTGAGCTAATGTACTTTAATTTTGTTCAACCTCTGCTATCCAGGGATAACTGAGGACTCAGCAGGTAATCTAGAATCTGTGGATTCTGATTCTTTGTGAAACAACTCATTAAACAGAAAGGAGCATCAGAGTCTTTATATTAGTCATTTAAGAGCTTCTATGTGTTGATGACCATGCTCTGGAAGCACACACACACACAAGAACACATGCAACTGATTATTAACCCCTTCTATCATTAGCAAATGACCATTAGTCTGACGAAAGCAGCATCACCTGGGAAACCCAGAACACAACAAGAATCAAACCAGAGCTGATAGATTGCACTGAATTATGTTAAGTAACACATAGTTTTGTGAGATATGGAGGGACAAGGAGCAGGAAAACTGCATTAAGAAGGCCAGTGGGTCCTTTGGAAGAGTCAAAGACAGGGTGTGATGCCAACATAGCATAAGGATTCAGAACAAAATGGAAAGAATGTTGTAGCACCTTGTACCCCATCCTCTTTATGGCTTTGAGACCTGGACTTGCTGCAAACACTACATTTGATTTCTGGAGCAAGCTCATGAGTGTCACCAAGAAGTATATTACTTAATATTAGCATCAAGACACGACCACAAAATATCAGGGCCTGGAGTACAATACTGTCACATCATTCATTCATTCAGTTGTATTTATTGAGCTCTTACTGTGTGCAGAGCACTGTACCAAGCGCTTGGAAAGTACAATTCGGCAACAGATAGAGACAATCCCTACCCAACAACAGGCTCATAGTCTAGAAGGGGGAGACAGACGACAAAACAAGTAGTAGACAGGCATCAACAGCATTAAAACAGATAAATAGAATTGTAGATATATACACATCATTAATAAAATAAATAGAATAATAAATATGTACAAATATATACAAGTACCATGGGGCAGAGTAAGGGGTAGAGCAGAGGGAGGGAGTAGGGGTGATGGGGAGGGAAGGAGGAGAAGAGGAAAGGGGGGCTCATTCTGGGAAGGCTTCCTGGAGGAGGTGAGCTCTCAGTAGTGCTTGGAACGGGGGAAGAGAGCTACTTTGGTGGATGTGAGGAGGAAGGGCATTCCAGGCCAGAGGTAGGACGTAGGCTGGGGGTCGATGGTAGGACAGGTGAGAACGAGGCACAGTGAGGAGGTTAGCAGCAGAGGAGTGGAGTGTGCAGGCTGGGCTGTAGAAGAAGAGAAGGGAGGTGAGGTAGGGGGAGGCAAGGTGATGGAGAGCTTTGAGGCCAATAGTGAGTTTTTGCATCATGCGAAGGTTGACAGGCAACCACTGGAGATTTTTGAGGAGGGAGCTGACATGCCCACCATGCGTATTGGACCACGAGCATTAAGGCAATGCTGTTACAATCACTCTCATTGGATGAGACATGTAGGGAGAAGGAAGGGCAGCTGCTCAAGGTGAGATGATCTGGGGTAACTACAGAATTAATGTCCAGGTGGCCTGCTTTAAAGGAACAATGGAGGAAAACTGCAAATGTTCTTGCCTAGCCATGAACAGTTGGAAGGTTGCCACAGAAAAGTGCTTAGTCAAGTTCTCTACACAGTAAGCATTCAATAAATACCACTGATAATGCTGATAGATTAGCCTAACATAAGGAAATCAGAAATGGTATAGTTGTCTTACCTTAAACCTTTCCTGGTATCTCACCGTACTGACCCCACAGCCTACTCAATTTCTTCATGACTCTTGTTTCATTGTTTCTCTAAAGCATGCAATCTGGATATTAATTCCATAGTTACCTCAATTCATCTCACCTTGAGCAGCTGCCCTTCCTTTTCCTCAGACTTTCTAGGCTCCCTCCTCCTTGCCCATTTCCCTCCTGAATTTGCTGCCCTCCACTTGTCTTCACCAAGCAAGTAATTGACAGACGGACAAAACAGCTTTCCCCACTGAGAGGAGTCCTGAGGAGTATGCAAACTCTCCTATTTATAGATCCCCGGCCCTTTCCCTGCATCCACAAGAGGACCTAGTCTGCTGTGACAGTTCAGGGGGATTCACTCCTGCAGTCTAATGGGGGCCCCCTTAGCCCATAAGCTCTCTGAGGGAAGGGATCATCTACCTGCAGTGTACTCTCTCAAGTTCTTAATACAGTGCACGGCATACAGTAAGTGCTCAACAAATGCTACTATTAATGATTGGTAGATTGACTTTGAGCCAATATTTCAGGAAATATTGTGACCCCCAAGGCAACTTAATGAAAACAGAGCCAGGCAGCAGGGCAGCAAAAGACAATCTTTTCATGCACCCAATCTATAAGGGACTTTCACTCACACATTTGTTTTATCTGCCTCACTTCCCCACTGATAAACCAGTAGTAGTATTACCTATATAGAGTTAATCAAAAATGAGTTGTGATATTGAATTGGTCTTAAGAGATGAAACATTTCATTTAATCATATTTATTGAGCACTTAATGTGCACGGAGAACTGTACTAAGCGCTTGGAAAGTACAATTCGGCAACAAATAGCAAGGCAACAATCCCTACTCAACAACGGGCTCACAGTGAAACTTTTCACTGAGTAGTTGCTCGAATCCCCAGTCAATTCAAAAGCTATAAAAATACCAAAGGAAAATGAGTTTTCACACACTGCAAGCCAACCAATATAACAAAAATCTACCTGGCCCACAAACCAGCACATCCCTGAACACCTACTAGAAGTTCAGTCTCTCAGAACCTAGCTAAAGTAATCGAAATGGGTTTTTTTGTGTACCTTCTTCATGCCTACCTCTAAGGTACTTTTTCCTAAGTACATAGGAAAAAACAATAGAAGCATAAGACATGGTCCCCTCCCAGAAGGCGCTTACATTCTGAAGTGGGAGCCAGAGAGAAAATCATTTACAAATAATGGAATCAGAATTTGTAATTTAATGAATGACTAAATATACACACAGACATACACATATATACAAATGCTGAGGGTGGATAGAAATAAATATGTACTTGCTAGAAATGGCTGCTGGGTCATATGACTTGGGGGATAGTGATAATTCATCAAGGAAGGTTTGCTGAAGGAAGAGGAAGAGGTGGGATTTTAGGAGGGCTTTGAAGAGCACAGAGGACTAAAGTCTGAGTCATTTGGTAGGGGGGATTGAAAGCCAAGGAAACCTGTGCAGAAGGAGAATTGGAGTTGATGAGTTGAGAATGGGATACAGTTCGGAGGTGGACTTGGAAAGTGTGAGAGCTTGGGACTAGTGGGAGAAGAGAGAAGATATGTAAAATGGAGAGATGTGGTATGGAACCTTGAAGCCAATGTTTTCTTTTAATGTAGAAGGACAGTGGCAACCATTGGCAGCTTTTGAGGAGTGAAGATGCTGAAACATTTTTCAGGAAGACTCACCGTGGGCAAGGAACATGTCTACCAACTCTGTTGCATTAACTTTCCCAAGCACTTAGTACAGTGCTCTGCATACATGAAGTGCTCACTGAATACTATTGATTGATTGATCTATGCAGAGGGGAGGAAGAAGAGGGGTAGTGAGGCAATTCGGTGATAATCTGGTCCACAGAATGGACTCAAGTGGAGCGGCTTTGGCTGGGGAGACCACTGTTGAGAGAAATTTAATAGTCTATGATGAGTGCTTAAATCACACTGGTGGTTGTTAGTTGGAGAGGACAGAGCAGATCCGGGAAATGTTTGGAGGAAGAACAGGAAAGATGTAGCGGTTGTTTGAATTTGAGAGTTGAATGGTAGTGAGGAGATTGCAGATAAAAATTCAAGTTGCAAAGCATTAGAATATTATAAGAATTTTTAAAACTGTACATTTGTTCCTTGAGTTCTATATCTAGAATATCAAGATTTGGAGAGCCCCTGAGAGTCAGAAGACTAACATTTACCACCAGGAACAGGAAATTATAGGTCTCTGGATGGTATTCAAGAGGAAATGCTGCTAATTCAGAGTAGTTAACCCAAAACTCCAAATGTAGTATTTCCCAAACATATAAAAAATTTCAATTTTGCAGAGAAAAATCATCAATTTTGCCTTATGGTACAGACATGGGAATAGTTTTTGAAAGAGATCCCCAACTGCCTACTTTTTCAAGACCCTGGAAAAGTGTGACTGATTTTTTTTCTAACAGTCAGCATTTTTAAAGTGCAGTAAATATAGATTGTGAGGCATATATTGAGGAGAGGTAAGTATTCAGGCAGTTTCTTTCCACACCACAGAGAGAACATAATGCCCAAGTCAGGGTCAGTGGGGTTGGGCAGAGAAGCCTGGGAGTTTCTGATGAAAAAATGCTACTGTATGCCACTTCACTTTCTCATTAAAGATGGAGACCCTATTGCAGAGGGGAAAGACAAACAAGTGGGTGTAATAGGCCTGGCTTCCACTGAAATCCAAATAGCAACGTACCTTGGCCAAGAGAGATAAAAAGGAAGAGTTATACCTAAAGCTAAGGGCAGATAAAGTCCAGAAATTTAATTTCACTGCCATAGTTTTTCAACTATGTGTTGATAACAGAGTTCACTATCATAAGGTTTAGTGGTAGCACCTCACATCAAGAAGCTTCATATGCAGGTTTAAGACTGAAAGATCAAACAGCAGGTTGAAAAGTTTAGACCCATTCCTTTATAATACAGCACATTTTTCAATATGAAGAGGGGCTCAGTGCACACTGAACCAAATCAGAAAAGTTGTCTAGGAGTCCATGGTGGAAATCTAGAGACATGTAAGAATGGTTTTGATTTAACATATACAGTACTTCCTTGTTAATTGTAACTGCTAACTGCGCCTCTTCTGCTGACCCTTAAAGAACTATCTAATGTAAATTTTAAGTTTAATTCACGAATTAAGTTTAATTAAGTAAATGTTCAATATCTCAGACACTCAGTTCTTCCAAAGATGTTGGTAGTTATCCTCTAACATATACTGAGCCTCTTATCACTTTATTTAGCCATGAGATGTTTCAAGTGCCTATTCACTTGGTCACTCCAAGTCTCATTGTTGTTGGGAAAATTTTAACATCTATAATTGTCCTTTTAAGCAGAGTAAAACCTACCACCAAATTGAAGACTGTTAATTATTTTTATTACATTTCTTTTATTCTCCTTTGGTTAGCTGTGCTTTTCCTTTAACCCAATTCTATCCCCTATTTCCTCAATGAATACAGCAGTGAAATGTGTATTGGAAAGCAGGATGGTAAGTGATGGTAGAAATTTCAAGGCCAATTTCTGTATAGTAAACTGCTGAAGTACAGCTTTCTTTGCAGATGCACCAAATTCAGGTTTTGGTGCACTGGATCAGATCTGCTAGCGTGCCACAGACAGGAGTCAAGTGAAACAAAGTAATCTAATTAAAGATGAGTAAGGTCACAGGAAACTCAGAGTATCATCCTGATTCTGATGTGAAGTTTAACATTTCTTTAATTAGCCATTTGTGAGCTAATGAGGTACATGAGATTCTCTTAAATAGCTCCCCTCCAATAAGGTGCCAAAAAACAGAAAAACAAGAAGTTGAGTCCATTCACCTCCCACTTCCCAAGTACAATTGAAGCTGTCCTATAAACATCAGTTTTGTATTTGTGAAATACACCCAGTTCTCCTATGAGGGTTGCATTTTTATGAAACCTCACATTAAGGAAAACTGGCACTTACACAACTCACCCATTCCTACACAGCACACAAGCAATGGCTATAATAATGCTGCACACCAGTCCCAAACCAAAAGACATTTCTAGAGGAACATTTCCTAATTCATAATTAGGAATGAATAATCATAATGAAGCAGCATGGCTCAGTGGAAAGAGCCCGGGCTTTGGAGTCAGAGGTCATGGGTTCGAATCCCATGTCTGCCACATGTCTGCTGTGTGACCTTGGGCAAGTCACTTAACTTCTCTGAGCCTCAGTTACCTCATCTGTAAAATGGGGATTAAGACTGTGAACCCCACATGGGACAACCTGATCACTTTTTATCCCCCCCAGCACTTAGAACAGTGCTTTGCACATAGTAAGCGCTTAACAAATGCCAACATTATTATTATTATTATAATTACAGTCTTGACAAAAAATATATTGAAACCATGTATTTTGGTGGAATTGAGTGTAACACAGTGAAAAAAAAGATCCCCCAGGACAAGGAGTATAAAAAAAATTTAGGGCCACATCAGATCATTTACAATAAACTTCATCTTATAATGTAGGCAAAAAGAAATAAATATTATAAACGTATTCTTCAATTTAGCTACCTCCCAAAGATATATGCTCAATAAATACAAGGCTAGGATTATCACTTGATACTTCATACCTATATTCTGTGAGCAACAAGACACTGAGTGTGGAGCCATCATAAGCTTGTTGAGTCATCCAGAAGATGGCACTGACATTGTCCTCTCCTGGTTCTCCTCCTATCTCTCTGGCCACTCATTCTCACTCTTTCACAGGCTCCTCCTCTGCCTCCCACCTTCTAACTGTGGAAGTCTTCGAGGCTCAGTTCTAGGTCCCCTTCTATTTTTAATCTACAGCTACTCCTTTGGAGAACTCATTTCCTCTGATGGCTTCAACTACCATCTCTAGATAGATGATTCCCAATCCTACAACTCCACTCCTGATCATTCAATCAATCACATTTATTGAGGGCTTACTGTGTGCAGATAACTATACTAAGCTCTTGGGAAACTACAATATCAACTATATAATGGAGTTGGTAAACACATTCCCTGCCCGCAATAAGTTTACAGTCTAGAGAGATCTCTCTCCTCCTCTGCGGTCTTGTATTTCCTCCTGCCTTCAGGAAATCTCTACTTGGCTATCCTGCTGACATGTCAAGTTTAACACGTCCGAAACAGAACTCCTCATATTCCCACCCAAACCCTGTGTTCCCCAAGACTTTTCTGTCACTATAGACAGCAATGCCAACCTTACTGTCTCATAAATCTATCTTTGTTGTTATCCTTAAATCATCTCCCTCATTCAACCCACATATTCATTTTCACCAAATCCTCACTAAAATCCGCCCTTTGCTCTCCAACAAAACTGTCATCACATTAATCCAATCACTTATCCTATCCTGCTTTGAGTGCTACATCAGCTCCTTGTTGACCTCTCTGCCTCTCATCTCTACCCACTCCAGTCCATACTTCATTCTGTTGCTTGGGTGATTTTTCTAAAAAATGTTCAGTCCATGTTTCCCTACTTCTCAAGAACCTCCAGTGGTTGCCTCTCCACCTCCACAAATAGAAACTACTTATCATAGGCGTTAAATCACTCGAGCATCTTTTCCCATCCTACCTTACCTCCTATTTCCTACAAGCTAGACCGCATACCTCACTTGACTAATGGCAAGTTACTCAATATACTTCAGTCTTGCCTATCTAACAGGTAACCCCTCACCCATGCCCTACCTCTGGCCTGGAACACCCTCCCTCTTGATATCTGACAGATGATGACTCTCACCATCTTCAAAGCCTTATTAAAAGCTCATCTCCTCCAAGAGACTAAGCCCTAATTTCCTCTTCTCCTACTCCCTGCTGTTTCACCCTTGCACTTGGATTTGCATCCTTTATTCACTCTCCTTCAGCCACACAATTATGTACATAATCGTAATTTATATTCATGTCTGTCTTTCCCTTTAGACTGTAAGCTCACTCAGTTATATTGTACTCTCCCAAGTACTTAGCACAGTGCTCTGCACACAGTAAATGCTCAATAAATACAATCTATTGATTGATTGAGTGGAAACACTGGAAAGTTGTGAACATTGGCAACAGGACACTCAATTAGGATTACTGAATTGAATTCAAGGAGAATTCTAAACATGGGAAATAGCAACCACTTGCTGAACTCTCCTCTTCTCCCACTCCCTTCTGTGTCACCCTTGCACTTGGATTTGTACCCTTCACAGCCTCAGCCATACAGTACTTATATATCATAATTCAATTATTTATATTAATGTCTGTCTCTCCATCTAGACTGTAAACTCATTCTGGGCAGGGATCATGTCTATCAAACCTTTTATATTGCACCCTACCAAGCAGTTACTACAATGCTCTGCACACAGTAAACACTCAATAAATGTGATTCATAGATTGAAGACATTATCTGCCAGCCTCGCCTTTACATGGTTCCTTCTCATTTCAAATTCTGCCATATCCTTCCAATGACTATTTTCCTCCCCATAAGCAATTTGAGAGTGTAGCCCCCTCCATTGTGAACACTTCCAGCCACATTCCAAGTGGACAATCTGGATTATGGAGAAGGACACAGCCAATATTCAGTACTGAATGGTTCAGCCCATTATCTTTGAAGTACAGTTAGCCCTGCTTTCAGTTCCACCAAGTTTATAACTCTTCAAAACGACTTGTGGAGGCCTTCTTTTTTTTTTTCCCTAGAAGCCACACTGTTACAATGTAGTGATTTGGTTACAGGTTAAAAAAAATATGTTATGACACTAGAAAACTGAATGAAAGGCAGCAAAAAAATTTCTTCCACGAGGTTTGGCTGTACAAGCTTCACAGTTATGGGAGGAATATCACCCCCAAATGGGACCTCAGAAACACACTATGCTTACTGCTATAACCACTGGTCTTAAACAACATGAAATAGGTATTAAATGGTTAGAGTCAAGACCTTGGTGTCATCCTCGACTCCGCTCTCTCATTCACCCCTCACATCCAAGCCGTCACCAAAACCTGCCGGTCTCAGCTCCACAACATTGCCAAGATCCGCCCTTTCCTCTCCATTCAAACCGTTACCCTGCTCGTTCAAGCTCTCATCCTAGCCCATCTGGACTACTGCACCAGCCTTCTCTCTGATCTCCCATCCTCGTGTCTCTTCCCACTTCAATCCATACTTCATGCTGCTGCCCGGATTGTCTTTGTACAGAAACGCTCTGGGCATGTTACTCCCCTCCTCAAAAATCTCCAGTGGCTACCAATCAATCTGCGCATCAGGCAGAAACTCTTCACCCTCAGCTTCAAAGCTCTCCATCACCTCACCCCCTCCTACCTCACCTCCCTTCTCTCCTTCTACAGCCCACCCCATACCCTCCGCTCCTCTGCCACTAATCTCCTCACCGTGCCTCGTTTTCTCCTGTCCCGCCATCGACCCCCGGCCCATGTCATTCCCCGGGCCTGGAATGCCCTCCCTCTGCCCATCCGCCAAGCTAGCTCTCTTCCTCCCTTCAAGGCCCTACTGAGAGCTCACCTCCTCCAGGAGGCCTTCCCAGACTGAGCTCCTTTCTTCCTCTCCCCCTCTTCCCCCCTCCATCCCCCTCATCTTACCTCCTTCCCTTCCCCACAGCACCTGCATATATGTATATATGTTTGTACATATTTCTCTATTTATTTATTTTACTTGTACATATCTATTCTATTTATTTCATTTTGTTAGTATGTTTGGTTTTGTTCTCTGTCTCCCCTTCTAGACTGTGAGCCCACTGTTGGGTAGGGACTGTCTCTATATGTTGCCAACTTGTACTTCCCAAGCACTTAGTACAATGCTCTGCACACAGTAAGCGCTCAATAAATATGATTGATTGATTGATTGATTGATTGAAGCGATACGCATATATGTAGTAGTAGAGATTGGTACAGCCCTACATAGGTAGTGAAGAGCAAGTGAAGTGCTCCACTAAAATGTAAAACTGCAGCTGAAAAATCAGCAGAGTATATGTTGCAAGAGATGAATGATTAGAAAACCATATTACAGTTCACAGAATAGAGAGTATCATTGTTCCAGATGGAAACGAACAAAAGAACAATGAAATGGCTGCCACAGATAATGGATACAGGCTTAGAGGAAGATTTTTCACCCACTGAATGGACATATAATAAAAGGAACCAGTGAAATATACAAAAAGAAATAATCTGTAACTTCAGGATTCACAATGTGCAAATTTCCAAGGTGAAAAAAGATTTAATTAATTTGTATAATTAAATGTTTGGGATAAAATCAAAGGAACACCTTTTCCCTTATATTGAACTCTAACTACAAGCCAAAATATGTACTAGGAGAATTCTGCCAATTATTCACACTTTCCCTGAGGATGCACAAAATCAAAATGAAGATTAGAATGTATGATTAAACAATGAAAAAACCATGTTTGCACTTGTTTTTATCTATCCCCAGTACTTTGTATTGTATACTTGTTCAACTGCACATTCAATTTTTTACTACTCTGTTTTTAAATATTTTTAGGATGACCTCCAGCGTTAGAATGTCAGCTCCTTGCAGGTGTTCATTCAGTATAGGGTGTTGTGCACTCAGTGGGAGCTCAGTAAATACTATTCCTACTAATATTACTTCAGTGGCATATTCTTGTGCCTCCTGTCTCTCCCTACTATAGCCTTTACTTTACTCTGCTGCCTATATCATTTTTCTACAAAACGTTTCAGTACACATCTCCCCACTTTACAAAACTGTCCAGTACTTGCTTGCCCATACACCCCACATTGAACAGAAACTCCTTACCATTAGCTTTAAAGCACTCAATCAGCTGACCCTTTCTATTTTACTTCACTGATTTCCTACTACAAACCAGTCCGAAATGTAATCCTGTACTTAATCCTCCAACCTGATTACTGTACCTTGATCTTGCTCATTCAATTCATTCATTCAATCATATTTATTGAGCACTTACTGTGTGCAGAGCATTCTACTAAGTGCTTGGGAGAGTAAACAAACACATTCCTTGCCCACAACGAGCTTACTGTCTATCTCACCGTTGACCTCTTGCCCTCATCTACCCTCCGGGCTGGAACTTCCTTCCCTTTTGAATATGACAGAACACCACTCCTCCATACCTTCAAAGCCTTATTAAAATAAAAATGTCCTCCAAGAGGCCTTCCCTAACTAAACCTTCATTTCCCCCCAAAACCTTTCTCTCCACATTGCTTGTGCATAGGAATTGGTACCCTTTAAGCACTTGATATTCACCCCATCCTCAGTACCATAGCATTTATGTACATATTCATAATTTATTTTAAAGTCCATTTCCCCCTCTAGAACTCCTTCCAAGCCGGGAACTTGTTTGCCAATCAATGGTATTTATTGAATGCTTACTATATGCAGAATACTGTACTAAGCACTAAGTTCTCCATCCACTTTGGAGAATAAAAGACAACAGAGTTATAGACATGTTCCCTGCCCACAAGATACTTAATAATAATAATAATGGCATTTGTTAATTACTTACTATGTGCGAAGCACTGTTCTAAGCGCTGGGGGGGAGACGACTGGGTGTATGACAAGACATCTGGGGATCGGGAGCTTGCCCCTTCTTCCCTTTGTACCCCTTCCCCATTTCCTGGCAAATTGAGACCTGTCCATTGCTTATGAAAGACCCGCTTAGCACCTCTCCCCCTTCCTCTTCCCCCACCTTCCCCCATCCCAGGACCGATGAAGGAGCTGTCCCCCCTTTGATCTTGCACTTTTTCCGCAGCTAGCAGGTTTGGGACCTGGGGAAAGGGTCTCTTCTCCCTCTGGACACACCCAGCCTCCAGCTCTTGCAGTGAGCTGTAGTGATAGGAGTAGTAGTAGCAGTGGTGGTGGCATTTATTAAGTTCCCAGTATTGGGAAGTACAAAGTAACCGAATGAGGCAGTTCCTTTCCCATAAAGAAGCAGCTGTATGGCTCAGTGGAAAGAGCACAGACTTGGGAGACAGAGGTCATGGGTTCTAATTCCGGCTCTGCCACGTGTCTGCTGTGTGACCTTCTAGACTGTGAGCCTGCTGTTGGGTAGGGACCATCTCTATATGCTGCCAACTTGTACTTTCCAAGCACTTAGTACGGTGCTCTGCACGCAGTAAGCACTCAATAAATATAATTGAATGAATGACCATGGGCAAGTCACTTAACTTCTCTAAGCCTTAGTTACCTCATCTGTAAAATCGGGATGAAGACTGTGAGCCCCACTCTCTTAAGTGCTTTAGCACAGTGCTCTGCACACAGTAGACAGTTAAAAAATACCACTGATTCATTAATTCATTAGGGAGAGAGGCCAACATGTGGCATAACACCTCCCATTATATGTGCATATTCATCCTATCATTTATAATGAAAGCCCTTGGGCTAAAGACTAAAGTTTCCTAAATTTGTTCGGAGTCCAACATAATGAGCAGGTTTTTTTTTTTTTAATGAGCTACACTGAACAACACTTTTGCCTTGCAGAGCTGCAATTGAAATTATCACCTTGCCCCATATCATTTTCATAAAACATCCTTAAAGAAGGGTTATCCTTCAGAGAAACGTGGATTTTTTCATGTGATAACTCCATGAAGCCGAGTCAGAAGGCTGACACATTTGTATCTGAGGCTCCTATTGCCAAATAATTTCTATACAACTACATTAGAACATTACAACATATCTTTCCCTTTACAGAAAGGATAAAATATCGCCATTCCTGTGAACTAACAGTCAACATTATTTGTGAGATTGCTTACAGAAAACGTTTATATCTGTTTGGGAACAACCTTTTCGTCTCTGCAATGTTACATCGCCTTAGAGCAATGGCTCTATATCATTAATCCATGCAAAAAAATGGAAAAATAAAATGTACTGAAGTAAAGCCCATTTAAACAACTACCCAAGCAGCCATCAAAATTAATTTTCCCAATAGCAATAGCCCATAAAGAAAAGGTCAAAAAGAAATCTTTGTGAATAAACAGTTTAATCTTAAGAAAAGGAATTCTTGTTAAAAGGATGAGAGAGGATAGTTTGATAACAAGATGGAAGAAGGAAGGCTAAAGACCAGGTTTCACCATATATTTTTCCCTGACAAGTAGTTACCTTTATCAAAAAAGAGATCACCCAATTAGACTACATTATAATATCATTACAATATTTTGATTATTTAAACCTGCAGTAGAATAAGCATTGGTCTGGGAATCAGGAAACCTGGGCTCTAATCAATCAATCAATCATATTTATTGAGCGCTTACTGTGTGCAGAGCACCGTACTAAGTGCTTGGGAAGTACAAGTTGGCAACATATAGAGACGGTCCCTACCCAACAGTGGGCTCACAGTCTAGAAGGGGGAGACGGAGAACAAAACAAAACATATTAACAAAATAAAATAAATAGAATAGATATGTACAAGTAAAATAGGTCAGCCTGTAGAGCCATCATTGGTGAAGGTTTCTACCCAAAGAACCATTCAGGTTTTCCATGAGGCTCACAGGCTCCGCAATAATCCTGAAAAATAGCTCCAAGTCATAATCTGCTGAGCCATAACAGTACAGCACAGCATTGGCCCTCCGCTGACATTACTTGGGTAGAATATGGTCTTCCACATAGAAAACTCTATGCATGCACTTGGTCATGTGCTGAACCCCTGTGTGCCTACTGTCTCATTGCACGCTGGACTCCCAGCGGGAGCATGACTAGCAGGAACAGAAGTGTGCAAGTGATTATCATGATAATCAATTTCTCTGCACAGGTTTTCCATCCTGAAGTTTCAGGACCAAGGCTCATTTGTCAGTCTCAGTGGGAGACTTCACCATGATCATCATCATCCTCATAATGCTTTAATTGCTTGGCTCATTTTAAAAATATGAAAAATGACAACAACCTCAGATACGGCATAACATTTAAAACAAGACGGTTGATAAAAAAAAGCTTTGAAATCTAATCAAACACATCCTAATTAGGTACATTAATCTTACATAATCAACCCAGAGGCTCATTGTCCATTTAAAATATAAAATTAATTTTCCCAAACTTTATAACTTTTCACTACAGTATATTTTTAAAGATGAAAACAAGTTTAAATTTTCAAGCTCAGTGGTGTAAAAAAAATGGAATGCTTGGGAATGAAAAATTTCTTTGAAAGAGAATGTGCAATTATCCCCAACCACATGAGCCATAATTAATTGATCATTCACTAGAACTTTCACACCCGCAAATAAACATTAAAGCAGTATTAAAGTTTTAAAATCTTATTACATTTTCTGTTCACACGTTACAATCCAACCCTATCACTGGGCTTTAAATATTAAATACTGGATTCTGAGAAAGCAGAATAGACCAGCACTGCAACACTAGATTAACTCAAAAGCATCTAAAATCTCAAGTCAAATGTAGCTCATTAAAATACAGTTGCAAGCAAAACATAATCCCCATTTCATTATACCAAGGGTGCTTTGTAGTTCAGTTACACTTCTGAAGTTCTAAACACTGCAGGGTAAAAACTATTTTTTAAAGTCCTCTATTCCTCCCTGCACAGAGTATAATTCTAGATTTTTGCAAAATAATCTCAAGAGTAAACTTGTTAAAACAACCTCTCTTTGGTGCCCTGTTCAGCTGGTCTGTCACATGTGCTTCCCAAATTAACTGTTCTTTGCGATCTCCTTATACCTGTACATTTCTGCCTAAGAGAAGGTGAGGGTGTTCAGATGCACCCTAAAATGAAAGTGTCCTTTGTGACAAAATAATACTTAAAATTGTGAGTGCTACTGATGGAACGTACCTTCTATCTTAGAAAACTGAAGAGAATTCAAAAAGTTGCCAGACCTATCAAGGGAAGAGAGTTTCTGATCTATGTAGTAAGACTAATGGAGGCAGAGGAATGAGCAGGTAGGAGAATAGTGTCCTAATACTGAAAAACAATAAACATCAAGAAAGGAAATGGTTTACTACATGGTACAAGGAAATGTTTTCACAGAGTGGAAGAGTGTGTGGTTTTCTAAAAATGAACAGGTAGCAATAATCAGTACTGATAATTAAATAAGCTCATCTGGAAAGCAGTGAAAGAAAAAGTTCTGGCAAGAATGAGCCCAGACAAATGGGAAATGAGTAAATATCATTCTCCATCTCATTATTATTATTGTCGTCAAGTCGTTTCCGATTCACAGCGACTCCATGGATATACTTTCTCCAGAATGTCCTGTCCTCTGCCCATAATTCTCAACTTTTCCAAAGGTTCTTCTGCTATCATTGTTATGGTCTGTATTCATCTAGCTGTTGGTCTGCCTCTTCCACATTTTCCCTGGACTTTTCCTAGCATTAGTGCCTTCTTCAGAGAATTAGTCCTCCTGATTATGTGTCCAAAATACACTAATCTAAAATTTCTACCATTCAGTAAATAATACTCCTCAAGTAAACCACTTATTAAAAATGTTCAGTACAGCTGAAAAATCACCTTTTTTTGATGGCATTTATTAAGCACTTACCATGTGCAAAGCACAGTTCTAAGCGCTGAGGAGGTTACAAGGTGATCAGGTTGTCCCACGGGGGGCTCACAGTCTTAATCCCCATTTTACAGATGAGGTAACCGAGGCCCAGAGAAGTTAAGTGACTTGCCCAAAGTCACACAGCTGACAATTGGCGGAGCTGGGATTTGAACCCCTGACCTCTGACTCCAAAGCCTGGGCTCTTTCCACTTAGCGACGCTGCTTCCCCACTTAAATGATAGATTCCCTTGTCACTGGCTACTTGAAAAACACTAGACCATAATACTGGTCTTGAATTTTCAAGCAAAAAGCATCTTCTTTTATTTCACGTTATCATAATCTAATATGCCCTACTTCATGAAAGCAAGCTTTGATGAAATACATAACTGACAGATGGTGTAAAACAAAATTCCCCTGAAAATTAAATGTTCCTGTACTCCTATTCAGGAATATCAAACACTAGCATATGACACCATAGAGTCTACAAAAGCATTAACAGTTTATCCTACACACTAAGATGTTCCTTCTGATCTCTCTGTATATGAACTGTCCCTTGCTTTGAAATATGAATCTAGTGATGGACAGCTCCTATCCACACATGCAGAGGTAACTGAAAACACCAGTGCAAGTCCAGGAATACACTTATATTTTTATAGAATGAAAGTATCTCTTATGATAGTTCTTCTGAACAACTCTTCAAAATGTTTTCCATCTCCCCAAATTACAGGTAGTTCTCAAGAATTAACTCTGGGACACATGTAAAAATTAAAATTGGCAGTGTGTCCATAGGAGGGGAGCTCCTCCTCTGCATCTCACCTCCCAACTGTGCATATGCCTCAAGGTTCAGGTCTGGGTTTCCTTCTATTCTCCATCTACAACCACTCCCTTGGAGAACTAATTCACTTATATGGCTGCAATACCACCTCTACGCAGATGATTCCCAAATCTACATCTCCTGTACTAGAAACTTGAGAGAGTATAGCGTATGTCTTAAAAATCATATTACATTTTTTCTTCGTGCATTGCAATCCAACCCCATCACTCAGTTTTAAATATTAAATGCTGGATTCTGAGGAATGAAGACAGCATTCCAATACTAAACATTTTCACTCAATGAAACAAAAATCTCTCCTCAAACATAGCTCATTAAAATACAGTTGCCTAAAACTGTACTAAGGTGCAAGACAGAGTAAACATCCAGGTTTGCTATCAGGGACTTTGTTGAGTTAACCCTGGCAATCTTCAACCTCAATATCAAATGAGGAAGCAGTTAAATTGAGGGTCTACACTTGGAAAAGTTCTCCATCCAATTATAATTTGATGTAGGCAGCTGGCCTGGGATGAAGTCTGCTATATTTTTAGGGCTTATTTATTCTTAGGAAGTGTTAAAGAGGGGAAAGTTTAAGGCAATCTGTCAATCAGTTGGTATGCTTTGTCAGCTTTACAAAGGCAGACTTAGGGGCACAGTTAGAAGTGCCCCTCTCCAAAAACATTCATCTTGCCTGCCCATTGAAAATCTTGCCATCATTAGGCTGGTGTTTATCTTTAGGTTATATTATGTGAATGTATATGCGGTGGCACCTAGTACATGCCATAGACATTAGGTACTCATAAACACTGCTACTGCTTTTCCATGATGGTAATTGAGCTGAAAACATATGTTCTTCATCATTAGCAGATGCTGCCCAACAGAAAATAACTTCAAAGTTCCTAGTGGATCCTTTGTGAGTATAGCAGGTACTCAGGTACCAAAAAAGTAGGAGGAGGAAAGTCCCTTAGGTAAGTAACCTCATGATATGAGAGACTCACACTACTTTCTCTTTGACCAGATCTCTAGAATAATACTGGTTTAAGATATTAACTGATTTAATTTCACTGTATTTCATTTCCAAAAGTATATTAATGATAAACACAAATTTAAAGTGGAGGTGCTGAGAGCCCATTTAATAAATGCTTTCCAAATTGATGGAAAAAAGACCTTCCAGCCACCCAAAGTAAACCTGTGTTTACACACCATAGAGGAGATGCTGCTTGTAACCTAAATGCTCATAAGGGTTTGGAAAGCATTTGTAGTACTTATCTAATTCATATCTAGTTGGCAGGGTTTTTTTATTCTTAAATTGGCTCATTCTGAGGCATTGCAAGCTGGAATGTGGACACATTAAACTACAGATCTTTTATAATTAAACAAAAAGAAGGTAATTCTAAAACAGCACTTATATCCAAACATGTAACGGGAAAGTAATTCTATTTCCCCATACATGCATTACCACTTCTATACTGTGAGTCATTGTTGGGTAGGGACTATCTCCATATGTTGCTGACATATACTTCCCAAGTGCTTAGTACAGTGCTCTGCATACAGTAAGCACTCAATAAATATGATTGAATGAATTTATTGTCATTTGTTAGACTCTAGTAATGTCTATATTAAGTGCAACTGAAGAAACATTTTACCACTTTATCCTGAGGAAAGCAGCTACTTTCCTCCAATATTTGAACTGCAAAAGCAAGATGTTCTGTGGCCCCACCATCATAAACCAGGACTATTTATGGCCTTTATGTAGCAAAATGTTCACCTAGAAACAGACAGTGTGAGGCTAATTATGCGGAGGTTTGTTGGGGCATGGCATTCATTGTGCTGTCAAACTAGACATGCCCTACTAAAAAAGGGAAAGATGTCATGTTTTACTCAAATTTGATGTTAACACCTGTATAGAAAAAATCATTAGAGGAAAACCACAGATGTGGCAGTAACACTAAGCTCAAGAATTGATTCTTGGAAAGAGAAAGCAGGGAAAAAAAGGGCTTGAAAATGTGCCTTACATTCTGTTACAAACCAAAGGCATTTCAGATGCTGCTGACCTTTTCACAGCAGTATTGATTCAGTGCAGGACAAAAAAGCCAAGAAGCAAATAAAGTCACTTTGGGGTAACAGGTTAAAGCAAATTGTGAAAGGAGAAGAAATCTTGACCTTCAAAGATTAATATATTGTCAACCTTAACCAAATGGACTAAAGAATTTATCATCAATATAGCTTCCTAAACAAAAATTATTATCACAATAAAGCAGAGTATGTTGAACTGAAGGACAATTCACACACACAAGTTAATCTCTCATATTGAATACCGCAATAGTAGTTTTAAAAGGCAGAAATCAAAATAATCTAATCTTATTTAGGGGCCCTTCAAATCAACTTTCCATCATTCATATTTGAGTCTCAAAAGCAATACTAATTCTTAAAGTGGATATTTCAGCAATAAACAGTTCTAATGTACTACACTAAGTCTTTGATGATAATTTTTGAAATAGTTTGAAATGCTCCAACAGAATAAGGAACTACAGCCAAATCAAATGGAATGAAAATTAACTGACTGTTACTCATTTGAAAAAGTTAAGGAATAGGAAAGTTTGCACAGAACCTCAAAAGTATTCATTGAAAAATGAGGGGGAAAATATTGTTGACAACTGCATAGGAAGAAGCTATATTGAGAAAAGCAAAAATCAAAAGTAAAGTCTATATTAGGAAAAACTGATAAACAAATAAAATGCCCTTTTATTGTAAATATGGATCAGTGAAGAAAAATTTAAATTAAAATGTTACATACTAACATGATGTATTCCATCATGCTGATCAATAACTAAACAGGTTGTCAGGGTTGTCCAGTCCAGGTCTTCACTGAACTTCATGAATCATCAAGTGAGGAGCCAGTTATATAAAAGAATGGTTTTATTATTTATTCAAAGGGCAGAAAACCTTCCCCGCTAAACAAATAGAGTTAACAGGTTAAACTGGAGGTAAGGCAGGGAACTTGTCTTCCAATTATGTTACACTGTACTCTCTCAAGTGGTTAGTACAATGTTCTGCACACAATAAGTGCTCAGTACAATTTATTTCTTTTAAAATGGGATTTAAGTGCTTAATATTTGCCAGACCCCTTCTCAGGGTCGCACCTGGAGAGTTTCCAGTACTCTACTAGTCTTGACTATGGGAGGGAAGGTCAAACAGAGGCTTACCCATTCCATTCCTAGCTTGGCCAGTGGCTAGTGAGTGGCAGGCAATTTGCTACAAGTCAAAACTCACCCATGCTGGGCAGCAGAAGCATGGGAGAGAGTCAAGGGTGGAAACTCAAGTTTACCGTGTGGAAGGAGGCAATGGAAAAACACTTCTGCATTTTTACAAAGACAACTCTTATGAATACACTACCAGAACGACTGCAGATGGAGAGTGAGGGATTCCGGGAGAGTTATGTCCGTGGTGACACTTTGGGTTGGAAACAACTAGACGGCATAAGACAAGATGTGCCAGGCACTGTCCTAAGCGCAAGGGCATATACACGATAATCAGGTTGAACACAGTCCCTATCCCACGCAGGTTTCATGGTCTTATTTCCCATTTTACAGATGAGGTAATTGAGGCACAGAGAAGTTAAGTGACTTGTGTAAGGTCACACAGCAGGTAAGGGGAGGATCCAGGTTTAGAACCCAGCACCTTTGACTCCCAGGCTCCTTCTACTAAACAACTCTGCTTCTCTTGATTGATTGAAGATAAAGAGGCAGTTAAGAGAACGCAGCTCATTTGTCTCTACATCACAAAATCTTTTTGCATTTAAACTCCAGGAGTCCTCACTGCTAGCATTAGACCATAAGCAAGCTGCCTGAGACATAATCAATCTGATTCTAGAAAGGGAGATGAAAACTAGACCTGATGGGAAGACAGAGATCCTAGGAATCAATGAGCTTTAGCAATAGTAACTCCAAGATAGATGATAATAAACCCATTACATATCAAGAAGATGAAAATACCAAGCACATGACAATTAGAGTGTTGATGATGCTGTCATAACTAACTTCACATTTTTCTTGTGTCTGAGGAATGTTATTCACATACTAATGGAACTCTGGCTTGAGCCCTTGGAATGATTATTATAACTGCTCTGTGTGGTATCATGTGTTCTTGAAGTTCTCTAATTTAAGAAAATGAGTTTTTGAGGAAGTCTTACTATCCCCCTCAAGGAATCCCTAAATTGAATAAAATGATCCGAAAGGGCTCTGAGGACAGTTATCTTAAGGGAACAACATGCCACAGACAATAAATTGTTTTTCAATTCTAATCTATTTATTTTTCTGTTCTCCAGGCACTCAATTTTTCAAGAATTGTGTACATCTTAAGAATCTACTCAATTATGAAAACTTTAAAACTTTAATTATTATTCCTTTCTTGAAATCTAGAATTAAAATAAAAGAAATGCTAACCAAAGAAAATAGGTCTGCCAGTCCACCATCATTCAGGTCCAGGTCATCAGGTTATAAGAATCCTCAAATAATAATAATAATATTTATTAATAGTAATAAAAATAATGGTATTTGTTACATGCTACTATGTGCCAAGCACTGTTCTATGCAATGGGGTAGATACAAGGTAATCAGGTTGTTCCATGTGGGGCTCACAGTTTCAATCCCGATATTACAGATGAGGTAACTAAGGCACAGAGAAGTTAAGTGACCTGCCTAAGGTCACACAGCAGACAAATGGTGGAGCTGGGATTATGCCCCACGTCTTGAGATTCCCAAGGCCGTGCTCTTGCTACTAGACCATGTCTTGGACACAGTTGTTCAGGAACTGCTATTTTGAAGTTTAGCCAGATTGCATATGGCTTGAAGTGAATACAAAGTGACTTGCCCAAAGTCACACAGCCGACAAGTGATGGAACTGTGATTAGAACCCAGGACCTCTGACTCCCAAGCCCGGGCTCTTTGCATTGAGCCAAACTGATTCTGTATGTAATGATGTTTTGTGTATATAGTAATAATGTAGTATACAGCTATAATTCTGTTTATTCTGATAGTATTGGCACCTGTCTACTTATTTTGTTGTGTGTCTCCCCCTTCTAGACTGTGAGCCCCTTGTTGGGTAGGGACTGTCTCTGTGTGTTGCTGATTTGTACTTCCCAAGCACTTAGTACAGTGCTCCACACACAGTAAGCGCTCAATAAATACGATTGAATTGAATCAATGAATTTGGTAGAGCACACAGACATACAGTAATATGACAAAACCAAATTTATGAATCAAACTACAATTCTCAAACCATACATAGCAACTTTCATTGGCAACAAAACATTAGGTTTTGTTAAATCAACTGATTTTTCACTGAAATCAGTTACCTAAACATTTTCTACCCAACAATAATAATAATAATAATGATAATCATACTAAGGTATTTAAGTGCTTGCTATTTGCCAAGCACTCTACTAGACACTGGGGTAGATTCAAGATAATCAGGTCAGACATAAATGTCCACATGAGGCTTCCAGACACATGGTGTGTGTTGGGGGTAGGGGGTGGAATAAGTATTTCATTCCTATTTTACAGATGAGGAAACTGAGGCACAAAAAAGTTGCAATTTGCCTAAGGTCATACAGTGAACAAGTAGCAGACTAGAATTCAGGTCACCTGACTACCAGCCCTGTGATCTTTCCATTAGCCATGTTCTTTCTAGCAATCAATCAATCAATAGTACTTATTGAGAGATTACTGTGTACAGAGCATTGCATTAAGTTCTTGGGAGAAACAAACATTAAAAGAAATATGGATATGTCTGTATCCATATGTACATATGGGTCTGAAAGTAGGGTGAATATAAAATACTTAAAGGGTATAAATCCCAGTTAAAGGGTGACACATAAGGGAAACAGAGTAGGGGAAATGAGGGCTTATTAGGTGAGGCTTCTTAGAGGAGATGTGATTTTAATAAGGTTTTGAAGTTGCCGAGTGTAGTGGTCTTTCAGATACGATGGGGGAGGGACTTCCAGGTCAGAGGGAGGATGTGGACAACAGGTCAGCAATGAGAGAGATGAGATCAAAGTACAATGAATAGGGTGGTGGTAGAAGAGGAAAGTAAGTGTGCTGGGTTGTAGTAGGCCATCAGTGAGGAAAGGCAGGAGAGGGCAAGGTGATTTAGTGCTGTGAAGTCAATGGTAAGGAGTTTCTGTTTGATGGGGAGGTGGATGAGCAACCACTGGAAATTCTTGAGGAATGGGGAAATATGGACTGAACAATTTTGTAGGAAAATGATCCAGGCAGAGAGTGAAGTCTAGACTGGAGTGGGGAGACACATGAGACATGAGGGTCAGAGAGGAGGCTGACCCAGTAGTCAAGGCGGTATAGGATAAATGCTTGGATTAATGTGATAGCAGTTTGGATGGGCAGGAAAGGGTGAATTTTATCAATGTTTTGAAAGTAGAACAAACAAGATTTGGTGGCAGACTCAATACATGGGTTGAATGAGAAAGCTGAATTGAGGAAAATAAGAAGGTTACAGGCTTGTGTGACAAGGAGGATGGTGGTTCTGCCTTGTGATGGGAAAGTCAGATGGAGGACAAGGATTGAGTGGGAGGATGAGTAGCTCTGTTTTGGACATATTAAGTTTGAGGTATAGGTATGATATCCAGGTTGAGCTGTCCTGAAGGCAGGAGGAAATGTAACACTGCCAAGAAGGAGAGATGCCAAGGATGAGTTGTAGATTTGGGAAGCATCCACCTAGAGATGGTAGTTGAAGTGGTGGGAGTGAACGAGTGAGCGTAGATGGAGAATGGAAGGGGACCCAGAACTGAGCTCTGAGAGATTCCCACAGCTGGAGGGCGGGAGGCAGTGGAAGAGCCTTCAGTAGATACTGAAAATGAGTGACCAGAGAAATAGGAAGAAAAACCAGGAGTGGACAGTTTCAGGAAGCCAAGGTTAGGTAACGTTTCCAGGAACAGATGGTGGTATACGCTGTTGAAGTCAGCTTAGAGGTTGAGGAGAATTGGGATGGAATACAGGACATTGGATTGGAAAGAAGTCATTTGCAACCTTTGAGAGAGCAGTTCCCATAGAGTGAAAGGGACAGAAGGCAGATGGGAGCTAGATGAAGAATTAAAAAAGAAATCCAAAGGGCCAGCACAGCTTTTGAGAAATTTGAAAGATAAAGTTTAGTAGCAATGGACCACTAAACGCCATACAAAGTAGGAGGTTTATAAAGCTATTGTGATGTTTTGCACCTGTAAATAGGAAGAACTAAAAATGTGATGGCAAGACTTAAATACTTGAGATACATCCGGCTCCAAAGCAGTTTTACTGGTATCTTCGGAAACCTATATTCAACATCAAATGAGAGGTAGAACTACCAACCACCAGGGCCATAACACAGCTTCACTGCAAGGACATGCTTGAAAAATGCATGATATCAAAGCAGCTGCTAGAAGATGAGCTAAAAGGAGTCACAGTGCAATCCAGAAGGTCGAATAAATTATTTAAAGGCTCAGTGAAGACAGCCTCAAACAATACTATGACATATTAGACTGTTGCAGCAGGAACACCAGCCTGGAGCAAGAGAAAGGAGAGGGATCACTCTCCTCAATCAATCAATCCATCATATTTATTGAACTCCTGTTTAACAGCTCAGGAAGGCTTGGGGACTAGACTGTAAGCTCCTTGTGGGCAGAGAATGTATCTACCAACTATGTTGTCATGTATTCTCACAAGTGCTCAGTACACAGTAAACATTTAATAAATGCTATTAATTGATTGAGCACTTAATGGGTGTAAACCATGTACTTGAGAGAATACAATACAGTAGAGTCAGTAGACAGAATCCCTCCCCACAAGGAGTTTACCTTCAAAATTTACAAAATAAAAAGCTTATATATTTTATTTTACAACAAAGGTCTAAAGCCATCAGCATCCTTTAAACAGCATATTCTAGGGGGTAATTCAATAACAAACAATATTCCCTTGCATGTTCATTCACTGGTACACCCAAAAAGGATACATTTTGACTTTTTCAGGTTTCTCATAGAAAGAGGAAGCACATCCAGAAGAAACAGACACCAAATAGACATCAAAGTATATTGCCAGAGTATAAAATATGCATGTTAAAGTCCAAAAAAAGGGTATAGGAGTTACTGCATACAGCAGCCTCAGGCTAGCAATAACTTTTATCTCAATAATGCTTGCAGTTTTATACACTGTGCCTGTTATATACACACTAGCTTTGAGTACCCAGAATCATATCAATATGTCACATATTATGTGGGAAAAATGTGTCATTATCAAGTGACATTTGTCACATGTTTAAAGGCTCTTGTAATTTTAGAATTTTTTTTCAGCTTCGGGAAATAAAATGCATTCACAGAATATGAGGTAAAGGAGGCTGCTTGTTCTCTGTTATTTTATCCAATGATATAGGACAATTCATCAGTCTTGAAATGATGCTTTCTGGACCAACAGGGAAAACAGGTCAACTCCACCCTGTGAACAGCCCCTGGACCAGTCCCTGGATGAGAGAAATTTCAGTCTCTAAGTCACTGTCCCATTGCTCTGTTTATGTCTAAGACCTGAATTTCCACTTCCATGCTGATTCAGGGCCACATAAAATGGATCTTCATTTTCCCTTTCTGTGTAACAAAGAGAATGAGCACTCTGCCTGCAAAGTACTGAAGAGGCGAAGGAGAGCATGACCTGATTGTAATATGCAATCCTAGCCCCATAGAATTTCAGCTAACTCATCTCATTTGAAGAATGACACTTTTATGCTGCTAGAGAGATAGTGGGAAGACTCTCTCAACATAATGCAACTTATTAAGACAAGAATAAACACTCCAGGGTGGCAGCCATCAGTTTGGGATCTATCTTTTAACCATCGATCAATGTTAAGTTTGGCTCAGTAAGTAAAAGTCATTTTAATTGAGGATTCAACCAATGGGACAGAGTCAGTACTAAAAATGAAATGTCATGGCAAGTTAATGAGACTTTGGAAAGCTTTTAACCTCTGAACTGTGATATTGTGCTATAAATGCAGACATCATAAACATTTCCCTTATCAAAAATGGGCTGGATTAAAAATGCACATCACCCATTCATAAAGTCAAGGACCAAAAGAAAGCAAAGGGGGCTTCTTAAATGCGGATTCCAGAGACACTGCGGAATCATCCGAATCAAATGGCTTTCAGACACTACTTATTTGAAGGAAATCTCATTGGAGCTTAAGTCTAGAATATGCCAGTAAGGATATTGTTTAGAAGATCTAATAGGCAGAATATATAGCTTCTAATTATGATGTAACACACAAATAACTGAAAATACTGAACATTTTGATGACTCATGGTTTCTCTAGATTTGCTCTAAATCTCTTTTGCATTTCTATAAAGTACATATTAGTAATATATTAGTAATAATATTAGATATCACTTTTTATTAAAATGACACTTTTCAGTGGAGAAATTCAAGCTGTTTTACAATTTCCTAGAAGCCATTCTGGCAAGTAACACTCATCACTGCTGCTAAGATTCCAGTAAAACACTTCAGAAATCATTCTAGAAGGAATATTATTAATCTTATTCTTCCTAGAGTCATAATGTGGCTTCAGGCAACAATTTGGGACAGGACTTTATCTATGCTGCACAAAAATGCAAGAGAAGTAGAGGGGAAAAATAGCAGAACTTTCATATAGTTTTTGTAGACTTCAATGAAAGCCATTTGGTGGTGTCAGCAGGCCTAGGGCTTTTTACGATTATTCTTGAAATACTATCATCACTACCAACATGTTCCAGGGACTCATAAACTGCAAATCCCTGTCCTAAACTTTGGGTACTCACATGGAAATTAATCAATAAGTGGACTTAAGTATACATGGGGCTCCCAACCTTGGGATGCAGGAAAAGCACAGTTAAAATTCAACCACTCAAAAATAATTAATAATATTCTAAACACTCATTGTGGGCAGGACATTTGTCTGTTTATTTTTGTACTGTACTCTCCCAAGCGCTTAGTACAGTGCTCCACACACAGTAAGTGCTCAATAAATACAGTTGAATGAATGAATGAAACAATCTTTAGGTCACTTAGCCAGCAGGCCAGCAGCCTTTGGTCAGAAACTGCCACAACTGCCTCAATACTCTACAATAATCTCAAACTGTTCTACCCAGCATTGTTCTGCACAGTGAAAGCAAAGGAAGAGTTATGATGCATTCTATTTTAGAGAGCAGAAGGTTGAGGTACGGTTATAATCATTTCCCAGGTCAAAGATTGAAAGTATGGAAACAAAGGATCTCTGATTCAGAAACAAGTTTCATCCTTAAGGTGCATGAAAAAAGGTTGTAATTCAGCCAATCTCTGTCAAAACCCCATATCCACACTTCCATTTTTTTCTCTTAGTATATCTTGGGGACATCATAAATCACCCTTTCAATTTTATTGGCCCAAAATACTTCAGCATTTTTAAGAAAATTTCCAAAATGACCTTTCAAACAAATATAATTAACAATGCACTCTGGAGTATTACTGTCCTTTATAAAAACAGATGGCAGATTAGCAGCTAAAACATAGATACCTTAATGAAAGGAAAGGACAGTGAAAGAAGCTTTATCTTTGATTGATTGGCAATTCCATTTAGAACAGACTTAAAGCTAAAGTTGCAAAAATCCATGTCCTTTGTGTTCAATGCCAATAAGAAAGTTAGTCAGATAGAAAAGACTTTCAAAGTCTTCATATAAAACACCAGATGATAGAGGCTCAGAAAAATTCTGTTTGCCAAGAATATGACCCTGAATTACGCTGTTTCCTGAGTGCCAATTCAATCTCTGCTGGGTCCAATGCCTAGATCCCATAGATAACTCCTTCCCTTAAAGTGTATCATGCCCTCACATCTGGCCAATTTCAAACTCTCCTACCAAGGAGGGCACAGATGTGGAAAGCCTCAATATTACTGCTTCATAAGGGAAAAACTGAGTCTCTGGGCATGAACCACTGGTTTGAGGTTCTCTAATGGTCACCTGATTTTCATTCTCCTCAGGAACCATTCCCAGGATCCAAAAGACTTTTAGTGAACAAGAGCTCTGATGGATACATTAAATATTTCCAATTAATTTGCTATGTCAAGTTGCATTTCTTGGCCTCCAATGTCAATATAGTTCCTGCTTTGTCTGATTCATAATGAAACATGTATTTCATTTTAAGGAAGGATATTTGCCAAGGTTTAGCATCTCACAAAAGCAGCCATTACAAAAGACAGGAGAACATGCAATATTCATCATGCCATCCATTATATTTCTCATTTAATCCACTCTCCTCTTATAGTCAAACATGTTTGGACACCAATTTTCTAGCAGGCTTATTAGACTGCAGAGTTAATAATGCTGACCAGCAGGAGGGTGTATTATGGCTGATGTCCTCCTACTGGCCATTATTACTGACCAAATCCAAGCTATTAAATTAGCTGTGTAATTAGCTTCTGTTCAATAGCACACAAGATGCATTTTGTGTCCATTCCTCACACACCTAGAGAAATGGGATTAATTCTGAAAACTACAGACAAAGAAAACAGAGACAAAGATGGTGAACGAAGACAGCTTGAAAAGCTTGGTAATTAAAAAAAAAAATAAAAGGAAGGAATTGGTTAGAAACTGCCTATTATTCTATACCATTAGGTTTGTTACCCCAAAGATGTTGAATGAGGTTTATATGAGGTAAAATGTGTTGTGGTGGTAGGATGGGGATGGGTTGAGTGGGATGGAGGGGAAAGATAAATGTAGCTGAACTAAATCACTAAAATGACATGAGGACGATAATCTTTTCAGGGAACTGGCCTCTATGCTGTTCTGTGGGAGTATGGAGCTAGTAGTCTTTCTCCTACCGATTTAGAAGCTGATCCAATGAAGGAAGGGGATTAGTGTACTCAATGAATAATCCCCACAGGCACATGAGAACAAAACCAAAAGCAAACACTCAAGTCAGGCCCAGGATAGTTTGTTCCCTGACTTCCTGGAAATGAAATTGTGCAACTAGTGGGTAAGGACAGAGAAATCACAGCAATTTTCTTCTCTAGCCATCAGAGTTGAAGACTGCCTTAAAATCCTTCCTCCCTACCGACCTCACCTAATCCGCCTGAAAGGAGCTGCTTCTAGCATGCTAGGTATTCATGCTGCGGGAAAAATTAAAGAATAATAATGAAAATAGCTGTGATATTTGTTTAGCACTTATTGTGTGCCAGACACTGCACTAAGCAATAAGATACAAGCAAATTGGGTTGGATACAGTCCCTGTCCCACATGGGGCTCACAGTATTAATCCCTGTTTTACAGCTGAGATAACAAGCACAGAGAAGTTAAATGACTTGCCCAAGTTCACACAGCAGTCAAGTGGTGGAGCCAGGATTAGAATCCATGACTCAAACTCCCAGGCCTGTGCTCTATCCACTACTCCAAGCTGCTTCCCCAAGAGAGTTTATCTTCAAAACAAAAAGGAGGACCATCCTCTACTCCATTTTGTGGGTATACCAGAAAGCCAAAAATTAGGTTAACACCTAAATACAATTTTAATCTGTCTCTACGAACCCAGTTTACTCTCCTTTGCAGGATTGACTTCAGGGGACTAGGGCCACAGCTCACCAATCTCCTGCACATAACACCGTGCACCAGGTCACGGTGTGACGGTGTCATAAAAAGACATTGTTTTGATGAAAAATGAAACATATTTCCAGGGTCATTCTGCCACCCACCCCAGCCCTTGGCTTCAAAAGGCATTTTTACTACCCCTCCCATTGGCAACCTGTTCCACTCTCTCTGGGCCAACAGAGAGTGAGTGGTAAGCTAAGATTTGTAGGGTACTGAGACAGAAGAGAAGAGAATAGGATAAAGAAAACAGAAAAAAAAAAATCAAACCATTTTTAAGAATGTTTTATACCTCGCGGTTGCTAGAAATTGTCAGGGAAAGGTGGGGTAGCAGAGAAATCCTGAAAAAAGACAACTAAAGATGGCTGATGCACATGAAACAGAGGGACAGAGCATGTGTGGAGGCCATCCTGATTAGGTCTTTGGAATGGACGTCTCTTTGAATGTCTCAAATGATGGCCGTTTTCAGAGGATTAGGAGATAAAAATGTTATCCCCTGGTGCATACTATGTAAAGGTGTCTCTTTTCCTCACTTACCATCTTTAGCCAGCCCTGCTTCTGTTCATAGAAGATGAGAAGCAGCATGGACTAGTGGAAAGAGCATGGGTTTGAGAGTCATAGGGCCTGAGTTCTAATCCCAGCTCCACCACTTGTCTGTTCTGTAGCCTTGAGCAACTCTCTGTGTTAAATTCTCTGTGCCTCAGTTACCTCATCTGTAAAATGAGGATTAAAACAGTGAGGCCCATGTGTGACATGGACTGTGTCCAACCTAATTAACTTGTATCTATCTCAGAGCTTAGTTCAGTGACTGGCATATGGTGAGCACTTAAAAGATACCATAAAAAAAAGATATTGAGAGGCATAAAGAAGGAATGAAAACAAGGCTGCTTATTCAATAAATGCAGAAGACTGAATTAGTTACAAATGATTTCCTTTATATGATGACCTGTAGGTGCGTATTTGTTTCAAAACAGCAGCTCCCTGGGTGTTTTAATCCTAATATTTCACTAAATCATCCCAAGTACACTACTGAAATTTCCCAGACTTTCTGCGATGAAACAATTGGTGAATGAGATAAGAGAACTGAAGTAAAAGCAGTTCGTAAAAAAATTAAAGTCCTGTACGAATTCATACTGTATTATTATTGCAAGTTTAAAATCTGTACAGATATGGTTCAGACTCCATCACAACATTATATTTGACTTGGGTTCCTTTGAAATTCATTGAGCCAGGGTAGATCAGCCTTTACATCTTACTGCAGAGCATCACAAAGGATTTTGCATAAAATAAAATATAATTAGATTCTTCCAGAAATACCAACTATCGTACCAGAGACCCATGAATAAATCAAAATATCAAGTGTTCAAGACAATCAATAATTGGCATTTATTGAGTGCTTACTGTACTCAGAGCACTGTACTAAGCACTTGGGAGAGTACAATACAAGAAAATTGGCAAACACATTCCCTTCCCAAAACAAGGTTACAGTCTAGATGGGGAGAGACATTAAAGAAATATTCTATTTATCATTTATATGACTTAGAGATGTTTACCACAGAACAAAGAGCAATTATCCCTTTTTTCCACTCACGGGGTATTTTTCCCTCCCTATCCACTCCTTTGGCCTGGCTCGAGAGAGATTTAACTGTCCCATCCCCGCACTACCCACTGCTCCCATAAGGTCTTCTCTACTGGCAGAATGAAGCAACAGCTGCATGAGTTCTTCGCAACTTTAAGAATGTTGAGAAGGCTTATGAACAGCTCAGCCTAGCATGAAAAGCCTGAAAATTTGTTGCCTCATTGCTCCTTTTTACATAATTTTTATGTTTTTATTGTTTCACTCTTCCATACGTAACTGTTGCAAACCTCCTCCTCACACCCTTACTCACAGACTGTGAGTCCCTTGGGGCCATGAGGATCCATGCATTTTTTTCAAACACAATATAGTACTTTGCACACAGAAGATACTTAATAATTACTTAATGAATTTTTCATTAATAAAAATTAAACCTTTAAAAGGATGGACCAAGTTTATTTTTCTAAACAATTTATACTAACTGTTTATAAAAAATATTTGGAGCAGTTAAATGAAAAACAACATTAACTGCTGGATGGCTAGTCTTTTAGGTGAAACATGAAATGTAGTAAGACTATTATTCTAGTAAGAAAGAGAAAAACAGTCTCTTCTATGATTATTTTTAAGTTTTACAAGAAGTTTGTGGAAATGACCATAATACAATTCTGGCACAGATTGTTAAAATAAGAACTGGCAGTTGCAAGGTTGAATTTGTTTGAACAACGATTATTTATGACACTTTATTACCACACTCTCCAAAACATATGGTTGCCTTATTAGAAATTAAAATTCATTTTCATATGACTCTGCATGATATTACAACAAAATAACTGGAGTAACTCCAGGGGATAGCAAATTATTTCAGTTCAACTGTTTTAGGACTTGTCACTTGAAAAAATGAAATTTAACTAATTCCTTTATAAGTACAATGGCAGTTTTGGATAACAGGAATAATCAGTCTACTGCATAGGGCAGGTATTATTTTCTTAGCAGTTTTGAAGTAGACCTACGTTTAAGAAATTACAATACCATATTTTATAACATAGAACTACTAAATTATTAGTAAGGATATTATATATATATATATATATATATACATACATACACACACACATATGTCTTCGTACTCAAAGAAGGCACAGATAATGATATTTGCTGTATGTATGTGTGATTGAGAAGGACAAACTGAGACCCACAGTCTTGGCCACACTGTGCATATAAAAGACTGTCCTTTGTTGTGTTGTCACATTTGATGCTCGTAGCACCTGGTGTTGTTTTCACCTTTGTCCCCTTATCTCTTATTCCTTATGAAGCTTTTGTTCAAAAAGAGCAGCTCCTTTCTTTATAATAGTATGCCATGCCAGTCTATCTATAGTATTTGACTCCCAGTTTTCAGCTGGGATGCCACATTGTCTGAGGCTAGTTTTACTAAAGTCCTTAAAATGTGTCCTCTGTCCTCCTTTCTTAAATTTCAGGTACCACATAGTAATTACATGTATATCCTGCTGTTTATCCTCCTTAGGTGTCAATACTCAGTGTAACTGTGCTGAAGTGAGCCTGTCTTTGATGTTAGGAGACTGACTTCATTTCAGAAGTTCATTATTCGCGACCCTGTTTGGCCATTGTCTTGGAGTCTATTCCATAAGTAACACTCATGGAACTGCTTAATAAGTTATATATGATACCACTGTGGGGGGTTCAGGTCTCACAGTCACAGAGATGATTGGAAAGAATTACAGTACTCTAGACCTTCCAGTGTGGTCTGGATCCTGATCCCAGGCTGCTGCCACCACCCTCTGAGTTTCCCAAAGGATGTGCTAGTTTTCTTAATTAGTTTTGCTACATCTTGTCTATCATTGAGCTTTTGGCCAAAATTTTGCATAGGTAACAAAATTCTATAATTGCTTATCGCTATATTGCCAATATACAATTTTTGGTTGTGTGTATGGCTTTTTAGAGCAGTTTTATTTCATTATCATATAAGGAGAAGGGAGAGATAGAGCAGGAGGGGGAAAATGTTATTTATGGAAAGCAATTCCCAAGAATAAGCATATGGAAAGGTACAATAGGCATGCATCATGTTCCCTATACACAAGAAGCTCACATTCTAATGCAGGAGACAGACATAAAGATATTTAAAAAGAGTGAACTCAAAATATGTAGAATGCTAAGGAAAATGAGGACTGGAGAGGGAAGAGACCCGAGGCAAGGAAATCAGTGAGGAGGCTGAGGCAGGAGACAAGCCAGAACATAACAGGTGGTTGGACCAAGCAGGAGCCATTTGGAAGGAGAGGAAAAGGTAGATTCTGGAAATATTATGGAGTAAAAACTGACAGGATTTTGTGAGCGACTGGATATGGGGAATGAAGAGAAGGACTGTAGTCATCCATATTGCTAAAGTTGTAGGCTTCAGAGGCAGGGAGGATGGTATGTTGTCAAATGAAAAGCAGCATAGCTTAGTGGCAAGAGCCCAGGCTTGGGAGTCAGAGGTCATGGGTTCTAATCCCGACTCTACCACTTATCAGCTGTGTGACTTTGGGCAAGTCACTTAGCTTCTCTGTGCCTCAGTTACCTCATCTGTAAAATGGGGATTAAGACTGTGAGCCCCACGTGTGACAACCTGATAACCCTGTATCTATCCCAGGGCTTAGAACTGTGCTCGGCATATAGTAAGCGCTTAACAAATATCAGCATCATTATTATTATAATTATTATAAATGAGATGCTAAAGTTAGGTGGAGATATGGCTTTGGGAGGGAAGATGAGGTGAATGAATATGGAGGGAGAAAAGTAGGGGACTCAGCACAGAGATTTGTGGAACAACCTAGTGTTAGAAGATGAAAGGTAGGAAAGGAGTGGCTAGAGGTTAGAAAAGAACAAGGAGATCACCACATTGGCAAAACCAAGATCAGAGAATGTACTAAGGAGAAGGGGTGGCCCTCAGTGCCAAATCAGCCTGGAATTTATTTTGGCCCCTGGTTCCACTACAAGATTGTAAGATCCCTTAGGGCAAGGACCATGTCTACTCATTCTACTGTACTCACCTAAGAGCTTATAAGGTACAGTGCTCTGCACAGAATAAGCACTCAAATAGATGGAGCAATTGATGACTAAGTACACCATAATTGAATCAGACACAGTCACAGTCCCAAAATCCAAATGGGAGTAGACAGACACAGAGACTGAGATTGACTAGCCACTAAAACAGTCCAAGAACTCAATTTTAATAATAAATCAATAAGCTGTACCTGCGGTTAGGATCTTCCCACTCCTCACAGCTCCAGGTAAGTCTTTGGTCACAACCAAAGCAGAACCTAGTTTTCTAACAGGCCTGGTAATATAATAATTATGGCATTTGTTTAGCGCTTACTATGTGCCAGGCACTGGACTAAGCGCTGGATTGTTGGGAGGTCTCTAATGCTCACTACCCCGGCCTTCCAAAACAATGGACAACTATAGCTAATGTGCTACAAGTGCAAGAGCGTAGGCAACAAGCATGCTTTCATAGTGTTTACCAAGTTTCCTAATGACTGCTGCAAAAATACTATCCTGAATTTTATTCTGATAATAAAAACTGAACAAGGGAAAAACCCAGCAATTTCTCTGTTTATGCTGAGCAACCTGCAAAACCTGCTCACACAGCATAAATGAGGGAAACTAAACTGGACTTTTAAAAAGTCTTTTTAATTACCAATTTTATTTGGAAGCCAGATAAGGATTTGAAAAATCCATCACGGTAATTTTATCTTAACATTTTTGCTCTTAAAATATTTAGGGGAGTGAAGGAATTATAGTTTCTTTTTATTAATACATAAGTTATATGTTATCTGGAAAAAATGCTAATCCATACATTGATTTTGTTCTTGGACATGAGACAATAAAAAGAAGCATGATCATTAAAAATTAATCCACTAGCCTGGACAATGGACTTTAGCCAATAGGCATTAAAAACTGCTACAAAATAAGCAGAAATCAAAGTTAAACAATGGGTTGGTACTGCAACAATCTCACCAACTCCCTCATGGGAATATTGCAAGGAGGCAATGAGATATTGCAGATGAGAGCATTTTGGAAATAATGATAATATAGAGTCATTGTACTGCACAGTACAAGGAATTACACACTCCCCAAACCTGAATTGTTCTTGTGGGTGTGTTAATGAGAAATCTAAAGTTAGGGAAAAAGAAACACCCATATTTACAGCCTAAATATTTGAGAAATTTCATTATATTGGCAATTCCCTAAGTAAATGACCTTAAACTTGCATCATACAAAACCAAATTTCTCTTGACAGACTTGCCCACTGTATTTTGCCATAGTTTGAAGTGGAAACAGAATGGTTTAGGCCCCTCTTTAGTTATGATGCTAATCCAGAAATTGGAAGTTCATAATGAGCCAGAATTTCTCCTTGGGAGAGAGGAGAATAAGAGTATAAACCCAAGACACCATCCTTCCTGGGATTGTGCCATGCCAACTGCAACACATCTTTGCATTAAATCTGTCTGCCCCAATGAGGCACAGTTTCATTTAGAGGATGGGGACAGGGCCAAGGTGACTGATTCATGCTCCCAAGCCCTCTGCCACCAGCACAGCAGTAATTCTGCAATGTCTCTTCTTACTCCAGCATGTTGGAAACTGCCTAACTAGGATCCCAGAAACCATGGAGGCTTGCTAGGTATTTTGGATAGAACATTGGCCTGGGAGTTGGAAAGTTATGGGTTCTAATCCCGGCTCTGCCACATGTCTTCTGCGTGGCCTTTGGCAAGTCACTTCATTTCATGCCTCAGTTCTCTCATCTGTAAAAGGGGTATTAAGACTGTGAGCCCCATATGGGATAGGGACTGTGTCCAACCTGATTTGCTTCTAACCACTCCAGCTCTAGGTAGAGTGCCTGGCACATAGTAAGTGTTTACCAAATAGCACAATTATTATTATTATTAGTTATCCCAGGTACCCCTCCTAAGGATTTAGATTGGTCAGCTCCGGCCTACAGGTGCATCCAGGATAACCCAGAAAAAATAAGGCTGATTCGCAGCTTTGGAGACCCTAAGAGGAGATTGGGAAAATTTTTCAGAACTCATATTGACTTCGGGCAAGTCACTTAACTGCTCTGTGCCTCAGTTCCCTCATCAGTAAAATGGGGATTAAGACTGTGAGCCCCATGTGGGACAACCTTGATTACCTTGTATCTGCCCAGCACTCAGAACAGTGCTTGGCACATAGTAAGTGCTTAACAAATGCCAACATTATCATTATTATTATTATATTCCAGCCAATCTATAAAGGCCCAGAAGCCAGACACCAGGTCTAATTACCACCTGTGTTTTTTCCCAGTGCTTAGTATAGTGTATTGTACACAATAAGTGCTTAATCAATTGCTGCAGTTCCTCCCTGATATTAATAGTTCCTGCCTGATACTGAGCATGGTGGTGGGCCACCCACCTGGGTATTGTTGGTTCACTGCCAAGCAGAGCTCAGGACTATAAGTATGACCTCTAGATGGGAAGCTCATTATAAGCAAGGAAAATGACTATTATATTGCTGTATTGTAGGGTCCAAAGAGCTTTGTAAAGTGCTCTGCACACAATAAGCACTCAATAAATACCACTGACTGACACCCAAAATCATGCCCACAGTGGCTAGGGGGAGAGGGAGGAGTCTAGGCATTCCTGGAATGTGGACAAGCAGTGTCAGCAGAAAGCACCAGATCTGGGATGCGGGCAGGAATGAGGTGTATGTCAAGAGCTCAGGGTGTCATGCCGGTGGTGGGGCAGGACTGCTCTGGGACTAGGATACAAGTATGAGCAGGGTCAGGTGCACACAACACATGCAGAGCTTGGGCTGTCGTGGGCCTGCTGGCCCCTTCCTCCTCCCCTTGGAGATCGGAGCCCTGGTTCCAGTCCCCCTTTTCCCTCTTTTCTCTCTTCTTCCCCACCCACATGTTCTAGAGTCAGCAGAGGTGGAGCTTAGCCTGTATCTCACCAGATGCCTCTTTCTCCACCCATTCCCAGTGCTCAGCTCCACAACCACAGGGACCTAAGCACTGTCCCCCTGCACTTCGGAGTCTGATGGGGGTCCAAACAGTTGTCTTATTTCTGCCCAGTAATGCCCAGTGGATCCCAGCCAGGGGGTAGAAGGGAACTCAGGGTGGTGGGTCCTGGCACACTCTACTAGGAGGAGCAGATACTAATGAAGAGGACCACTGATTTGCTGAGGGAACGGATTGACAACCCAGCCACCAGTGCAAGGATATGGAGGGTTTGTGTGGCTATGACATCTAGGGGAGGGACAAAAGGCCAAATTTGCTGGCAACACATGCTCAGAGCCTGGACCCACGGACATGTGCTGGGATATCCCAGGTGAGAGTAGGAATAAAGGTGTTTGGAGCTGATGTTCAGGTGCTTTCTGTGCTAAGGTCCTCTGGGAAATAGTAGCAATTACTATTACTACTACTACTACCACCACTACAATTCTGATCATCTTCCCACTGATCATCTGTAGTGCTAAACTTTGTAGAAAGGGGCTGGAATGCACCCACCAATTAAGTTCCTGTAAATACTGGTATATTCTGGTTACCTCTAGGCTGTTTTGATTCCACCATTACATATTTTGGAATTAATAGTGGATAGTTTGACTGGAAACTTAATATTATTCCACAGTTTAGAAATGGAGGTTTATACTGACAAACATTCTCATGGCCTCAACTACTGTCATTTTAAAGCAACCCTAAATATTCAAGAGTTTTAGCAATATGCTCAAAGACACAAGCCTTAGGCTAGGGTTGGACAAAATACAATTCAGGATTCATAGCCAACTTCCAATTTATTCTACCCGGACCATTATGTCCAGCAAAATAATAAAATATTAAGCAAAATCTCTGCACATGAGAGTAGCAGTGTCATATCTATTAGCATGTTCACAATTTCTGTAAATGTGGAAGAAAATGACATGAAGTGTTTTTCATAGTTTCATAGTCTCGTAGTTTTGTTGGTAAGTATTGTGAATACTAAACATTCATGTGTGAAGTTCTCAACAACTTACTGAAATGTGTTAATTGGCTTTCCAGTCTAAAAATTTGTCCATCCCTGCCCAAAACTAAAAAATGAGAATCTAGGGCTCTGTGAAAGGTTCTTACAGTTTAGATCAAAGGAAAGATCAGACATTAAAGTAAAAGAAAATCAGAAGGTGCTGTGCCATTTTTTGATACATGGAGTAATTGAGGTCTCATTTGAATTGGATATGTCCCTCTGTCCTAAAAGTACACAGTATTCTAAACCCTGGAGACTAGGCTTAAATTTTCCTAGAGTTGCTCCAGGAAACATTCTTTCTTACATATTCAGCAGCTGGGAACTCTGAATTAATGACCTTGCATGTAAATTTCTTTGTCTCTGGAAAAGTGCTCTCAAATTAAATAAAGGTATTTTCTGCATTTTTCCAGCATCTCAATATCTTTCAAGGAACAAAGAGAAAAAAATGTTGCGTTACCCTTCACGCACAGTAACCGTCACCTCGGGATTGCAATTTTTCTCAAGTGCAACACTTATGGTCAAATGAAAAAAGAAAGACAAGCTTAATTTCCTCCTGCAAAATTAACTTCCTCTGTGTCTGCAAGTAATATGCATACCTTACTGTTAGGACTGTAAAGCAGGAAAGGGCTTCTAAAGCAGACAATAATGAGTATGGCTTCAAAAGTGCATGCTGAAGTTCAAGTGAAAAATGATACAAGCAGCAGCACAACTGCATTTTGCACTCCTAGAGGATCTTGGCAAATGCAGAACAAGACTTGCAAAAGCCGATTCCTATAGCCAGAGATTCTTGAGTTCCCTTGTTCTTTACACTGTTCTTCCCTGCTTTTTGAAATTTGCCTCCAGGAGCCGATAAAACAGTTGGTGAAATTAGAAATGTTCATTTCTTCCAAAACCCGGGAAACTCAACTCTGACCTCTAGGACTAAGTTCGAGAGGATGAGGGAACTTTGTTTTCTACTTTTGATGATATAGCCAATAAGAATATCCGTGATTATGGTGATATTTTGGTGAGAGCATCAAATGTTGTACTGAATCAATCAATGATATTTTTTGAGCATTTCCTGTGTGCAGTGCCCTTTACTGAACACTTGGGAAAAATGCAACAGAGTAGGTAGACATGATTCCTGCCCACCAGGTACATACATTAAATCTCCAGCTGTGTATTCCTAAAGTAGACCAGATTGGAAACCAAGTACATGGGGCCTGAGTTAAGGTGATAGATGACTCTCATGGCTTTTCAGCACTTTTAAACTATGCAATCGACAGAAGTAAACTGGCCTGCCCTTTAAAATATGGAGGGGAAGAACTCATTATTTTCTATTAAACAATACTAGAGAGACAATATAAAAGCAGAGATATTTTCAACATAATCAAAATTAATAGCATTTCAATTTTGCAGGCCAGTAAAGGAAGGTATTTATATTGCAAAACATTCAAATGCCTTACCTGGTTAAAAAAAAAAAAAACTTAGAGACTTGGTTCAGTTTCTTGATCTAATTTTAGAAGTTCTAATTCCCTTTTATGGTAATGTAAGAAAATTTTTAAAAAGTTCTCTACACTTTGATTACGCTCAACTCTTTGCTTAGCTAGTTGAAGGTAGATTTAAAAAGCAAACAACATGGGAAGATTTACTGACCCATTAGCAGAACAGCTAAGAATGTCTGAAAAACTCATTGACCTTTTAAGAAAAGAAGTTGGTTCAGTCAACCAGAAACTTAGAGCACCTAGGAGGATTCCAATCAATCTTATAATTTAAATCCCTTATCTTTCTCCCAAAGCCATTTTGGGTGTGGTTTTTTTTTTTAAATGAAAATCCCACCCATTTGAAGAACTTCTTTAAGAGGTAACTGCTCCAGATTTACTCTCCATAATAAGAATAAAACAACTAAAATCAAAGTCTTCTTGACATTCTACTTTTCTTTATCACTCATCATAGCAATTGAAGGAATTTAAGAGATGTTCTAGTGAAATATCATTCCTTCAAAACCTAGTATACTTAAACCATACCTTGCAATCTTTTTGAAGATTCCTATTTTTAATTTCCTCTAGACAGTAAACTCCCCTCCGTCTAGACTGTAAGTTCACAGTGGGCAAGAAATACGTTTAAAAGCAGTTAGCACGGTGCTCTGCACACAGTAAGTGCTCAATAAATATCAATGATTGATTTAAAGTCCATAATATGCACAGTATATAAACCAAGGAATATTGAGAAAAGGAGAATCAATTATTTGAACATTTTGCACTCGTTAATTTTTTAACTGTTAACTATAATAGTTCATTAGTGTAATTCACTGCAGACTAATAATGATTAGTCCTCTTCTAGACTTTGAACCCATTGTTGGGTAGGGACTGTATATGAGAAGCAGTGTGGCTCTGTGGAAAGAGCACGGGCTTGGGAGTCAGATGTCATGGGTTCTAATTCCGGCTCCGCTGCTTGTCAGCTGTGTGACTTTGGGCAAGTCACTTAACTTCTCTGTACCTCAGTAACCTCGTCTGTAAAATGGGGATTGACTGTGAGCCCCACGTGGGACAACCTGATCACCTTGTATCCCCCCCAGTGCTTAGAATGGTGCTTTGCACATAGTAAGTGCTTAACAAATGCCATCATTATGTTGCCAAATTGTACTTTCCAAGTGCTTAGTTCCATGCTCTGCACACAGTAATTGCTCAATAAATATGATTGAATGAATGAATGAATAATAATTTTAAGTGCTTACTCTGCACTGCACTAAGCATTGGGGTAGATACAAAATAATCAGGTTGGATCAATCCCTGTTGCACATGAGGTTTCACATTTAAGTGGGAGGAAGGATAGATATTTAATCCCCACTTTACAGTTGAGGGAACTGAAGCACAAAGAAGTAAAGTGACTTACCCAAGTTCACACAGCAGGCAAGTGGCAGAACCAAGATTAAAACCCAGGTCCCCTGACTTCCAGGCTTGTGCTCTTTCACTAAGCTATGCTGCTTCCCTAACTTAGTCAACTGGCCTAAAGAGTGGAAAGAACTCCTTGAACACATGATAGATATCAAATACGCTTTTAAATTCTATCTTTCTAGCTACAATATCTACCTGAGGGTTTTCTCCCCTTTTCCCCAGTTGAAAGCCACAAAAAGTTTTCAAAAGCACCAAAAGCAATTTAAGCAAGTTCTGAGCCAGAAAACAGACTCCCTTTACAGAACTGCACATGAATCTAAGAAATATCGAGAGAAATTCAGCTTGTACCCTGAGTTAGTATGCCTATCTCTGAAAGCAATAATCCTATTTGGTAGAGGAAAACTTCATATAAATAAGATTTGGGTGAGATCAGCTACTGGAAACTAAGTTCACATGAAAACAACTTACCTGATCACCTCCCATCCCCACTGCCCTGTCCCCAACAAGCACTTCATTCATAAAAAGACTAGGAAAACTTTTTAAAGCACTTCAGAATTGATTTTAAAGAGCTTTTGTTCCACCACAGGTCACTCAATCTGCTCTATACTATAGAATTTGGATAGGATCATTCTGTTCTAAATAACATTAATCAAATGCCTTTAAAGGTTCCCAAATTCAGTAAACACCACTATTTACATACTGCCCCAAGCCTGAAACTAACAGCAGATACTGTATTTTTATACCTGAAGAAAAACAGTTGACATCCTGTGTTGCAAAGATAAGTATAAATTCATAGAAATTGTTACTCATGCATGCAAAATTACCTACTGAGACCAAACCTAGAGAATATTTGCCATCGTGCTCTGATAAACACAAAATATATATTAGCAAATACTAAAAGAATAATATGAATCAACTGGGACCACTTTTCTTGTCAACCAGACTATAAGAGTGAGTGCTTTGCACATAGTTCTTCATGCTTAACAAATGTCATTATTATTATTATTATTATACATATACGTGTGTGTGTGTGTGTGTGTGTGTGTGTGTGTGTGAGAATATATACACACAATACCAAGTTCTCAGAAATGGATAGAAATCACTTTTTAAAAAGTGGTATTTATTAAATATGTGTCAAGCACAGTTCTTAGGAAGGAAGACTCTTGACTTCACAAGGACACCTCATTTCCCTCTCTTCCCCCCATTAGAAAATATGCTTAATCAGCGTATTAACCAGAGAATCAGGGTGGCCTAGGGGAAAAAGCATGGGCCTGGGAATCAGCTGACCTGGATTTTAATCACAGCTTTGCCACCTCTCTGTTGTGTAATTTTGGGCAAGTAACAACTTCCCTATGCCTTAAATGCCTCATCTGTAAAATACAGATTAAGACTATGAGCCCTATGTGGGACTATATGGACTGTGCCCAACATGATTATCTTGTACCTACCTACACTAGCGTTTAGCACAATGTCTGATACAAAGTGTTTAACAAATACCATTTTTAAAACAAACAAAAAATAGTGCCTGAAGAGAGCCACTTCTTTCCCGAGAACAGTGTGCCATGCTGGTCCGTCCTCAACAATTGATTCCCAGTTTTCAGCTACAATACGGCATTGTCTGATGCGATGTTTTACTGTTCCATGAAACACTTCCTTTCCCCTCTTTGCTTTTGGCTTCCTATTTTCAGCTGACAAAGCAACTATTGGGTATCCTGATGTCGCTCAATCTACTCACCTGTCCCACCATGCATAACAATGCTTTAATGCTCGAAGACTGATATTCTTGATCTTCACTGATGTTCTAAGCTCATGATCTTAAAGAGCTCAGAACAGTGTTTGATACATGGTAAATGCTTAATAAATACCATAATCATTATCTTGCCATTTGATATTGAGTATGGCCCATAAATAATGCTGATGCAACTGCTTGAAGAACCAGATGAGAAGAACTATTGTGTAGGCCAGGCCTCATAGCCAGGGGAAAATTAGACATCGCTTTATTAAGTGCCATCAAGTCATTCCTGATTCACAATGACTCCATGGATATACTTTCTCCAGAATATCCTGTTCTCTGCCATAATCCACAAACTTTCTAATGGTCCTTCCACCATCACTGTTATGGCCTCTTATCCACCTAACTGCTGGTCTGCTTCTTCCTCATTTTCCCAGAACTTTTCCTAGCATTGTCGTCTTCAGAGAATTAGTCCTCCTGATTATGTGTCCAAAATATGCTAATCTAAGTCGAGTTATTTGGCCTTCCAAAAACCACTTTGGCTTAATTTGCTGTAAAATCCATTTGTTTGTCTTTTGGACAGTCCATGGTATTAGCAAAAGCCTTCTTCAACACAACATTTCAAAAGAATCGATGTTCTTTCTATCCTATTTTTTCACTGTCCAGCTTTTGGATCCATACATTGTCACTGAAAACACCACAGAATTGACACTTTGCATTTTGCTGGCAATTGTTACATCAGCACATTTCATGACTTTTCCAGGCTCTTCATAGCAAGTCTTCCTAACGTTAATCTTCAGCGTATTTTTTGACTACTAGTTCCTTTGTTATTATCGACCCCAGGAGAGAAAAATTGTCAACTATTTCAATCTTCTCTCCATCCACTACAAATATGTTAAAACTTCCAGCTGTCATGATTTTTGTTTTCTTTACATTCAAATCTGGGCCAGTCTTTTTGTTCTGTTCCTTAACTTTTAATACTAAGTTCTTCGTATCTTCACTTTCTGCGAGTAGGATTGCATCATCGGCATAACTAAGGTTGTTTATATTCCTTCCTCCAATCTTTACTCCTTGTTAGCCTTTATCCAATCCAGCTTCTCTCAGGTATTCCGTATAAAGGATGAACAGATAAGATGATAAGATACATCTCTGTTTTACACCCTTACTAATGGGAAATAATCAATAAATACGATTGATGATGATGATGAAACCAATCTGTTTCTCCATATTCTGTTCTTATTGTAGCCTCCTGCTCGTCATATAGGTCTGTAAACCTTTAGTTTAGTCCAGAGGCTGACACCACACTGCTACTATATTCCATTCAACAGTTTTCCAATGACATAATGGCCTTCTTGATTGGGTTCTTGTGTCTATCACTTTGCCAATTGATCAGTGTGCTACCCAAGTAAAAAAGTTCTTTTGCAGATTTAAACTCTGTGTCTCTAATACAACTTTTTGGTTGTGTGCATGGCCTCCATGATTCAGGATAATGAATACATAACCTAAGTTTTCTTCCAACTTATCATCAGCCCAGCACCTGGCTGATTCCATGAAGCAGTTTACAATCTGGGGTATATCCTCTTGGGTGTGGGCCTCTAGGGCACAGTCATCTTCAACACTTTTGAAAGACGATTTCCAGGATTTTGAATAATGATCTGAGTGGGTTGAGGTGAAAGGGATTCCCAGAGGTGAGAAATTTATTCTAACAACTGCATCCTAGTCCCGTGTTGCATCAGCCAGCATGGACCCACTATATAGTCCTGCTTTATTCCATTGGCAATGGGGAATGAATCGAGAGGGCATCCTCTGCTCTGCCCTAACCAGTCATGCTATCATGAAGTAGTTTCTAGATCTTGATGAATTTTTCATGGCAGCCAAATTGCCTTAGTAGTTTCCAGAGCCCAGAATCCAAATCTACACATAGTATCAAATGCTTTGGTAAAGTGTAACAAAACTGTGTAGAGGTCCTGTTGCTGTTCCCTGCACTTTTCCTGTATCTAAGTGACAAAAACCATGTCTGCTGTACCAAGTGGGGGTCCAAAGCCACATTGAAACTCTGGGAGTGTCCGGTCAATGACATGCTTCAGCAGGTGATCCAGGAGGGCTATGGTTGGAGTCTAGCCAACAATAGAGAGCAATGATTCACCTCGGTAATTGCCACTGCCTTTCTTTTAGATCCTTTGTCACTTTCTCAGTGGTCCAGGTGTTGAGCAACAGATTGTGCAGGTGCTTAAGATGTTTATCCATGTTTGAAGATTATCAGCAGGTATGTCATTGGATCCAGATGCTTTTCCATTTGTCATCATTGTGACGGCTATGGTGAAATGTTTATGTGACAGCTTTCTAGGATTCCCTCCTTGTCCATGATAAGATTGGAGACATCTTCACTCTTTGAAGTTACCATAATGGCATTTACAGAACCACATAATGTCTCTAACGAAGTGTAGAAGTTTTTAGTTTGGTGGTGGCCTGCTTTAGCACCCCATCAGTTGTAACTACTGCATCAGCCTCCTAGCTGACCTCCCTGCCTCTTTTCTCTCCCGTCTCCAGCCTTTACTTAATTCTGCAGCCCGGGTCATGTTTATGAAAAAAATGTTCAGTACAAATCTGCCCACTCTCTAACACCTCCAATGATACCCGTTCATCTCCATATCAAATAGAAACTTCTTCATTGGCTTTAAGGCAAACAGCTCTCCCCAACTTAACTTACCTCACTGATTTATTGTAACCCAGTCTGCACACTTCACTCCCCTAAGGCCAACTTCAATCTCACCTGTCTCATGGCCGATCCCTTGTCCACATCCTCCCTCTGGCCCAGAACTCCCTCTCCCTTCATAACCGATAGACAATCACTCTTGCCATCTTCAAAGCCTTCCTAAAATCAAATCTCATCCAAGAGGCCTTTCCTAAGTCCTCACTTCCCCTATTTGCCCTCTCTTCTGTGTCACCTTTACATTTGGGAATGTATCCCTGTAAGTACACAAGACACAGTTCACCCTGATAACAGATGTAAATGCATATTATATGGTTCATAAGGTTACCAATGATGCAAGACATGCAAAGGCTACGTGCAATAAGTAGATTTAACAGGGAAGCATTCTCACACCCTGATCAGTACAGAGAGAGACCAACATAGCAGCACGAGAGGACCACAGGAAGCATAATAGATAAACGATGGTATCAGTCATAGTGGTGTCTCAAAGGACCAAGTTTAGTGGCCGTTTACAAGGGGATCGATACAATAGTATGATTCATCACAGCATGACAGGGGTGTAGTTGCAATGCGAAGATAAGGGTCAAGCAACATGCTAGTGGATAGAGCATGTACACAAATATCAATAAAGGAGACGCCAGACATTGGGATCGGGCAAGGGGTCTGCTGCACTTCGAATGCACACTTTGCTCTCTATAAATCCTTGCATGGCAGCTACATCCCCTGGGGCAGGATGCCTCCAGTGCTGCCTTCCTCACAGAAACTGGGACCTTTTTTGACCAGTCACTGGAGGGACTCAACGGGGGCCCCACATACAGTCTAAACCACCTCACTTTAACTCTTCTGCAACCGACCCCTACAAGCATTTTGATATGCACCCCAACTTCTACAACACTTATGTATTTTTCCATCTGAAATGTATTGTAATGTCTGTAAGTTCCCCGTGGGCAGTGATCATGTCTACCTATTCTACTGTATTGTTTTCACACAAGTACTTGGTACAGTGCTCCGCATACAGTAAGCAATCAAATATGCATGAATACTGTTGGTTGACTGAGTGATGTTCTTTAAATCAGTTTGCAAATAACAGAACAGTTTTCTGAAAGGCTCACTTCTGTCCTTTTTTCCTGGTATTTGTTGAGTGCTTTCTATGTGCCAAGCACTGTACCAACTGGTAGGATAGATACAAGCTAATCAGGTTGGACAAAATCCCTGATTCACATGGGGCTCACAGTTTTAATGCCCATTTTAAAGATGAGAAAACTGAGGCACAGAGAAGTTTAGTGATTTGCCCAAGATCACACAGCAGACAAGTGTGGAGCCTGAATTAGAACCCAAATGCCTCTGACACCCAAGCCTACACTCTATCCACTAGGCCATACTGCTTTGTCTGAGTTCTCAGGTGCTGCTAAATGCCACCAGATCAATCAATGTACCTCAGGAAGTAGGTCTTTAATTTCCAAGTTATTTGCATCAACCAGTCTTGGTGTCTTCTCTTGACTGTGCCCAGAGTACTGACAGCTGCCTGGAACAGCATCACAGAGAAATGTCCCTTCAATGTATATACTGATGACTGCTGTTAGATTTTCCTTTTTCGGCATGGCTGCTGGGGTGCTGCTGCAGAGTTGCTTGCAGGTGTCTTCATGCATTCTTGTAGTCCATTATATATACCTACCTGTATTAGACGGCCCACCAAGGAGAGAGATTTCCAAACAGATTCACTATTCCTTATTAAACCTGGAAATGTCCTCCTGCTCACCCCTTTAAACACACACCTTATTGAACATCAATGTCAAGAGAAAGATGGAAGGCAGAATAGACTAGAAGGAAGAGCATGGGAGTGGGGATCAGGAGATACAAGTTCTAGTCCCCAATCTGCCACTGGCCCTGGCCTGTTGTGTAAACTCGGGTAAGTCACTTAATGTCTCTGGGCTTCAGTATTCTCATCTGGAAAACCAAGACAGGGTACCTGCTCTCCATCCCTCCTAGACAGTGAGTCCTGTGTGGTACAGAGACTGCAACTAATCTAAATATCCTATATTTCCACCAGTGCTTAGCACAATGCCGGGAATCGAGTGAGTGCTCAGTAAAAACTAGAGAGACACCTTTCTGTCTGCACACACAAGTCATATTCAAAGATTCCATGATACGCATAGTCCTAAAACTTGACAACCATGGTAGGTAAAATAAGGGACCCAAGAAACCTATTCAGTCAGACTTGATCAGACCCTCTTTCTTTCAATAGACCTTGTCTTCCAAAACAGAGCTATCGCTTCATTAGGCATGGAGAATGAGATTCAGGAGACCTGGGCTCTAGTTCTGATTCTGCCACCTGTGGATTGTGTGTGTTTGGGCAAGTCACTTAACTTTGCTGAGCCTCCGTATTCCTCTTCTGTAAAATATAGTTAAAATTTATGTTCTCCCTCACCCTTAGACTGTGAGACCTATGTAAGACAAAGGACTGGGTTCAATCTATCTTGTATCTAGCCCTATGTAGCACAGTGTCTAGCAAATAGTAGGTACTTAATAAATGTCATCATTATATCTTTAATAGCCTCTATGTGGCAACCCATTGTAGTGTTTAGGAAACTTTCACTGATTCTACCATTGGCATGTTATATATTCAAGAGACATTATAAAGCCTCAGATTCAAATCACCCACCAGCTTTCTAACTTCCTGACAGAATAAGACTAGATAGTCAGAGACCATTGAGGATAAAAGACCAGCTAATTAGTTCATATAGATTTTTGTACTTTTTTCCTTTACTAGTACTAATTTACAGCTAATACCTCAGGCACTATTTAGGCCCAAGCCATTGAAAAAGTTGTCACCCGAAAAAAGAATTATGCTGCTTTAAAACATGAAAATCCAACTAAAGCAGTTTTTAAAATAGAAAATGTTCTGTTTTATTTAGAAGAGACAAAATGAAAAGACATACTGAGGACTGTATCATAGCTGACAAAGGATCTCATTATTATCCATTGATTCGTTAGAAATCCTGATGACATCTGTAGAGCAATTTCTCCTACAATCACTACCATTTAGAAAGACTTCCATAATATACTGTATCTCCACTGCTACCTAGAAAGTTAAGGTAAATTGAAAGCCTTTTGTATCTCTGACCACTGAGACCATGAATGGTCTTTTCAAAATAGCCTGAACAATGCAGGATTCCTGTTTCATTATTTTGTTTTAATTTTCCAACCAGCTTTGTTCATCCTGGTTGCTTCACTACAGCTCATTTTCATTCCACTTATGCCTGGTTAGAAGTATCCTACCGGGGAAAGGAGGGTGAATCACTGAATCTTGGTCATGCTTTTCATAGCCCTTGCTACATAAATATACATCTTTTTAACTCACAATTCAAAGGTCGCAAAGAAGGGATAACTCTGAAAAAGAGAAAGCAACCAAAATAGGAGTCACACAGAAAAGAGAACTAAATCCAAATCACAATCTTGAAAGGAACCTCGATGCTATATAGTAAGTGTTGTATTTTTTAAGTGCTTATCATGTGCCAAGCACCATTCTAAGTGCTGGAGAAGATAAGATAATCAGATCAGACACAGTCTGTCCCACATGAGGCTCACAATCTATATAGGACAGCAAGTATTGAATCCCCATTTAACCAATGAGATAACAGAGGCACAGAGACGTTAAGTGACTTACCCAAGGTCACATAGCAGACACCTGGCAGAGATGGGATTTGAAATTACATCTGACTCCCGGGCTCGTGTTCTCTCCACTAGGCCATGCTGCTCATCATATATATGGGATGGCATCCAATATTGGGTAGGGACCATCTCTATATGTTGCTGACTTGCACTTCCCAAGCGCTTAGTACAGTGCTCTGCACACAGTAAGTGCTCAATAAATATGATTGAATGAATGAATGAATAACTGATATTGCTCATGCATATCACAACCCCACTATCCAACATCAAAATGCAGGAGGATTAAATTCATGGAAAAAAATAAATTATAACATTTTCAAGAGTGGTGAAAATGCCCCCCTGGATATAATCCAGCTGAGAACAGGAAGCACCAGAATCAACAAACTCCAGGAATAATTCAGGAACCTATGAAAGAACCCATAAGAGGATGAACGTACAACATTTTTTCTCTTTAGTTCCTGCAGGCCAAAACTGAACTCCTCACCTTCCCACCCAAACCCTGTCCTCCACCTCCTCACTGTAGGCAACACCACTCTCTCATACTTCCTGTCTCACAAGCCCATAATCTTGGCATTTATACTCGGCTCATCTCTCTCCTTCCACCCACACATTCAATGTCACCAAAAACTGTTGGTTTTAGTTTCACAGTACTGCTAAAATCTGCCCTTGTTTTTCCATCCAAACTGTTACAATGCTGATCCAAACGCTTATCCATCCCATCTTGACTACTGCATCTGCATCCTTGCTGACCTCCTGGCCTCTTGTCTCTCCCCACTCCAGTCCATGCTGCATGGATCAGTTATCAACAAAAACATTCAGTTCACGTCTTCCCACTTCTCAAGAACCACCAATGGCTGCCCATCCACCTCTGCATCAAACAGAAATACCTTTCCATTGGCTTTAAAGCACTCAATCAGCTTGCCCTACCCTACCTCACTTCACTCTCTAGTACCACCCAGATGGTACACTCCACTCCTCTACTGCCAGCTAACTTACTGTGCCCCAATCTTGTCTGTCTCACCACGGATCCCTTTCCCATTTCCTCCCCCTCCATACACACCAGACCACCACTCTCTCCACTGTATGTCACATCTCCTCCAAGAGGCATTCCCTGAGTAAGTTCTCTATTACCTGTCTCACTCTCCCTTCTTGGATCTTCTTGGAGTACTTGGATCTGTGACCTTTGGGCATTCAATATTAGCCCACTGCCAATCCCACAGCACTTATGTACACATCTTTAAATTATATATTATAAATCATTTATTAATATTACTGCTTCTCTCCCCTTCTAGACTGTAAGCTCGTTACGGGCAGGGAACATGTCTGCTAATTGTGACGTACTGTATTTTGGCAAATGCTCACTACAGTGCTCTGCACATAGTAAGTGTTGGAAAGAGCGTGGGCTTGGGAGTCAGTGGTCGAGGGTTCTAATCTCAGCTCTGCCACTTAGCTGTGTGACTTTGGGCAAGTCATTTCACTTCTCTGTGCCTCAGTTCCCTCATCTGTAAAATGGGGATTAAGTGTGTGAACCCCATGTGCAACAACCAGATTACCTTGTATCTATCCCAGTACTTACAGAAGTGCTTGGCACATAGTAAGTGCTTAACAAATACCATTATTATTATTAATAATAATAATAATAAATATGATTAATTGATTGCAAGGCCACATATGAACAAAGGTATTGAAGCTTATGCCATTCCAAACTAATCAATATATGCCACTCAGTTGTGGGTATCCAGGAGAGTCCAAACATTGCAGAAATACCCTCACACAGAGGTGGATCTTCAGATTTTAAATCTGACTCACAAAATGATGAATAATAATGTCAAATTCAGAACTAAATTAGATAGTTTTTTCCAGGGAAAATAGCATGGAGAGGGTTTAAATATTTAACTCAGAGAGCCCAGGATTTGTTTTCCCATAACAGAGACATGTGGGATTACTCTGCAAAGTCTATGAAAATTAATATTTCTACAAACCATGGAGCATTCTTCCGGGCTAGGAAGGTAGAGAAGTGTGGGAAATAAACAAGAAATTCTTAGAATTAGAAGAAGGTTATGAACTAGGAAATGGGAGACTACTCATAACTGCAATCACTCCAAAAGAGAGCAGTCCATAAAGTAGCACCAAAGAGACCCAGTTAGAGTCAGTCAGCCTAATTTATTGTGCTCTTACTTTATGGACAGCACTGTACTAAATGCTTGGGAGAGTACAATCTAACAGACACATTCCCTGCCCACAATAAGCTTATGGTCTGGAGGGGGAGAAAGACATTAATAATAATAATAATGGCATTTATTAAGCGCTCACTATGTGCAAAGCACTGTTCTAAGCTGGGGAGGTTACAAGGTGATCAGGTTGTCCCACGGGGGGCTCACAGTCTTAATCCCCATTTTACAGATGAGGTAACTGATGCCCAGAGAAGTGAAGTGACTTGCTCTGTCACACAGCTGACAAATTGAAGCTATGAACATAAGTGCTGTGGGGCTGGGAGAGGGAAGTAAAATGAGGGAGTACAATACATCAGGATGATGCAGAAGGGAATGGGACAAGAGGAAATGAGAGCATAGTCAGGGAAGGCCTCTTGGAGGAGATGTGCCTTCAATAAGGCTTTGAAAGTGAGGAGAGAAACTGTCTGTCAGATGTGAAGAGGGAGGGTCTTCCAGGCCAGTGGCAGAATGCGGGTGAGAGGTTGGCAGCGAGATAGACAAGATCAAGGTGTGGTGAGAAGGTTAGCACTAGAGGAGCAAAACGTGTGGGCTGGGTTGTAGTGGGGAAGTTTGGGGGTGAGGTAGGTAGGGGAAAGGTGATTGAGTGCTTTCAAGCTGATGGTAAGGAGTTTCTGTTAGATGCACAGGAGGGCAATCACAGGAGGTTCTTGAGAAGTGGAGAAACATGGACTTAATGTTTTTTAGAAAAATAATCCATGCGCAGAGTGAAGTATAGACTAGAGTGGAGAGAGACAGGAGCCATGGAGTTCAGCAAGGAGGCTGATACAGCAATCAAGATGGGATAAGTGCTTGGACTGATGGGGTAGCAGTTTGGATGTAGAGGAAAGGGCTGTTGTGAAGGTCGAATCTACAGGATTTTGTAATGGATTGAATATGTGGGTTGAATGAGAAAGAGGAGTCAAGGAGAACACCAAGATTACAGACTTGTGAGACAGCAAGGATGTTGATGCCATCTATAGTGATGGGAAAGTCAGGGGAAGGACAGGGTTTGTGTGGGAAGATAAGGAGTCTATTTTAGACATGTTAAATTTGAGGTGATGGTAGGACACCCAAGTAGTGATGTCTTGAAGGCAGGAGGAATTGTGAGACTGAAGAAAGGGAGAGAGATCATTGCTGGAGATGTAGCTTTGGGAATCATTTCCCTAGAAAAGGTAGTTGAAGCTGTGGGGGCAAATTAAATCTCCAAAGGAAAGGGTGTAGATGGAAAATAGAAGGGGACCCAGAACTGAATCTTGAGAGACACCCACAGTTAGGACATGGGAGGCAGAGGAGGAGCCCACAAAAGACTAGGAATGAGCAGCCAGAAAGCTAGGAGAACCATGAAAGGACTGTGTCAGTGAAACCAAGGTTAGATAATGTTTCCAGGACCCTGAGTAGATAGTTGCAAAGGCGGCTGAGAAGCCAAGGAGAATTAGGATGGAGTAGAGGCCATTGGATTTGGTGAGGTGAGAAGGTGAGCAGAGGAAACAATTCATCAGTTGCCTCTGTGATGTCAGTGAGAGTCCATTTCAGAAAAAAAAAAACTAGTTGTTTGATTTCTTTTCCAATAACGGAAATGCCTACATCATTCATTAACCACTTAAGTGAATAAGAACAAAAACAGACACAATTCAGAAAATTTCATTTTAGCAAAGTCTCTAGCCAAAACAAAAATCAATAAACAGTGGTTGTATAGTGGTCAGCATAGTGACAGTTGATAACAGCTGAAATGAGAGACCATGAGAAACACCATTTCCATCATCAATTAATATATAATGGGTTAACCAGAGTGCCAGGCTCCTAAAGAGAACATAGAACTCACATAGAACTTCCACGAGGAAGTTGCACATCATAAGCTAAGTAAATTCACGAATCAATGTGTTATGGACTATGCACTTAAAGCAAAATTAAGAAAGTGGAAGTTATCAATGCTCACTGAGACCTAGACTTTAATGAGACCAAGACCTAGACAACTAAATGGGAGATACCAATCCAACATCATCTTCCAATGAAGTAAACCAGCAATAAAGGATCTTTAAAAACATCCTTTGCCAAAAATGAGAACCTCATCATGAAAATAAAGGCAGTGATCCCTCCTAGATGACTCTGAAGCATTACATGATTAGGAAAGATTCACTGGCAAATGTAGAGTCAGTCACCTGCTGTCTACCCCATTGTTCCTAATCACTTCAGACAAGGGGCATAATTTCCAAACTTCTTTAAATGGTTTTGTGTTCCTACATTACTGAGCAGGTTACAGTTCCCATAAATATGCATTTTGGGTTATTGCAAGGTATATTTTCCACCTTACTGTCAACTTAGGTTTACAGCTAAGATTTCCAGAAGGCTTCATTATTGCAATCACCAGAAAAACAAGTCCCCAAAAAGGCCATCACTCTGCAACCATTCACAGTACAACCCACTTCTCAGTGGGATTCTAAATTACTTCATTAAATTTCTTGTTTACCTTCACAATAGGTGGAGTCTCCCTGGACAGAGACATAACCGTTCTTGCATTCACAAGTCGCTTTGGAGTTCCAGTTTTTGCACTCGGAATTTTCACCACATCTATGTCCCTCGGCACAAAAATTATGGCCTGCAATATGAAGTATAAACAATCTATTAGTTGAACTGGAGGAGGAAAAATAAAAAATGGTAAAAGTGTGAAAGGTGTACTTCCAATGGAGAATATTTTTGAGAACTTATCCAGGCATGGAAAAGGCTGAAACCCATAACATTCTTTCTGGATCCCAAATCAACCCAGGCTATGAATCCTGTAGTTTTAATGACATCAAAAGGAGCTTCTGCTCCTGCTAGTGGCTTGCTACAACCCCTTTCTGACTTGTCTCCTCCTTTATGGAACTCGTTCATCAATATGAATAGGGTGATATCAAGTTATGATATTAAAAAACACTTATAATGAAAAACAATATTCTCCAAAACACCAGCAAATGCAAAGATCCTCTGTGGGCAGATTTCTATTTCAGCTGTTCACAGACAAACTTGGCCCACAACCCTAAGAATTCATCTACCCATACATAATAAAGTATTTTCACATTAAGAATATGTTTTTAGTTCTTTATAACACAGAGAATGGACTATTACAGAGATCAATCAATTAATCAGCTATATTTTATTGAGCCCTTACTGTGTGTAGAACACTGTACTAAACGTTTGGGAGAGTACAATACAACAGAGTTGGCAGACATTCACTATACACAACAAGCTTACAAAAGCAGGCAGAAAATGAAACAGAATCACCAATAGTACACATTTGTATGTTGGTCTCTACCTGTAAGAGAATAACCTCCATAAGGGCAGGGAATGTGTCATATCTTTATTCTATATTTCACAAGTGTTTAGTACCATACACCACACCAAAGGGGCTCTCAATAACCATTACTACTACAACTCTCTGTGCATAAATGTCCCAACATTGGCACTCTCTCCCAGTCTCACTCGAGATGAAATGATCTCTTCTTGTCTCAGAATTTAACTCACTGAGCTAGTTATAGCGCCTGGTGCAGCACAGTCCATGGAGCCCATGAACTTGTGTGATCCAGGCTGGAGAAAGGCAAGACAGCAGTAGTGCCAACACATGAGCCCTTATGGTGATTCTATCATCATCATGTCAGCTCCTGAGTACTCCTCGCAAGAAATACTCCTCGCAAGAAATATGTCCACTCCCCGTAAAGTGGGTGTAGGGACACTAGCCCACTGGCAGCTGAGAAGTCTGCAGTCGGGGTTCTGCACCGCAGGAATGTTAGCTTAAAGTCTTGAAAATATCAGAGAAAATCAATAATCAAACTTCCCTTGCCCTGCATTTTCAGACCTGCATTCAGCTGTTCTACCTAGGGTGCATTTCAGGAGATTATTACCAAGCGGATTACTGTTCATTGTTCCGACAAAAAACAGAAGGGCTTCAGCCAGTTAGAATTCTAAAAGTTTCTGACAGTTGATATTGCTTATTTATTCAGTCATTCAATCGTATTTATTGAGCGCTTAGTGTGTGCAGAGCACTGTACTAAGTGCTTGGGAAGTACAAGTTGGCAATTTACTCCTATACTTAGTTTGAAAGGATCAAAATAGCCATCAGAACTAGTATTCAAAGGGAAATAACATTTTCGTTAACAGGGGAACAGTTTTCAAGGCCCACTTCCATCTGAATAAAGAAAATTCCTTCACTTCATGGGCCAGTATTCCTCAGTAGGTAAGCCACCAGGAATCTCAACACATTCCATTTTTATGTATTTTCTTGAAACAATTCATTTCTATCTTTTTTCTTTTATTCCAAGAGAGTGCACTTTTCTTTTGTCATTTATAGGCATTTGACAATCTTGTGCAAAGGCATTTAGAAATCAGTGTTTTTCCTCTCCATCATATTTAAGCCACTGAAACTTATAAACAATATGGAGAGGTAAATTCTGACTCAAGGACACAAAAGTGTTCATTTTACCCATTGATCCAGATTACAGATAATTTCTCCCCTTGGGCAAGATTTGAAATTCTTTTTCAGTCTATCTACCTTTTTCGAAACAAATAATACTATCACAGTTTTTCTGTTAAACCGAGTTCTTAATGTCTGCTTGGGTTTCTCACTGTTAGATCTCTCTCAGCTTTCCAAACCCCTCAGGCATTGTACAGTACAGTGCAATATGCCCTCTTTTAGATTTGAGCAGATGCTATCGTGCTACAATTTATGTGTTTTTCTCTCACCCAAAATATGAAAGCTTAGTACCTTTTACATTTCTAAATCATTTCTTCTAAACACCATTCCACTCTGCCCTTGAAGACCTCCACTGAGTTTTTACTTTCCCCCGGCAATAGCCCTTTTCATTACTGCCGAGCTACTCAAAAAGTGACAATTCGCTATCTTGGTCATTTAGAGGTCAAGAGATTCAGACTAATCTGCTTGTCATATCTTAAAATGTCTGCTTCTACTGCTGCGAGTTCTCCAAAGTCATAAATCCTCAATTAATTCTCTGAACCATGGAATATCGTTAAGGATTTTGTATTCCTTATTTGGCACTCTAAAATTCAGTACTTTTAGGATTCGGATTTTCCCTCTTCCAGTGCTCTGTCTGGTGACATTACAGTCTTTCCTTTTCTAGTCTTTCAGGAAATCTCTTGTTCTTTTTGTTCTGTCCCTGGTTAGCAACACTACCTGACATAGGATTTGACTCAAAATCAGGCTTTCTAAAATCAATTTTATGTTCAGTCTCAGAAACTGTGACAATTTGGCAGAACAAGACAAAAAAAAATGTTCCGGCTCCCTAACTATATTTAATTAGCAACTCTGGAGAACTCTGTATTGTAGTCCTATAATTAGAATCTTACACTGACAGAGCACCCTGTTCCATCTGGAGCTTAGCATGTGTTTATTATTAAAGATGCCTGTTAAGACCTATTCATCACACTATTACCAGATCTGTATTATACTACCTGAAAATGGCTCAATATTCAGTCTATGGCATATGTGTGTGTGTGTGTGTGTGTGTGTGTGTGTGTGTGTGTGTGTGTGAATATGTGTAAAGGCACACACAGATATAATTGAAATATACCTATGAACATGTATGCCTTTACGGATTATATGTAAAGTTACATAAAAAATACAGTACAGCATTTCTGTTCATTTATTTTACTTTTCTATTGCCATTTCAACTGCAAGACACCTAGAGTCAGAAGCAAGGCTGAGAAATGCAGTTTGCACAATGCAGTTTGAGAGAATTCAATTGAAATACATAAAAACTTAAGTAGTACAGATAATCTCAACTAATTTCAGTCCAGCCCAGGTGACAAAGCAAGTGAGCATGAAATAAAATGACAGATAAACACATTCGGAACAGATGTTGGGAAGAAGTTTTATCATGCCAAATGTCATAAACATGGAACAGGGTCCCCAGAAGTCAAGACTTTAAGGATATAATTAGAGACTACTGAGAGGGAAATTAAGTACTGAAGGATGTGTCAAGATACTTTTTGGGTGGGGCTAATGACGTCAACTTTTACCCCAAGTATTTCTGATTCTCTTTTGTCAGGGTTATTGGTTTGTTTTCTTTACCCAACAACATCCCAGCTGTTCACAGATAATATTTCCTGCTGATTGTACAGTTATATTCTCATTGCTTCTGTTCCAGGCAGCAACCCGGACATCATTCCACTCACTACCCAAATCCCTTGTCTGAAACATGAATTCAAATTGAAAATGGACCAGTGACTGCTATAACCATTTTAGGGTAAGCTAATGATGAGGATAAACAAATTTCATGCTGCAGGCACCAACTATCCACAGGAGTCTGGGAGGAATTGCAAAACTGAACAGGAACATCTCAGGTAGTGTTACCAGTTAGTCACACTTTAAACACTTATAATTACCAGGCATAATCTCTCCAGTCCCTTTACTAACCATAATTCTGTTGTTTTTTCTTGTCCAACTGCTTCATAGCTCTCCATAGCTCTGAGTTATCCCAGAGCTTCATAGCTCTGAAACACTCTGAGTTATCCCAGTAGCTGTGAAATTTAACACTTTACCCCAGAGAGGGATGATTCTGGCTTTTTTAGTATAGGTCTGTGTTTCACCAAAAATGACAGATTCCCAAGTTTATTCCAATTTTCACTGCTTCATCCCATACAATGGAAATCCATCCTCCAGAAGCTCTCCCTAATTAACAGAGAACTACTCCTCACACCCCCAATTCTAACACTCCATCTTTTGAGTATAAATGGATATCAATCTCCCTCAAGGACCTCGCAACAACCAGAAAAAGCCCAAATGACAAAACATTAAAAATCTGTTCTGTGGTTTGAAGCTGATGCTTCAGTTGATGGACTTGTACCCATGGTTGTTAGCATCATTGAGTGAGACCCTTGCTAGTCGTGCACACTTTGTCACGAAAATATAGCAATGCAGGTTTTCTTGGCCCTTGGTTCTAATCCCAGCTCCACCATTTGCATGTTCTGTGATCTTGGGAAAGTGCTCCAGGTTCCTCATCTATACAATGGGAATTAATCCTACTCTGTTCTACTTAGACTGTGAATCCCATGAGGGACTGGGATTGTGTCCAACCTGATCATCTTGTATCTATCCCAGAACTTAATACTGTGCTTGGCACATAGTAAGCATTTAATAAATATGTATTGCTCAGGCACCTGTGATTAAGTGGGGAAAGCAATGATCTACTTTCAGTTTTGCAGTGGTGGTAACAATTTGTGATGAGGCATTCACACTCTCTTGCTCAGAGGTAAGCACTGTTAAAAAGTTGAGGGGAAGAACAAGTGCAGTCTGTGGTCACAGAACAGAATACTGAGAACTCATCAGCAGTAGGTACTTCTGGGCATCCCCATTTTACAGATGAGGGAACTGAGGCTCTGAGAAGTTAAGTGACTTGCCCAAGGTCACACAGCAGCCCATCTTCTCCTACAGGTCTTCCCAAACTAAGCCCTTATTTCCCCTACCTATCCTCAGCAGACTTGGTAGGCACATTCTCTGCCCTCACCCATTTTGTATGCCATCACTGAATATGATGCTCATAACAAATTAGTAGATGCTTAGAACAGTATATAACATATAAGGAGGGCTTAAATACCATTAAAAAAGAGGAGGGTCTTTGCCCCTTTGTTAACAACATATTAATTCCTTGGAAAGCATAAATTGCCTCAATCTATTGTCATGAGGCAGTAGAATCTGCCCAGGATGCTTAATAATAATAATAATAATGATATTTGTTAAGCCCTTACTATGTGCAAAGCACTGTTCTAAGCACTGGGGGGGGGGGGTACAAGGTGACCAAGTTGTCCCACGTGGGGCTTACAGTCTTCATCCCCATTTTACAGATGAGGGAATGGAGGCTCTGAGAAGTTAAGTGACTTGCCCAAGGTCACACAGCAGCCCATCTTCTCCTACAGGTCTTCCCAAACTAAGCCCTTATTTCCCCTACCTATCCTCCCTTGTTCTTCAATCAATGATATTTATTGAGTGCTTACTGTTTGCAGAGCACCGTATTTTAAGCACTTGGAAGAGTATAATCCAACAGACTTGGTAGGAACATTCTCTGCCCACAATGAGTTTACAGTATAGAGGGGAGACAGACACTTATATAAATTAGAGATATGTGCACAAGAGCTGTATAGATCCAAGTATATAACCAACACAGAAAGGACAGGGAGTTGGGAAGAAGGCTTAATCAGGTACTATAGCACTTGGCTGTCTACCCCTTGATACTTACCTCAGCCCCACAATATTTATGTAAATATCCTTATACTCTACTATTTCCCCAATCTGCTATTTATAATGTCTGTCTCCCTTTGTAGATGTAAGCTCCTTGTGGGCAGGGAGCATGTCTACCAACTCTGTTGTATTGTACTTTCCCAAGTGTGTAGCACAGTGCTCTTCACACCACAGAAACTGCCCTCTCAAAAGTTACCAATGATCTCCTTCTTGCCAAACAAATGGCTTCTACTCCATCATAATCCACCTCAGCCCCTCAGCTGCCTTAGACACTATCGACCACTCCCTTCTGGAAATATTATCCAACCTTGGCTTCAGTGACACGCTCCTCTCCTTTGTCTCCTCCTAAGGCTGCTCATTCTCAGTCTATTTTGCAGGCTCTTTCACTGCCTCCCCCGTCTAACTGTGGAAGTCACTCAAGGCTCAGTTCTGGGTCCCCTTCTATTCTCCATCTTCGCCCACTCCCTTGGAGAACTCGCTCCCATGGCTTCAACTACCACCTCTAAATGAATGAGTCCCAAGTCTACATCTCCAGCCCTGATCTCCCTCCTTTTCTGCAGTGTCACATTTCTTCCTGCTTTCAGAACATCTCTACTTGGATGTCCAGCCAACACTTCATACTTAACATGTCCAATACAGAACTCTCATATTCTTACCCAAATCCCAACCACCCCTGACTTTCCCAACACTGTAGACAGCACCACCATCCTTCCTGTTTCACATGTCTGTAACCTTGACATTATCCTCGACTCATCTCTCTCATTCAACCCACATATTCAATGTCGCCCAATCCTATCAGTTCAACTTTCAAGCATATCGCTGAAATCTGTCCTTTCCTCTCAATCCAAACTGCTACCATGTTAATCCAAACTTTATCCTATCCCACCTTGATTACTGCATCAGTCTCATTGATGATCTCCCTGCCTCCTATTTCTCCCCATTCCAATCCATACTTCACTCTGCTGCATGGATCATTTTTCTACAAAACGATTCAGTCCATGTTTCCCCACTCCTCAAGAACCTACAGTGGCTGCCCATCTATGTCTGAATCAAACAGAAACTCCTTACCATAGGCTTTAAAGCACTCAAACACCTTGCCCTTTCTTACGTTACCTCTCTGATTTCCTACTACAACCCAGCCCACATACTTCATTACTCTAAAGTCAATCTACTCACTGAACCTTGATCTCACCTATCTCACCACTGACCCCTCACCCTCTCAGGTGGGGAGGGTATTTTATTTATGTTAATGTCTTCTCCTCTAGACTGTTAATCCATTGCGGACAAGGTCTGTGTCTGTTATACTGTTCATTCATTCATTCAATCATATTTATTGAGCGCTTAGTGTTGCAAAGCACTGCATTAAGAACTTGGAAGAGTACAATAGTGTTCTGCACACAGTAAACATTCAATAAATATGCCTGATTGAGAGTAATTGTCTGCCAAATACGAAGAGGGAGGATGAACCAAACCAGAGGCAGGACATGGATGAGAGGTCAGCAATGAGATAGACGAGATTGAGGATTGGCAACAGAAAAATGAAGTGTGCAACTGGGTTGTGGTAGGAGAGTAGCAAGGTGAGGTAGGAGGCAGAATGGTGATTGAGTGTTTTAAAGCCAATGAGAAGTAGTTTCTATAAGGAGGTGGAAGGGCACCCAATGCAGGTTCTTGAGGACAATGTCTTTTGTAGAAAAAAAATCCAGGCAGCAGAATAAGGTATGGACTGGAGTGGGGAGAGACTGGAGGCAGGGAGATCAGTAAGAAGAATGATGCAGTAATCAAAATGGGCTAGGATAAGTGCTTGAGTTAACATGGAGGCAGATTGGATTGAGAGGAAAAGACATATTTTAGCAATGCTGTGAAGGTTGAACCAAGAGGATTTAGTAATACATTGAATATGTAGGTTGATTGAGAGAGAGGAGTCAAGAATAATGCCAGGGTTATGGGGCTGTGAGATAGGAAGGATGGTGGTGCTGTTTACAGTGATGGGAAAGTCAGATGAAGCAAAAGTTCTGGGTGGAAAGACAAGGAGTTCTGTTTGAACATTTCACATCTGAGTTGACGGCAGGACACCCAGTAGAGATGGCTTGAAGGCAGGAGGAAATGCAAGACTGCATGTGGGGAAAGACATCAGGGTCAGAAAACTTGAATTCTAACCTGAGCTCCACTGTTTATCTGCTCTGTGACCTTTGGCAATTCACTTCACTTCTCTGTGCCTCAGTTTCCTCATTTGTAAAATGGGGATTAAATCCTACTCCCTTCCACTTAGACTGTGAGCCCCAAGTGGGACAGGGACTATGTGCAATCTGAGTATCTTTTATCTACCCCAACGCTTTGTGCAGGGCTTAGAACATAGTAAGGTCTTAACAAATGCCATAAAAAATAGGGCATCCTCAAGTGGCCCAGGGACTCAACGGACTGGGACTGGGTGACTACGATCCTTGGGAATGCAGCAGGAATGCAGAGCACTCCCACCTTCTAGGAGGCCTGACCAAGGAGTAGTCAGTGTTGCCTAGTGGATAGAGCACAAGCTTGGGAGTCAGAAGGATCTGAGTTTCAATTCCAGCTGCATCACTTTTCTCCTGTGTGACCTTGAACAAGCCATTTAACTTCTCTGTGCTTCTGTTTCCTCATCGGTAAAATGGGGATTTAGACTGTGAGCTCATGTGGGACACAGACTGTGTCCAATCTAATTAGCTTGTATCTACCCCAGCACTTAGCACAGTGCCTGGTGCATAGTAAGCACTTAACAAATATCATAAAATTTTAAAAAAATCTGCACCTACTGCCAGGGCAAGTAGGAAGAGGGATACAGCTAAACTGGGTACCTTTAAAATAGGATTAGCTGCACAGCCCCTTAAACCAAAGCTAGAGAATCCAACAACTTTTGTTCTCAACAAGATTTAACATCTTCCTGTATTTCCCCACTGCTTCTGGGTTTCAGACCCCTGAGAAGGGATTAAAACTCTCAGGCTGTGATTGTCATTGTCATGGGACAACTCTGAAGGGTATCAACCCTGCAGAAAACAAGGGTTTGACTCCTGAGCCTCTAGAGTCCCTACCGGGGCACTGAATTCCTTCCTAGAATTCTGCATCCACACCCTGGTGGAAGTCAGAAAATTGCCCTGTATTCACCAAAGTGTTCAAGACTTTGCCAGGGTCCAGAACCCCTTTTTTGGAGCTCTGGACATAAACTTTACATAGCATGAGATAAGGCCAAGAGCAGAATCCTATAATACATTTAAGGCATTCATAATCTATTTTCCTGTCTGTCTCCCCACGCAGACTGTATGTTCCTTATGGGCAGGGATCAGGTCTACCTACTCAGTTGTACTTTACCAAGAGTGCTCTGCACAAAGTAAACATCAATAGGTGCCACTGATCGATTGATTGAATGGATTGACTCCTACCACCTCTGTGAATCCTGCCACAACAAAATAACTAAATCTTTATTGCCTTTGGAGTAAGTGCCTTTGCCATTCATGGAGTTGCAGTTTGCAAAGGATAAAAATGACACAACAGGAGACTGCAAAGGGGATTGTGAATAAGAAAAAAAACTTCTCAAAGGGCAAATGGTAAGTTTTTATTACTACATATTCTAAGTACATATTTACTTTGAATCTGTGTTTGTTCCTCTTTCCCTCACCAAGAATTGTAAACTTTTGGAGCTGGGTTAATGCTCCACTAACTTCTGTAATTGTCCACAGCTCCAGTGTAGTATCCCCTCCACTACCAGGCAGCTTGGTAAAAGGATAATGGAGAGGACGGCAAATTCAAATTAGGTCACAGAACACCAATAACAAATATTCATGCTATATAAGTGGGTACATTCTAGAGCTTTTCTTTTATTCTGACATTACAAAACCAGAATGTGATCAAGGGGAAGCAAGTAAACTCAATTAGCCGCAATGGCATCACCCTAATGAAAGTTAAAGATTTGGGGTTGAATATTTAATTATGCATGCATGGGGGAAAACTGAAACATAGCATTGCAATGCTACAAAAGAGGCTACAATTCACAACACTCAACCACTATGAGTAAAATAGAGTCTCAGTAGGAATAAACCCCATAAAAACACATATTCCCCAAGCCAGGTAAAAAAAAAGTTTTGGCTATGACATGATGAAAAGGACTCATGCAGAGCATTTTCTTAAATCAGAATGTTCTTGACCCTCTCAGCTATATAGAGAGACATGATGAATATGCTAATTGAGAGGCTTCTTGAGCCAATGTTGGAAGAACCAGAATGCTCCCTTTTTTTATAATCAATAATATAGGGGTGACCGAAATCATAAATTTGTATTATGCTACTGCTCTCTCCAATGAAAAGCACATTTCAACTCATCAAGAAGTGTCTATCTTTGCTGCCAGCTAGTGTCAGCAGAGAATCTAAACCTATCAAGTAAACAGCACAGCAATATACTACACAGGATAAAAATTACTTTACATAGAAATTGAGTGTTTCACACCTTTTCATTATTTTCTCTGTTTTATAAAGGATGGGAGAGCGGAGAGCCAGTTGAATAATTTGGATTTGAAGGAACTGACAATACAACCAAATAATTGACAGAATAGATACAGTCATTCTATTACTTTTCTTGGGACATGTTGGCTAATGAATCATGGGATTGAGTTAAAGGTGGAACAGGTAAATAAAATCCAAAAGAGTCTTACAATAAATTGATATATCATCATTTCCAAAGTTTATACCAGGGGAAAAAACAAACAGAAAAAGCAATGAGTAATGTTCGTAATTTTAAAGAAAGATTTTGAGTTGAACTGGACTGAATTTTTTTCCTGCTATTTATATAGCACATTTTGGTCCTTTGCAACAACCACAATACCTTTGTCTCACATTAGTATTGTCATTTAACTATTGTAAAGTTCCTTCAGCTACAGCAAAAATAGCTGCATTGTTGGAGTGGAATTTTCCATCAAAATAAAGTGACTTCTATTCCCCCAAAGACCAGGGCTAAGAGATGGGCTATTAAAGTAAAGCAGCATGGCTTAGTGGAAAGGGCACTGAACTGGGAGCAAGGAGACCTGGGTTCTACTCTCATTTCTGCCACTAGCCTGCTGTGTGATCTTGGGCAAGGCACTCAACGTCTCTGGACCTCAGTTTCCTCATTTGTAAAATGGAGATTAAATAGGTTGTGAGTCTCTGTGGGACTGTGTCTGGCCTGACAAATTGTATCTATCTCAGTATGATATTATTATTATTTCTCAGCACATGAGGTGTGAAGATCCAGTAGAAGCAGAAACCACCAACCACTTTTGGGGCTCATACAAAAACCCAGGTTTCAGAGAGGAAAGGGAGATATCTGAATGCAGCTCTCGTATCCTAAAGACATGATTTTGCTTCTATTTTCTACATTTCCCCAGATTTCAGTGGTCTGGTAACAGAGTACACCAAACTCCTCTGATATTTAGGTGGTGGTGGAAGAGCATTAGTAGACAGTTGCAATTTTGCTCTGATGAAATTTCATGCATGCTTGACTCCTCGAAGCTTTTAATTCATTTCAAGAAAAGCTTATCCTCTTTAAGTTCGTTGTTGGGGGGGTTCCTACCATCAAAATGTCCAGGATCTTGACTAAGCTTGTATGGAAACAGTTGGACTTATTATACTGATGCTTCTGACAGAAAACCAAGAATCTCCCCCTTGTCTCAGTGACATAATCAATGATTCAACACTAATGAAACCATAAATTGAAGAGAGCTTGCATAAACTTCAACCCACTCTTGTCCCTCAACAAATATCAAGTGACAGATTTTGCATTAAATTATGAGTGCCACCTAACAATCTATCGGTAATCAATCAATGCCTACTCTTGGAAAACCTGTTCGATCACTATTCCTTTCTAAAGTATCCCAGGTGAAACATGCTTCAAAACACAAATGCAAAAAGTTCCGTAGATCTGCTTTGATGTTGTAGTTTTTATCAAACAATAAACTGATGCATCAAGAGAGAATTCATATCAGAATATGAAATATCATATCTTCATCAAATTTTCACCCAGAGCTCTCTTTATCAAAACCAAAAATAGAAGGTGCAACCTTCTCTGAATGCATAGGAGCATGTGACACATAACCCCCATTAATACCAGGAGAAGTTATCCATGAGGAAAAAATAAGGAAGGAGAAAACAATGTCTTCCGTAAGTGCTGTGTCCCTGGATCCTGCCAAATTCTCAAAGGTGACAAAGTTGCTGGGCAAATCAACAAAACCTAATTTCAATGAAACAAAAGAGAGAACAGAATAGAGATCTTGATCTCCTCCCTTGTCCTGTAGATGCTCAGAAATGAGTTTTTTTTGGTGCTTTCTTCCTTTCAGAGGAGAAAATAGGATTGCTAAATTATAATAGAAGGCACAGATATAGGAAATGGTCCAACAGAAGATCTAATTCTCCACCTCCACCCACTCTTACCAGGAAAGCAGAAAAGTCCAGCAATCCCACTTACCTCTGCAAACACTACAGCATTGGTTCTCTGGAAGGATATGATCTTTTTCTGAGCAGTTCAGAGGAGGACACATTTCTGTGACTTTAACTAAAACTCCACTCTGGAAATAAAACATTTAGGAAACAAAAAGCATATTAAGATTGTGGACCAATGTGCCAACTGTCTATTCTCATTCTTAATAACTGTTTCAATAAAGTTACAGCAATAGATTTTACAGTATTTTCAGTTCCTATATAGTAATGTTAAAGCACACATGTAATCCTTTCAAATATTTACCCAGCTTCATTTTCTCAGACACAGAATTTTCAAGCTATGCCTGCGGTAGGTGAGCATGTTTTGTGAACATAACTAGTGTGGTAGCCACAGCAGCAGCATTTATCGAGAGCCCACTTGGTGCAGTGCACTGTACTAAGCATTGGAAAACACAGAATAACAAGTAATAGACTTCCTGCCCACAAGGAGCTTATACTCTAAAGGGAGAGACAAACATCACATATTTACAGTTAAAAAGGCCATAAATAAAATAGACATATATACCTAATTGCTAAGGATATTGTAAATAAGCTCTTTAGATTTAAAGGGATAATATGGCTCACGATTCTGGGAAACTGGAGATGGGACTTAAGGAAGATTTTAATACGGAGAGAGCTGTGGTCTGTGTAATACGGTGATGGAGAGCATTTCAGATTAGGAACACAGAGTGAGCAAGAGGATGGAGGTGGGGGAGTCAAGAATGAGGAATGTCTAGGAGGTTGGCTTGGGAAGAATGAAGACAGTGAGTTGGAGAATAGCATGAGAAGAAGGCAGGTAGTTAAGCGGAGCCAGAGGTTAGAGAGTTCTGAAGTTCATTGTGAGGAGTTTCCATTTGAAGGGAAGAGACATAGGGGCCAGAAGAGGATTTTTAAGAGAGAAGAGAAATGAGGCTACAGAAAGATGATCCATGCTACAGAATGTAGTATAGATTGGAGCATTCGATAAGAAATCAGTTTTAGGGCTGAATCTGTGCAGGACAAACCAATGCACACCAGACTTCATCTGTTCGGGGTGGCACCACACAAATAGGAATGGCACCACAGCCCACCCAAGGGCCCAGTCATGAATCCTTTAAAGAGCTTGTTCATAGCCTAAAAGTCCCACTCCCCACCTCACTACGGACCCCCCGGGTGATCTACAGAGTTCTGGGGGGCTGACATGTATGAGGGGCCCAACAGGAAACAACAAAGTGGACTCGCAATCTAACTAGTTGGCAAGTACAGAACTTTAATCCAAAACAACAATTGCTTATCAGCATATCTCAATCTGTCATTTCTCAGCCCTAACGGTCAGCTGCAGTTTAAAACAAACCTAGTTGTGAGTTAGCCAATCTACACGATTAAACAGATAGATTATGTTTTTCGACCCCCCATTAGGTGACCCACAAACTGTTAATTTATTCTTCCTTCTTCACCTGACAATGAACACTATTCCTTTTAGTCCTGTTAGTGGCTGTGAAGATATACACGGCCTTTTGAAATAGATAAAATGATTGTGTTTGAGCACCCATAATATATCAACTCAAGGATACCCAGTAATAAAGTACCTCCTCATAACTTAGATGGTCATTTCAAACCCCAGTGGGCAAAGAGTAAATGGGGTAGCTAGAGAGATAATCTTGGCTATCAGCGTATTAATAAAATCCAGAGGGAAACACAATTCTGCATTACTAGATAAAATTCCCTACCACATTCATTTTGAAAATGGCCTCATTGCTTTTTATCCTTTGCCATCAGCTCCTTTCACCATAAGCAGTAATAGGAAAGTAAATTATTTCTGAAAAATTCTAGAGCTGCCTTTCCAGTTCCTTTGATACATACTCCTTACCACCACTCCCTCCCATTCTTCCTCATTTCCACAACACCTTGTTGGCCAAAGGGGAAAAAATCATCTTGATTTCCATGTGAAGTCACTATGGACAAGATCGAAAACTAGGAAGTAGGATTTTCCAAAACCCAGTATCTTCAACCCAGATGTCCCAAAGTGTTATTCAAAATAAACCCCTGGCCCTCCATTTATAATACTCTCTTCAAAAATAGTGTATGGCACTTCTTATCAGGCAGAGCTTCCAATTCTGTATCTCTACTGACACGATGCATGGGACTAAACACACAATTTATACGGTTAACTGTGCCTCAAAAATTTCCATTTTTAATTGAAATAGCAAGATAATGTCAAAATGAGATCATTCACATAGACTCAGCCTATGCTGAAATTTAAATTCCTTCAAGACAAGAAGCATGTCTTTTCTGGGATGAAGTTCCCTAACCCTTCAGGTATCCAGAATAGTGTTAGGCGATTTAGGCATACTGTGTAAGTACTGATTCATTTTGGTGATGTCAAAATCAGTAATAAATGTAGCAAACTGATATTGGGCGTGGAATGCTACAGTAATCCAAGTCACTAGTATAGCCTGATTGAATGAATTATGCTATACAAAATTAATGCCACCCTATTATCATTGAATTAAGGAAGAAAGATATAGCTTACTAGACTTAATATCCTCCTTCCCTATCTATATTTGCAAAATCTATGAACAACTAAAATCTACCATGCCAGGAGAGGCTGGATTCTTCCCAAAACAAGATGCTGTAGCAACTCAGAAAACAATAAAGATGATGCCAAAATTTCATTCTTTTGAAAAAATACTTCTCATTATCCAAACAGTATTTCAAGAATTTACATTATTATTTGCATTTATTCTAAACCTCACAACATCTATCTCCTGTTCCTGTTAACATGATGAAATTAAACTGCTAGATCTAGGCTTTGATATTAAAGTTGATGATGATGATGGTATTTGTTAAGTGCTTACTATGTGCCAAGCACTGTTCTATGCGCTGGGATAGATACAAGGTGATCAGGTTGTCCCACGTGGGGTTCACAGTCTTAATTCCCACTTTTCGGATGAGGTAACTGAGGCACAGAGAAGTGAAGTGGCTTGCCCAAAGTTGCACAGCTGACAATTGGCAGAACTGGCATTAGAACCCACGACCTCTGACTCCCAAGCCCAGGCTCTTTCCACTAAGCCATACTGCTTCTCAGGTTGTTCAGGGTATTTCCAAAATATCAAAAAATAAAATTATCTCAGGTTATCCTCATAAATTTAGAAACTGGAAATCTTTCACCTCCATATTCTGCCTTGGGATCCCCAGTGATACTTAAAACCTAGCATTATAAATTGGTGAGCCAGTTAGTAATCTATAACAAATTAAGCTCAAATACAGAGGGAAACATAATACTTTATTAATAAACACTCTTCCCAATCCTTCTACTATTCATTTTTATTCCCAGTTCTCACTTATTCATGCCCCGATGCCTATGATGGCACACAGCTTAGCAATCATTTCATTTCTGCTATCATAAAATAAGCTTTCTAAGACACTATTCAATCACTTTTCCTGGGTTTACTGTAACTGACCCTTCATCTGTGATAACATTTGGCTTCACTATTTTTATTTAGTGAAATATAGACCAGTATTTCCAAATGTCTGAGTAAGCTCCACCTATACCTTTGTATAGTTTTTCCTTAATTTAGACCCGAGAGTGTGAACCAATCATTCATGTGAAAATCATTAATATCATCATATATAGTTTACATAGATTATGTATAGATGAACTCTTGGCTACATGAAAATACATCAAGTGTTATCTCTATTTTTTTCAATTCAGACCAAAGATATATTTCTGATATTATTGTAAACCCTACAGTCACAATTTATGTCTGGGTGACCACTGGCCAAAGGTTTAAGGTTAATGTGGCTAAAAACCTATACAATTCTTCTTTCAAGGTGGTCATGGATCCATTAAGACAGAAGGAATAAACTCAGTTTGTGACTATGAGTTAGTTATGTTGTTTGTCTTTTTTTTCCCTGACTGGAGTTTAAGTTTCCATAATGGCTTCCCAAAATCACATTTACCTTCAAGCTCACTCACACTTCACCTTTTCCTGACCCTACTGCTCTCAATCCCTTGCCCTCTGCAAAATAACTCTCACTCAAAATTCATCAAACCACTTTGTTCACAGCTTTAACAGCTCCACTAATCTAATAATAATATTAATGGTACTATTCTTTGAACTTTCACTCCAAATCCAAACAACTTTATTCACAGCATTAAACACCTCCTCCACCAGGCATTCCCTGACCAATCTCCCAATTTCCTGGTCTCACCATCTCAACAGCCATGTTAGTCCTCATGCATATATCTATTTATTACTGCCTAGTTTTCAATCAATAAATGGTATTCATTAAACACATGAGTGCGAGGCACTATACTAACCTCTTGAGAGACTATAACAGAATCATGCTGAGAAACAGCATGGCCTACTATAAAGCACATGCCTGGGAGTTGGAAGGCCCTGGGTTCGAGCCCCAGCTCTGCCACTTGTCTGCTGTGTGACCTTGGGCAAGTCCCCTAACTTCTCGGTGCCTAAACTGCCTCATCTGTAAAAAAAAAAAAATGGGGATTAAGACTGTGAGCTCCATGGGGAATATGGACTGTGTAAAATCTGATTACCTTGAATCTACCCCAGGACTTAGAACAGAGTCTGGCACATAGGAAGTGCTTAACAAATACTATTAAAAAAAGAATCAATCAATCTATAGTATTTATTGAATGCTTACTTAGTGCTTGGGAAAGTACAAAACACATGTTTCCTGCCTGCAAGGAATTGATATACATAGTGAAAGCTACGGGAAGAACAGGATAAGGCAAGAAGCAGTGTAAATTCCTCAGGATGAAATAACTGAATGTACAGATGTACATTTATCTGAATGTACAGATAAATACATAAAAATAGAATAGTGCTGAGGATAGGAATAAATATTAAGGAGGGGTATTAGAGTGAATCAGCTCATGTTGTGAAGTAGTGTGGCATAGTGGAAAGAGCATGGGCCTGGGAAGTCCGAGGACTTGGATTTCAATCCCGGCTCTGCAACTCACTTATTGTGTGACCTTGGAAAGGTCACTTAAATTCTCTGTGTTTCAGTTTCCTCATCTGCAAAATGGGGATTCAATACCTGTTCTTCCTCCAACTTGGACAGTGAGCCCCATGTGGGACCTGATTATCTTGTATCTACCCAGAATTTAGTACAGTGCCCGACATATAGTAAGTACATAATGAGCATCATAATTATTATAATGGTAATATAATATAATTATATAGACTAATAATTTGGGGAAGGCTTCCTGGACGGATGGATTATTTTTAGGCCTCTGGAAAGCTGTGGTCAGGAAGATTCAGAAGTGTGGGGACTGATTTCTAGGCTGTAGGGAGGATCAAAGGTACAGTTAGAAAATAAGCTTGGGAAGAATTAAGAATGTGAGCTGGGGAGAAGTGGGAAGAGTGAAAGTGATATGTATGATGGAAAGTGGGTGAGTCTTGAAGCCAATTCTAAGGAGTTTTTACTTGATGGAAGGAAGATGGGTAGCCATTAGAGGTTTCTTCTACTTTCTAATTAATTTACATTTATCTTTTGAATTTCTTCTCAGTTTTTTGTCCATTATATATTTGGTAATCCAAATCCTCTTTTCTTCATTGCATTGGAAACTATTTGAGGGCAAAGGGAAGTATCATTTACTTCTAATGAATGTTCCCAGCATTTATTCCTCTTAGGAAAAACGAAGTGCTCAAATACTGTTGCTGATATATTATATATATCTGAACACAATATAAAAAGGAAGGACCATTACAACTGCTCTATAATCCCGTTCTGGGTTGCTAGCACTCCCAAGTAGTAGAGCTTCCATGATAACTATGCACAAAGACCCAATCTCTCTCTTTCACTCAGACACACACATATACACACATAAAAACCCTTATCTGCAGGAGATCACATTTTCAAATCTAACATGGTACGTTATGACAAAATGTTCTGATTTCAAATCCTTTTAATATAACCAACTGGATGTGTGAGAAGTCCTTTGGGCTTTTAGTAAGCATCTGTTAATAGGTATACCCCATGTAGATAAGAACATTGTAAATTAAAAACCTAAGCATTCAATTATCAACTGGCCAAAAAATTACCCTACTGATGGCCCCAGAAACTTTCTCCAGAAGCCTGAAGACTTTGTTGGCTTTTTTTTTATAAAATCTATTACTACAAAAAGATGGATCTTTAAATTAGTTCAATTTGTCTGTGATGAAATGAGAATCTCCCCTCTAATCAACCTTTAACATATTTAATGAGTAAACTCATGATGAACAAATGATATTTCAAATAGTATAAACCTTTTGTCATCTAATGTGGAAATAACAAACTGTGGCAGTGTGGAAATTAGAATCTCCAGAACAATTTTGTTTGTCAAAATAAAAGCAACTAGTTTTTGAGAAATGTATCTCAAAAGAAAAATCAGTTGATGATGAATATTTTAAACCAACTTGATTGAAACAATTTATTGCATGACCTTTGGTTTGCAGGAGAATGAAATTCTACCATTCCCTCCTAATTAGTTGGAATGCCTCCGTGTAATTGGCTAAATACAACCATCATGTTCATTACTAATTACAAAATGATTCAACCTAGATCTCCACTAACTTTTATAACCAAAAATTTTAAATGGAACCTATTTTCTTAAATCAAGGCTATCAGCAATCACTCAAAATTGCTTAGAAAGGTCATCAGGGTAATTTTTCCTTTGGGACCTTAAAAAAAATATGCATTTACCTTGGAAACACCTCAAGGATTTAAACCACTATGTCAAGCCGGGCTAAACCTAATGGCTTGTGGAAATACTGCCAGTTGTTTTTAATCTAATCACTGCAATTATTATTATAATAATATATTGAGTTAATGAAACTCTGTAGATTCCCCATGGTTTATGTGCTTATCATTAAATCTAATCTTCAACCATGCCAAAATATTTGTGTTTCTACTTTTATATACCTTGCTTTGTCCACAAACATATAAATGTTTCAACTTTAAATGCCACAGACTTCTCTATATCCCCAAGGAAATATGACAAAAAGCAGGATTTTTAAAATCCATGCAAAAAGAAAATGTGCCTTGAGCACTGGATATTTTTAGAATATTTAAGGATGATAGAGTGACTGTCAATTGGTCTTGTAAAGAACTACCAAACACCTAAAGAATGCAAAACTCTGTATTAAGTGTTTGAAAGGAAAGCATTCCCTAAACCTTTCTAATGACACAATGAATAACTAGATCTTGAGTTGGCTTGGTAGTTGTAAACTATTGCAGAAATAACTGCTGAGGTGAATGAGGTCGGAAATATGGTCAAACTGACATCATCAACAACTTATAGAGTTATAACTTACCTGGCATTCCCGACAGCTCTTAGTTAAAATCCGCTGGCCTTCTGCTAGTACTTTTCCTCCATAGATACATTTAGCTATTATAAAAAAGAGAAATTGAGATTATATTCACAATGCTCTGGTGAAGTAAGAAAAACCAGTTCCCACATCAATAAACATGTCTCAAAGCTTAGAAAATTAATTTATTATTTTCCTGCAAGTCAGTATTCATTACTTCATTTTTGAGAGTAGACGGTGAAACCTTTACAAAAACATTTCCATGCTTAAGTTCACAAACTAAAATATGGAATGTCCTGAGGTGGTAATAAGAAAAATATATTAAACCAAAATGGCCAATCCATTAACAAAATTATTTATAATAAAGACATTATATATTTGTTATTCATAGAACTGAATTTGATGCAGACTACTGAACAGACTACTAATTCAAAGGCAGTGCATGAGCTCTAGGGTAAACTGAAGCCAAGTGAGACAACTAGTAAGTCAGAGCTGCCAACTTTTAATTTTGCTCTCCGGGGCGGGAAAGCGGGGGAGATTTTGGGGAGGATTGGAGGGTGCGAGCTTCATTGAGTGGACAGGCCAGAAAGCTGTTATTTTGGATTGTTTCAGCCCTAAAGTGGAAACTCGGGCCTTCTCCGACTTAGCCCTCATTTCCCCAACTCACCTTCCCTTCTGTATTCTTTATGCACTTGTACTTCCCAACACTTAGTACAGTGCTCTGCACACAGTAAGCGCTCAGTAAATACAATTGAATGAATGAATGAATGAACTAGGACAAAACATGAACTGAGGAAGATAACTTTGGTTAAACTTTGTTTAGGTGGAATTACAAAAATGGTTTTTGAGAGAGGACAGACCAGAGCCAGTTATGTCTTCACTCAATGAGTCTGAGAGAATCGTATAAAACAGGTATTTTAGCACAATAAGAACTTGGAAGGTTTGAGGAGCAAAAGGAATAAGGGACTGGATCACAGCTCAAAGAAAACGTTGGATGGAACTTGCAACAAAATCTAAGGGAAGCCATTTATCTGTTCCATATAAAAATCCGTTCTTTTCTATTCATTGAAAAGTGTAGGTCCGATAAAGTGAAATTCCTGGAAGAGGAGGATAATTACTATAAACTCAGACCAAAATCGTCACACCTTACCTCACAATACCAAGAATAAATGTTTATTTTTCCAAAACAATCCACAACTTGAGATAGATATATTTTCTACTGCTTTTAAATTGCGAGTAGAATACCCTATGTCATTCCCGATAGTTTGAGAGGTAGGAATTCTTAGAACTCTTACACTCCCAGTTACAGCTGGCGCCAGCTCAGGCAGGTGGCTCTTCTGAGTGTATTGTTCTAATAAATACATTGCTATAAAATCTGCGAGATGCTTCTTTTCCCATGCTGGGAACCAGAATGTATTCCCTTCTCAGCCTTCTCTTCCATGTGCCAGTCTCTCACAAACATTTGCAGGCTTTGTTTTCTTACTGTAAGTAGCAGGTCTAAATGAGTTTTCCAACTTGTCTAGAAACCTAGCGATTTGGGGCCACTTTCCAAGGTTCTACTTTCCAAGGTTCTAGGAAGACCAGATTTTTGACCATTTATCCAATTTATTTAAATACATGCTTATATGTTTGCGCACACACATCTCTAATACACATAAATGGACATCACCTCACCCCCTCCTACCTCACCTCCCTTCTACCTCACCTCCCTTCTCTGCTTCTACAGCCCAGCCCGCACCCTCCACTTCTCTACCACTAATCTCCTCACTGTGCCTCATTCTCACCTGTCCCACCATCGTCGACCCCCGGCCCACATCATCTCCCTGGCCTGGAGTGCCCTCCCTCTGCCCATCTGCCAAGCTAGCTCTCTTCCTCCCTTCAAAGCCCTACTGAGAGCTCACCTCCTCCAGGTGGCCTTCCCAGACTGAGCCCCCTCCTTCCTCTCCCCCTCGTCCCCCTCTCTTTCCCCCCACCTTACCTCCTTCCCCTCCCCACAGCACCTGTATATATGTATATGTATATGTATGTATGTATTTATTACTCTATTTTATTAGTACATATTTATTCTATTTTATTTTGTTAGTATGTTTTGTTTTGTTGTCTGTCTCCCCCTTCTAGACTGTGAGCCTGCTGTTGGGTAGGGACCGTCTCTATATGTTCCCAACTTGTACTTCCCAAGTGCTTAGTACAGTGCTCTGCACACAGTAAGCACTCAATAAGTATGATTGAATTAATGAATGAATAGCACTAATTGTACTACTTCTAACATCACCAACTCTTAATTCTCACTCCCTAACCTCAACCTACAAACCTACCTCTCTCACCTTTACACCTCCTCCCTGTAAACCAGTTCTCACCCCACATATCTCAGGCTTTCATGATGCACTTGGATTCCCTACGTAAACTCTCTTCTCAATGAACAAATCCAACCCCACACATCCACTAAGGTCAATTCCATTTACTGTCCCTCCATCAATCCTGCACCAACAACTTCCCTGACATGGATCACCTCCACAGTAAATACACTTGCTCACTTTCTCCATTCCTGCACTCACACTATGGAGTGTTTTTCAAGGAAATCCGGACATGAGGATGACTTGGGACATATCCAATTCATCCAGTGCTCTCCTGCTAAGCAGAACCACTTCTCCTTCTTCACTGACACCCTCCCCTCCCTGGTCCGTTGCCCCAACAATTATTCTAGACATTTAACTTTCTCCAGAAGACCCCAGTGGCCCCACCTGCTAACTTTTTCATCCCTGATTACTTTGCCAGCTTTTTTGTTGACAAAAATTTAAGCCATCAGACATGAGTGTAACAAAATCTCCCCTTCATGCTCCAATTCCCTCCCACCCCAAAATCCAATCACTCATCCTTCTCAGTCATCACTCAAGAGATCTCCTGCCTTCTTTCAGAATTCTTCCCTCCATCTGTGATTCCAATCATATGCCTTATCACCTTATAAGAAACACTCATTCCCACACTTTTCTCCCCTCCCTGCCATCTTCAACTCTTCACTCTGATGGTTCCTTCCCCTTTGTATTGAAACATACTCAAATTGCAAACACCCATTCTCTCCATTCACTTCCCTCCTTGATCATTTGCAATTCTACCTTGGCCCTGTTCTTACTAAATCCAGACTGTAGCATACTCTAATCCTCCTCGGGTTCTCAGCTGTTTTGATAATGTGAACTCCTACCTTCTCTAGGAAACACTATTTAACATTGGGTTTTTTTTTCTGACACACAGTCCTTTCCTGATCCTATCTCTTTAATCAATCCTTCTCAATCTCTTTCACGGGCTCCACTTTAGTTTCCTTCCCCTTGCATCTTTTGGGTCACTTTATACTCACTCTCCTGGTTAGTTCATCCACTACCGTGCCTTCAACTATCAGCCATGTGGTTGACTCCCAAATCTACTTTGCTTCTTCTCTGCAATCTCACATTTCCACCTGCTTCCAGGGTAGCCATGGGTGTTCCACTGGCATCTCAAGCTCAGTATGCCCATAGTTGCACTCATCTACCATCGCAGCCAAGGAGAGCATCCAGTAATTGCACTCTGACTTCCTACATACCCTCACCCCTCCAAACTTCCCACTATGATCAAATGAACTGCCTTCCCTCCCCTTCACCCACTTGCTCTTTGCTTCCTGTCATGCGCTCTGTTCCATGTTGCTCCTCCAGAAACTGGCATCCCACTACACCACGGAGAAGACACCAGCATCTCCTGCTGTCAATTACTCTGGCAGTAAAGAAAACAGCATGAGGCCTCATGCAACGTTAGGAAGGCAAGTGGCTGCAGGAACCATTGCTGAATTCACAAGGAACCTGAAATTTTGCTCCTCTACTGACTATGTATTTTATGCATTTTTATGCTTTTTTTAATGTTTCATTTTTCATTGCTCCTGATGTGTCTTTCTCCAGTCCTCTCCCCAACCTATACTCATAGACAGTGAGCACCTTAAAGACCAGGGTCCATGTCTTATTCCTACTTTCATAATCTTTCTCAGAACTTAGTGTTTAATAAATTCTATTTCTCCTACTCCCAAGTAGTCTTCACCTCTCCAACTTTCCTACCACCACCATTCCTCTGCATCTCCAAAGCCCACAACTTTGGAATGTTTCTTCCTCCTGCATGAAATTCCCACTTCACATCTGACAGATCATTCCTCTCCCCATTTTCAAAACCCTATTAAAATGGCATCTCCTTCACTTACTCAACTCTCATGCCCTCACCCTATTTTCCCTCCCTATAGCATCACCTACACTCTTTAATCCACATCCCCAAGGCACTTAGGTACTAACCGCACTGCCCACATGACTCATTTACATAATCTTATTATTGGTTGCTTCCCCTATCTGTAATTTATTTTAATGTTTTTATCATCTCTGCTATTATTATATTAAGCACTAGGAAAAAAATACACCTGCAAAAAATTAGACATGGTCAAGGGGCTTATAAATTAAAACATAAAATACAAAGACAACAATAAATATAAGAGCAATGGAGCTCTGGTACTAGAGGAACAGAATTTCAGGATCTACACCACAGCTCGCAGCATTTGTTTCTTTCAAACTAACCTACTTACAGTGTACCATTCTCATCTCTCCCACTGCCAATTTGCTCATGCCTTTCCCCTGATTAGAATTCCTTCTTCCTTTTTAATCTGACATACCACTGCTCTCCTCTTCTTTAATAATAATAATGATGATGGTATTTGTTAAGCGCTGTGTAAAGGTAATCAGGTTGTCCCACGTGAGGCTCACAGTCTTAATCCCCATTTTACAGAAGAGGGAACTAAGGCACAGAGATGTTAAGTGATTTGCCCAAAGTCACAACTGGCAGAGCCGGGATTTGAAACCATGACCTCTGACTCCAAAGCCCGTACTCTTTCCACTGAGCCACACTGCTTCTCTTTAGAGCCCCTTAGAATCAAATCTCCTCCAGGCCTTCCACAATTAATTTCTAATCTCTCTGGTTTATATCTCCTCAACTGCCATTTCAGCACTTCTGAGCCACCTAAGCATTTATATCCTCAGAATCTCTCACAGGACCTATGTACCTATGTTACATATCTTATTACTTAAGTCCTAACTCATGCACCTATCCCCTTTTTCTATCAATCAATCAATCAAATTTATTGAGTGCTTACTGTGTGCAGAGCATTGTACTAAGCGCTTGGGAAGTACAAGTTGGCAACATATAGAAACGGTCCCTACCCAACAGTGGGCTCACAGTCTAGAATCAGAAGTCTAGCTCACAACTGGCTTCAAAGCTCTCCCTCACCTTGCCCCCTCCTACCTCACCTCCCTTCTCTCCTTCTACAGCCCAGCCCACACACTCCACTCCTCTGCCACTAGCCTCCTCACTGTGCCTCATTCTCGCCTGTCCCACCATCAACCCCTGGCTCACGTTCTACCTCTGGTCTGGAATGCCCTCCCTCCTTACATCCACCAAACTAGTACACTTCCCCCTTGAAAGCCCTACTTAGAGCTCACCTCCTCCAGGAGGCCTTCCCAGACTGGGGCCCCTTTTCCTCTGCTCCTCCTTCCCTCCCCATCGCCCCTACTTCCTCCCTCTATTCTACCCCCTCCCCGCCCTACAGCACTTGTTATTCTATTTATTTATTCTAACTTATTCTATTTATTTTATTAATGATGTGTATATTTCTATAATTCTATTTATTTACATTGATACTACTGATGGCTGTCCACTTGCTTTGTTTTGTTGTCTGCCTCCTCCCTTCTAGACTGTGAGCCCATTGGGCAGGGATTGTCTCCGTTGCTGAATTGTACTTTCCAACTGCTTACTACAGTGCTCTGCACAAAGTAAGTGCTCAATAAATACAATTGAATGAATGAATACTTCCTTCTAGAGCCTGTTTTTATTCATTTTAGAGTTTGTTTCCTCCACTAGATTGTAGTAGACTTGCAGACAGGACTCATGCCTGCTAATTTTATTGAATTCTCTCAAGTACTGAGTACAGTGCTCTCACAATACCACTGATTAACCTGAGTGCCTGAAATGGTCCTTAATTTATTTCCTTAGAAAATGGAACAATGTGGGACAAGGCAGACGATCACGAGCACTTTAATGCCCTGGTGCAGCTCCTAAGGAGATAGACCATGACTCTAAGAATCAGGAGACCTGGATTCTAGTTCAGGCTCTGCATGTAGAAAAATGCCTTCTGGGGCTATGCTATCAGTGGTAGAGAATTCCAAACAAAGAAGTGCCAGGAGCAATCCTTGTGTTGGACAGCTTGGCATCAATGGTGAAAAATAGCTGGCTATTGCAGGAAGACCAGTTTTCCTCATCACTTCTCCACAACGAACCCTGCTTCCAGAGATACTCATCTTGACTTGGAGTAGCAAATACAGGGTCCTCTTAATATCTTTGTCTCTGAAATTCCATGCCCCATTATTGCCATTACAATCCAAACCCTTTGGACATTTGGGATAGGCAAAAATTCCTTCAAATGTGTGCCTGGTTAGAGTAATTCAGGTAAAGAAATCCATTGTTTCTCCAGAAATAGAAGTCCTTGTTTTGAATAAATTCAGGCTAGGAAACCTCACAGTCCCCAGTTCATGAGTACTGAGTTTGGAAGAGTTCAATAAGTACTGTTTGAAGATGATGGGACAATGCTGCTGATGGTGATAATGGCTATATCAGCAAGCTATTCACACTGTTTACACTCCAGGAGTAGCCAACATATAAATTAACAGTATTTATAGAGTATTCACTCTGTCTAGAGCAATCAACAATATTTATTGACTTCTACCTGTGTGGACAGTACATACATTGTCCACACTGAGAAGCAGCGTGGCTCAGTGGAAAGAGCATGGGCTTGAGAGTCAGATGTTATGGGTTCAAATCCTGGCTCAGCTGCTTGTCAGCTCTGTGACTTTGGGCAAGTCAGTTAACTTCTCTGTGCCTCAGTTACCTCATATATAAAATGGGGATTAAGACTGTGAGCTCCATGTGGGACAACCTGATCACCTTGTATCCTCCCCAGCGCTTAGAACAGTGCTTTGCATGCAGTAAGCACTTAACAAATGCCATTATTATTATTATTATTATTATTATACAACAGAGTAGGTAGACATGTTCCCTGCCCTCAAGGAGCTACAGCTTTTGCAAAAACAGATTAAGAAATGAGCAGACACTCTTCATCACAAACTGAATAGCTCTAAACAACACTTCTGAGTTCCTAGAGCAACATCCTGTTTAGCCTGTCATGTAGAATCCATTTCATTCAGCTTTTCTATATCTTTTTTTTTCAGAGACTGAAATTTTGGCTCGTTGTCACCATAATGGGCTGTGCCCAAGAGAATCAATAGCTAAAAGAAGCATCCTTCTTTCTACTATGGAATTTTAAATGGAATATTTGGTGTCCTTCCAGTTTGGAAAGCAATACCTAGCCAAGTAGCAAAGAAAAGCTCAAAGGAAGTATACAAGTAGACAGGAGTGGCTCCCTCCATCACCCTACAGTGTAAGCTATGCCCACCAAACAAAGGCGGAATCTTTTTTAAAGACCGTATGTAATGATTGCCCTCCTAGAACATAGGCTCATATGCTTCGGTCTCTTGCTACTCCATACATCAATTTCCAGGTCCTAAATTTTATGGCCCTTCAAAAGTTTACAGCAATCAAACCCTCTTTTTGTTATTTAACCCAACACCAGAATTGAGAAGCCAACTGTTTCCTGTTTTCAATGGGAAATAGACTGAGCAAATTAAACATATGAATGGTACATCATTTCTAACCTACATTGACACTGGAACTATTCCTCTTCAGTTCTTTTTATCACACTTTCTTATCTTTCACCATCCTTCCCTATATTTCAAATTTTTCTAAATCATGCTTCTTGAAATAAAAGAAAAATTGATTTTAAGTAATTTTATCATACACAGCCCTCTCATCAGTGATTGTCCCAGACATAGCTCATTGCGGTGACAATGAGACAAAATTTCAGTCGATGGAAAAATGATAGAGAAAATCTGAATGAAATTGATTTTATACATCAGAGGCTAACATGAGAGGTTTGCATTGACATGAGAAGCTAACATTGGTCAGCTTCCTATCTTACTAAATGCCCCCAAACCTACCTGAAACTCATCTCACCTGCTTTTAGTTAACAAAATTAAAGATAAAAAGCAGTTCTCTTCCCTGGCTGTGAGACAGCATGGATGGGAATAGAGGTAATAAGATTTTTTCCATAATGCTGGTACCTGGCAACCAGAACTCTGAACAGCTGTTTGATGGGGCCAGGATGGCTCTTTAAAAAGAGACCTCCTGGCTTCCTTAAGCTTTTCCTAACCTAAGTATTTGCTCTCCTACTGCTGATTGTGGAGATTCACTGATCACATACTCTGTGGCTTGCACCTTTCTCATTAACAAAGATTGCAGAGCTCCAGTCCACTGGATTCCTACAGAAAAAAAAATGGCAAATTGAAAGAATAAATCATTTAAACTAGGAGCGGCATGACCTAATGACAAGGCATCGGGCTGGGAGTCAGAAGCTAGGTTCCAATCCTGAGCCCAACATTTGTCTGTTGGTTGATTTGGGGAAATTCACTTAACTTCTTTGTGGCTCAGATTCTTCTTCTGTAAAACCTGTTCTCCACCCCCTTTAGATCATGAGCTCCATGTGGGAGAGGGGCTGTGTCCAATCTGTTTAAACTATATGTATGATAGCACTCAGTGCAGAGCTTGGCACATAGTAAGCACTTAAATAACACAACAATAATAATAATCACAATAATAGTTACAGTAATATTAATGATGTTGTTATAACCTCATGCCGGATTCTTATTCATGATGAACAGAACAGGGAGCTTATTTGCCATACTTACGTCTGCAGGCTTTACAGCATTGGCCTCCGATGTGCACAGGAAGGAAGTCAGGAGAGCAACTGAGAGGGGGACAAGCCATTCTCCTGCATTCCACCACTCCACTCTGAAGAAAACAAACGCAAGTCACCAAACGGTAATGAACCTAACCTCCTCCCAGTAAACCTCTTTAGAGAACTACAAAGAGTATTAGGAATTTCAAAGTCATTCTTGGACTAGAAGTATAATATTTTCTGCCACCCAAAGAACTCCAAACCTATTATTTTTCTGATATAAATCATTTGTCTCTTCCACCTTCCTGTGATGAATTTAGCGTTTTAAGCAGTAAACAAAAGCCATCTTTAAGAGAATATTGCAGCCTCTGTCAATTATCTTTGAGATTTTTAAATCATTTTTCTATTTTCTTGGGCAAACAGGGGCATTCTTCAGATTTTTATCAAATAATTTCGTCTGGGTAATATTTACATTATACTTTTTTGTTCTAAATTTTCCAAATGATAAATACCAACTACAGAGTATGCTCCTTGTTCCCAAGAATGATGTCACAGGGTACCTAGAAATAAAATTAAACCATATTTTTAACCTATTCCTGGGGAAAAAATTCTGAATGTATCCAACCACTGCACATCTGAGAGCAAAAGACGTTTTCCCCCAAACAGAGAGTTCCTTAAGGATGTAATTAGGATGAATGAGAGAGGATTGTCTAGGGACAGCAGATTTTATTTATGAAGTATATACATTAAAAATGGCACTTTTCCAGTATTCCTTCGCAATTGTTCATTCCACCAGTAGGTGAATATTAAAAATGTAATAATTCTCAAAGTTAACATTCTTGAAATAACCTGTATATGCGGCAATTAGATGCCCTATCCCCAAACCTGCTAAGGAAATTCTTACTTTGCATGTGCAATTCCTGCAGTGATCATCTTCTACCCATGAGTCTTTGTCTCGATATATCAGTCCATTTACTTGACAGGTCTTCTCACAATGACAACTTTCCAATTGACTGAGTCTCGTCTCTGCATAATTTAGCTGTAAACCAAAGTTGTGCTTGTAATTTCTGTAATTCAATCCCGCAGTTTTTAAAAGCAAACAAAAAAAACACAGAAAAAAATCCGAACAGTTCATAGATTCTTTGTGGGATTTAATTTTTGTTACACAAGGGGAAATCACACTAAATTGCAGACATATTGGCTCCTATGGTCTAATGAACACCAAATGAGACATTAAACTGTATCTTAGGGACCTTGTAGGTGTTCATAAATATGTGCACCTTCAGCTCAAACTACACATTCAAACACTCATAATGAATGCAATCTCAAGCACTCATTAAAATGTTTACAGGCAATAGAACCATGAACAATGATGTCTCCTTTGCTTTCTCTATTCTTCAAACAGTGATTATGCAGCCTTATATTGAGACATTCAATCACATTTATCAAGCACTTACTGTGTGCAGAGCACTGCACTAAGAGCCTGAAAGAGTACTATATAAAATAAAACATAATTGGTAGACACATTCCCTGCCCATAATGAGTTTATGAGGGACTTAACGTGGTCCTCAGCAGATCAGATTAGGAGGGTAGGAGAAGAACAGAAGAGACAAAATCAAAACTGAGGTCGACATGCCTTAAATTTAGAGAACCAATTTCTGGGTTTCCAGGGAAGGTGGGAACAGAAGTGAAAATCCATAGGTCAGTCAAAATTCCTCTGGGAGATTATGTAAATATTCTGTTTCTTAAAAACAGAAATCTAAACAGTATTTTTAAATGTCTCACCTCTGTCCTCTTTTTCTAATATAAAAATCGATGAAACCAAATGGCCCATCATCAGAGATATTCCAAGAGCCCAGAGGTTTAGGAACTCCTCTATTCTCACAAACCAAATCGAACCCTGAAAGCATAGACTTATGGACTCAGCCCCAGTAGAGAGTATTTTATGGAGAGGAACTATGGCATGGGATTAGACAGCAGTAGTTCCACTTCTTCAACTCTCTCTCCCCCAGATTGGATCCAGAAAAAATGGCCCCATATTAGCCATTTTGTCCTGACTCCATGCTCCCCAGAAACAGCCCTGCCTATCCTCTTCATACTACAGCCAAGTCCTTCTTTCTCCACCATGGAATATGCCTGGGATTGGAAAGCATCATACGGGTATCAAGTCACTGCACTTTAAATTTCTCCATATCTATTTCCTAAACTCTTTGAGTTGCCAATGGAGATGACCCCCTCTAGACTGTAAATTAATTATGGATAGGGAATGTGTCTGCTAATTCCATTGAATTGTACTCTCCCAAGTGGTTAGTACAGTGCTCTACACATAGTAAGTGCTCAATAAATACCATTGATTGACTGATTGATCCCAGTACTTAACGCAGTCAATGTTATGCTAACTCAATATTTGTTTAAATAATAACAACAACAACAACAACGGTATTCAGTAAGCATTTACTATGTGCCCAAGCACTGGGATACATACAAGATAACCAGGATTAAACCCAGCCACTGTCCCACATGAAGTTCACATTCTAAGAAAGAGGAAGAATAGGTATTAAGTCTCCATTTTGCTGATGAAGAAACTGGCACAGGAAAGTTAAGTGATTTGCTCAAGGTCACACAGCAGGCAAATGGATGAGTGGGTATTAGAACTCAGGTCTCCTGACTCCCAGATTCATACTGGTTCCAACAAATTTCCATCAACTTTGGCTTAGTGTACATAGCACAACTCCTGATTAAACATTCAGATAAGAGAAAGCGATAGTATGGACAAATTAAATCCACACACTCAAATCTTCACTCTTGCCATTTTCCCATTTTCCCTTCACCTCCCCAAAGCCTCAAACAAATGCCACTTGGTAACACAAATAATTGTGATATTTGTTGACTGCTTACTATGTGTCATGCACTGTACTAAGCACTGGGGTGGATGCAAGCAATTTGGTTTGGACACAGCACCTGTCCTACGGGGAGCTCACAATCTCCATCCCCATTTTACAGATGAGGTATCTGAGGTCCAGAAAAGTATAGTGACTTGCCCAAGGTCACACAGCAGGTAAGTGGTGGAGCCAGGATTAGAACCCATGATCTTCTGACTCCCAAGATCTATCCACTAATGACTCTGAGTTTCATAGCCTCATCTGCTTCTTTATTTTTCTCAGGAAAGCACTGAAGAACAGTTAGAAATGTCCAACAGGCCGAAAGCAGGAAAAGAGGCACAGACAATTCAAAATTCTTATCCCCACCCAATAATACAAGGTTAGTTGAATTCCAAATGTCCTTGAATTTTTTTCTATGGGCTAGATTTTCAAATGGGAAGTTTTTTCTTAATACTGAAGTTTCCAAAGGGGGACTGGAAGGTTTATTTCCACTAGTGCCATTCAAGAACTAAGAATGTGTGCACCACTTCCTCCTGCCAGCTGTACTGAAGGCATATGCAGATGGTCTGCCTGAGGTCTTATTAGAGACAAAATCACCACTGATTTCCACTTTCTTGGCGCACTCTAACAACTCAGCAAAATTGAAAACAAAAAAGGGAAATCATCCACCTATTCCATTTCCTTTGTGTTAACAGCTCCTTAATTCTTTGGAGAGCAAAAAACCCTTCAGGAAGGAAATGGTATCAGGATGAAAGCACATCACTCTCCAAAACAGGTTACTCAAAGCAGAATATTGTTTCTAAGAAAGAAAACCACTCTGTCTCATTTTTAATATTTTGCCTCAGCATCTGGCATCTAGCTCCCCAAATCATCTTAATGAAAGTGCACTTAGCACAAATTTCCTCTCCGCTCAAAACCTTCCAGTAGTTGCCCATCTCACTTTGCAGGAAACAAACCTCTTGGCCACTGGTTGCAGGCCTCACCAGTACTTTCCATTTTACGTATCACCTCTCTTCACCTGTCGCTCCTCTCCTTTAACTCTTATCTCCTCCCAAACCCTTGCCCACACTGTCCTCCAGCTCTTCCCTATATCCACCAGCCTTTCTCATCTCCAAAACCCTTCTAAAATCCTCTCTCCTTAACAGTTTACATCTACTGATTTACCAGCACATTGAGTCATATGAAATCAACAACACTTGGGAAAGTGCAACAGCAGCATAGGACATGCTAGTCTTCAGGCCACAGTGCTACCACTAAAATGTAAATGAAGAAGACATTTATGCAGCTGTTTCATATTTGGAATTACTTTCACTTTTTTGAATGTTCAATTTGCTTTACTATCATTTTATTTCATCTTTTATCAAAAGCATTTAAAACCAATTTACCACTGTAATAACAGTGGACAAGCCACATACAAAGAGAAAAAGATACTAGACAAAAGCTAATTTTCAAGAGCACTTAATATATAATCTCTCCCTTTTTTCCTGTGCAATCCCTTAACTATAATAAAAGAAAAAAGGAAATGCTAATCAAATAAAAATTACATGTTCTGTCACTGGCATTGTCAAGCTGACTTCATATAAATTCACTTCGAAAAACTATGGGTATCTCACCTACTTGTTCCTCAAAAGCATCTGTAGATCCAAATAGATGGAGCATAAAAATCACAGATCTACAACTTTCCCTTTGTTCAAGTATTTACCTCTAGGACTACATACAAAATCATTTATTTTCAAAAATACAAACTCAGAGAGCAGTGGACGTTTTTTACAGTAATGGGTCAGTGAATTAATTTGAGCATACTAGGTATACAGGATGTGTGTGTTTACTCTTTAAAATGCTTTTAAATGTTTGGCACCTGACATACGGAAGTGAATGGGAAACTTCTATTGTGTTAAACCGTGCACCTTAATTGAAAAAGTACTATTGAGCCCTGTAAAACAATGAAAGCTTCAAAATTAAAAGCATTACAACCAAAAATGCAATTCCAAGTGTAGCTACATTTAGGTAGATTTGTCAGAGATTTAAAGAAAGGAAAAATCAAGAAATTTTCTAACTCTGCTCTCTTGCCTCCCTGAGCATGAGTTTTGAGGACAGGGAGATTGGGAGGTTCTCTAGACACAGAATAGGTGAAACTTCCTTCTGCGTTGCCCTGACTTGGCCCCTTTACTTATTAATTCATTCAATCATATTAACTGAGCACTTACTGTGTGCAGAGCACTGTACTAAGTGCTTGGAAAGTACAATTTGGCAACAGAGACTGTCCCTACCCAACAACGGGCTCACAGTCTAGAAGAGGGAGACATAACAAAACAAAACAAGTAGACAGGTGTCAATACCATCAGAATAGATAAATACGATTATAGATATATACACAACATTAATAAAATATAGTATATATGCACAATAATAATAATAGTAATGGCATCTGTTAAGCACTTACTACATGCAAAGCACTGTTCTAAGCACTGGGGGGATACAAGGTGATCAGGTTGTCCCACATAGGGCTCACAATCTTAATCCCCATTTTACAGATGAGGTAACTGAGGCTCAGAGAAGTTAAGTGACTTGCCCAAGTTCACACAGCAGACATGTGGCAGGGCCAGGATTCAAACCCATGACCTCTGAATCCAAAGCCCATGCTCTTTCCACTAAGCCACACTGCTTCTCTTTGCTGTGGGGAGGGGAAGGGGGCTGGGCAGAGGGAAGGAGCAGGGGTGACAGGGAGGGGAGGAGGAGCAGAGGAAAAGGTGGGGGCTCAGTCTGGGAAGGTCTCCTGGAGGAGGTGAGCTCTCAGTAGGATTTTGAAGGGAGGAAGAGAGATAGTTTGGCGATGTGTGGAGGGAGGGCATTCCAGGCCACAGTTAGGACGTGGGTCAGGGGTCGATGGTGGAACAGGCAAGAACGAGGCACAGTGAGGAAGTTAGCAGCAGAGGAGTGGAGTGTGTGGGTTGGGCTTTAGAAGGACAGAAGGGAGGTGAGGTAGGAGGGGGCAAGGTGATGGAGAGCTTTGAAGCCAACAGTGAGGAATTTTTGCTTCATACAAAGGTTGATAGGCATCCACTGGAGAGTTTTGAGAAGTGGGGTGACATGCCCAGAGCGTTTCTGTAGAAAGATAATTCAGGCAGCAGAGTGAAGTATAGACTGAAGCGGGGAGAGACAGGAGGATGGGAGATCAGAAAGGAGGCTGATGCAGTAATCCAGTTGGGATAGGTTGAGAGATTTTACCAACAAGTTAGTGGTTTGGATGGAGAGGAAAGGGCAGATTTTGGCAATGTTGTGGAGGTGAGACAGGCAGGTTTTGGTGATGGATAGGGTGGGGGGGGGGTGAATGAGAGAGCAGAGTCAAGGATGACACCAAGTTTGCAGGCTTGTGATATGGGAAGGATGGCAGTGTCATCCACAGTGACGGGAAAGTCAGGGAGAGGACAGGGTTTGGGAGGGAAGATAAGGAGCTCAGTCTCGGACGTGTTGAGTTTTGGGTGGCGGGCGGACATCCAGGTGGAAATGTCCTGAAGGCAGAAGGAGATATGAGCTTGGAGGGAGGGAGAGAGAACAGAGGAGGAGATGTAAATTTGGTGTCATCTGCGTAGAGATAATAGTTGAAGCCGTGAGAGCATATGAGTTCACCAAGGGAGTGAGTATAAATAGAGAATAGAAGGGGACTAAGAACTGACCCTTCAGGAACCCCTACAGTAAGAGGATGGTGGGAGAAGAGGAGCCCTGGAAAGAGACTGAGACTGTATGGCCGGGGAGATAAGAGGAGAACCAGGGGAGGACGGAGTCTGTGAAGCCAAGGTTGGATAACGTGTTGATGAGAAGGGGATGGTCCACAGTATCAAAGGCAGCTGAGAGGTCGAGGAGGATCAGGACGGAGTACGAGCCACTGGATTTCGCAAGAAGGAGGTCATTGCTACCTTTGAGAGGGCAGTTTTGGTGGAGTGGAGGGGATGGAAGCCAGATTGGAGGGGGTCTAGGAAAGAGTTCGAGTTGAGGAATTCGAGGCAGTGAGTGTAAATGACTATTTCTAGGAGTTTGGAAAGGAAGGATAGGAGGGAGATAGGGTGATAACTGGAAGGGGCAGTTAGGTCGAGAGGTTTTTCTAGGATGGGGGAGATGTGGTCATGTTTGAAGGCAGAGAGGAGGAGATCACTGGAGAGTGAACAGTTGAAGATGGAAGTTAAGGAGGCGAGGAGGGAAGGGGTGAGAGTTTTTATAAGATGAGAGGGAATGGGGTCTGAAGCACAGGTGGATGGGGTGGCACTTGAGAGGAGGAAGGAGATCTCATCTGAAGTTACTGCTGGGAAGGATGGGAAAGTGGAGGAGAGGGTTGAGAGTTGGGGGGGGATGAAGAAGGGGGAAAAGTTTCCCCCTTTTAGACTGTGAGCCCAATGTTGGGTAGGGACTGTCTCTATATGTTGCCAATTTGTACTTACCAAGCGCTTAGTACAGTGCTCTGCACATAGTAAGCGCTCAATAAATACGATTGATGATGATGAAGTGGGAGGGGTGATTTTGGGGAGCTCAGACATGATGGTGTTAATTGTCCTAATGAAGTAGGTGCCCTGATCATTGGAGGTGAGGGATGCAGGAGAGGGAGGAGCAGGGGGCCTGAGGAGGGAGTTAAATGTCCAGAATTAGTGTAATTTATTTATTTATATTAATGTCTGTCTTCTCTTCTAAACTGTAAGATCACGGTGGGCAGGAAATATGTCCATTCATCATTATATTGTAGTCTCCCATACATTTAGTGCAGTGCTTTTCACATAGTAAGCACTCAATGAATATGACAATGAATGAATGAAAGGTGAAAGAGAAGAATCATGGGAATGGAAGTAGGGACTACCTAACTTTCCTTCTATTATCTCTGGCAAGGAAGACCTATAACTGCTGCTTGGATACCTGTCATTTCATTCACACTGATTTACACTCAAAAAGCTACAGAAACCCTCAGGATACTACCTTAAACTTGCCTATATGGTCATTTAGTAATTGAGACTTTTGTTTATTCATTTGACATTTTTTTACCCTTATCTATAGTTCAAATTCCACTCTTCTCACAATATTTTTTCTGATATTTGTCACTAGGATATTTAATCATGCCATTTCCACCTCCTGCCCATCAGACACCCATGAATTAAAGACAACTGTATTTAGAATCTGGGAGAATACAATAGAAGTAAAATATACAGTCTCTCAAGAAGTTTATAATTGAATGAAGGACACTGGCAAAAATAATTTACAAATTCTGAAAGCAAGGACAACAACAGGGGTGAAATAGGTATTTATATAACTGAATATATATAATGCATAAGTATTGAGGATGGTTTAAAATGCATACATACTAAAGGTAGCTTTTGAGTAAGTATGACTTGGGGTATTGGGGTTTCAACTGGGAAGATTTCCTGGAGGAGGTGGGATTTTTAGGAAGACTTTTTAGAAAGGGAGAGTTCTGTTCTTGGGGATCTGGAAAACAGGAAGTTCCGGGCAAGATAAATTTAATAAGCCAGGAGTTTTAGGCTGTAGGCAGGAGAGACAAGAGTGATTTTGAGCTTGGGTGAGAGTGAAATGAGGAGAGCGGAGAGTGAGGTGAGCTTGGATGGAATGAAGGGAGGAAGTTAAGGAAGACTGGATGAAGAGAGCCACTATACAAGATAGGGAAACCTGATGAAAAACAATGGTAAGGTGTTCTGGCTTGATCTGAGTGAAATAAGCAGCTATTGGACCTGACTAACTTATATCTAACTCAGCACTTAGAATAGTGCTTGACACATAGTAAGCACTTGAACAAATACCATTATTATTACTGCTATTATTATTGGAGGTTGATAAGGAGTGGAGACTAATGGGTAAAGTGGCATTTCAAGATGATGATATGGACAGCAGCAGGAAGTATAGAGTGCAGGAGAGGGAGACTGTTGTTTGGGACTCTAGAGAAGCATTCGGTACTGTAGCATAATGTGATATAATCAGAGATTTGAACCAGTATAATAGCTACTGGGTGGAGAGGAAGGGCCAGATTCATGAATTATTTTGGAAGTAGGGACAGCTGGATAGAAGCTAGTTATTTCCAAAAGTATCACACAGACCAATTTCTTTAATCTCTGCCACCTGCCAAGTTGTCACAAAGGAGTCACTCTATCCCTGAATGCCAAAGGAAAATATGACCTGGACAAAAAAAAAATGCAATTTTTTTTTTCCTCTTGTAATAAGTTGCTTATCCCAAGATCAGTAATCGTGTATTTTATATGGACCCGGATGGAGAGACACTCATATTCTCCAATTTGCACTTGCAGGAAAACAGAAAATTTTAAAAATGCAAAGGTAGATTACATCACTTCTTATGGCAATGGCTGATGCTAATTATTTTAGGTATGGAGAAAGCACTCTTTCTTACTCAGGTCTTCACAGGCATACAAAATTCGGAGTTGCAGGTCAGGGCTGTAACCTCAGAGATCACTGTTCAAAGGACCAATCTGTCCATATTCTGTCCACAGTCTCCAAATAAAGCTTCATCTAACCTACCTGCACTCCTCCTAGACAATGTTATTGCTATGATTAAGCACAACATGGCCCTAGGAAAATGTTTTAGAGTATGAAGAAAAGCATTCTTCAAATGCAATAGAATAAGAAACAAAAGGGCACCCTTTGTGCTGCGGTATGAGAACTTGTAATGTGAATGGCATATTTCTTGGTCCAGAAATTTGATGAAAGCATAAAACACAATTAATAGTGTTTAGATCATGCTGCTGCATACAATAAGTAATAGGAGACTACTTATCCCCCAAGTAGGGAATCAAAATAATTACCTATGTTTCACATTTCCATCAGAAACATGAACTAAAAAGCTAACCCTTCAATACCCAGAAGGCAAAGCCTAGCCAAGGTGTCTGTTTGCGTCTCTCTCACTCCATAAAGAATCTGCATTAAAGTTACTGTACACACTAGGCTACCTTTCTACATACATGCAACTGTGGTGAATGAGCAACCATTTTAGGCTTCGTAAAAGTACCCAAAGAAACCCCCATCTACATCAACCCTGCAAACACAGTACAAAAGGGTCTAGACCACTAAAATGCCTTCCATTCCATCAGTTGTCCCATAATCCTTTCCTTTCATTCATTCATTTGTATTTACTGTTTACTGTATGCAGAGCACTGTACTAAATAAGTGCTTGGAAGTATAATTTGGCAACAGATAGAGACAGTCCCTACAATGCAATGGGCTCACAGTTTAGAAGGGGGAGACAGACAACAAAACAAAACAAGTAGACAGGCACCAAAAGCATCAAAATAGATATACACAATTATAGATAAACACACACATCATTGATAAATAGAATAATCAATATGTACAAGTATACACAAGTTCTATGGGGTGGGGAAGGGGATAAAGCAGAGGGAGGGATTAGGGGTGATGGGGAAGGGAGGAGTAGCAGAAGACAAGGGGGGTTCAGTCTGGGAAGGCCTTCTGGAGGAGGTGAGCTTTCAGTAGGGTTTTGAAGGGGGGAAGAGAGCTAGTTTGGCAGATGTGATGTGAGGAGAGAGGACATGTCAGAGGTGGGCCAGGGATCAATGGCGGAACAGGCAAGAACGAGGCACAGTGAGGAGGTTAGCGGCAGAGGACTGGAGTGTGTGGGCTGGGCTGTAGAAGGAGAGAAGGGAGGTGACGTAGGAGGGGGCAAGGTGATGGAGAGCTTTGAAGCCAATAGTGAGGAGTTTCTGCTTCATATGAAGGTTGACAGGCATCCACTGGAGATTTTTGAGGAGTGGGGTGACATGCCCAGAGCGTCTCTGTAGAAAGATAATCCAAGCAGCAGAGTGAAGTATAGACTGAAGCAGGGAGAGACAGGAGGTTGGAAGATCAGAAAGGATGCTGATGCAGTAATCCAGTCAGGATAGGATGAATGATTGTACCAACAAGGTAGCAGTTTGGATGGAGAGGAAAGGGCAGATCTTGGTAATATTGTGAAGGTGAGATGGGCAGGTTTTGGTGACAGGGTGTGTTGGGTGAATGAGAGAGCAGAGTCAAGGATGACACCAAGGTTGCAGGCTTGTGAGACAGGAAGGATGGCAGTGTCATCCACAGTGAAGGGAGAGTCAGGGAGAGGACAGGGTTTCGGAGGGAAGATTAGGAGCTCAGTCCTGGACATGTTGAGTTTTGGGTGGAAGGTGAACATTCTGGTGGAGATGTCCTGAAGGCAGGAGGAAATACGAACCTGGAGGGAGGGAGAGAGAACAGGGGAGGAGATGTAGACTTGGGTATCATCTGCGAAGAGATGATAGTTGCAGCCATGGGAGCGAATGAGTGAGTATAGATGGAGAACAGAAGGGGACCAAGAACTGACCCTTGAGGAACCCCTACAGTTAGCGGATGGGAGCGGGAAGAGGAGCTCACGAAGGAGACTGAGAATGAACGGCCAGAGAGATAAGAGGAGAATCAGAGGAGGACGGAGTCCACGAAGCCAAAGTAGAATAACATTTTGAGGAGAAGGGGATGGTCCACAGTGTCAAAGGCAGCTGAGTGGTCGAGGAGGATTAGGACAGAGTAGGAGCCATTGGATTTAGCAAGGAGATAATTGGTGACCTTTGAGAAGGCAGTTTTGGTGGAGTGGAGGGGATGGAAGCCAGATTGGAAGGGGTCCAGAAGAGAGTTGGAGTTGAGAAATTCGAGGCAGCGAATGTAGAGGACTTGCTCAAGGATTTTAGAGAGAAAGCGTAGGAGGGAGATGGGGCAATAGCTGGAGGGGTGCAGTGGGGTCAAGAGAAGGTTTTTTTAGAATGGGGGAGAGTGGGCATGTTTGAAGGCAGAGGGGAAGATTCCATTGGAGAGTGAGCAGTTGAAAATGGAAGATAAAGTGGGGAGGAGGGAAGGGGTGAGAGTTTTTATAAGGTGTGAGGGAATGAGGTCTGAAGCCCAGATGGAGGGGGTGGCACTTGAGAGGGAGGACATTTCCTCTGAAGATACTGCTGGGAAGGGTGGGAAAGTAGAGGAGGGGCTCAAGAGCATGGCATCTGGGGCAGTGAGCCTGAGCAATCTGAATGCTGGGTGTGGAACAGTCTCCTGGACACAGCAATAACAACAACCCTTAGTTATATTAAAACTTCTCTTTTGTGGTCTTTGAACCTATGCTTATTTTCATATGCAGCACACCAAGCAAGGTTGCCTCGAAGTGGAGGCAAGGAGTCCGGGACAACTGACGTGGATTTTCTTTTACAGACTCTAAATTCTGCTCACCACCAATGTTGGACAATGGCACATCGCACCTGAGTCCTTCTACTGCTGACACTTCTATCGCTGTCACCTCTCTGTCCCTTGTCTCCTGGCTAAACTCCTGACAGCACAAAGCCTCTCTTCTCTAGGAGAGATACACAAAACTGATGTGAATTCCCCAAGGCACTTTTGAATGGAATATCAGTGTTCTTGGGCACTGGTAACTGGGTGCCCTCCGCACAGTTGAAAGGGTGGAATTATGACACAGTAATGAGCCATGTCCCTCTGATTGGCTCCTGCAGATAGGATCTGATTGATTGGAACATCTGCTGCTCATACAAATCTGTTTCCTTCTTGTCGGTAACTAACATAGTTTAAACCACTTAGATAACAGATGAGGTGGTAAGAACCTGATGCCACTTAGCCAGGCACCTTGGAGGACTTCACCAAATAAAAAGGTCACAGTTCAAAAGGATGATAATCTTTCCTGGAACTCCCCATCTTAGAATGCTGCTAGTGTTTAGGACAGTTTTGAGGGGGAGGTTGATTACTGGTTTAGAGGGGGTGGTTCTGGTTTTAAAATCCCATTTCCTGAGAGATGTGGGGACTCTGTGAGGGGCACTGTCTCCAAATGGTCCACCCTTAGGAGGGAATGACAACAAATGACAAAATATCACCACTTTCTACTTAACAATATGATATAAATCCTCGTGTCTCATTTAAGCTTTGAACATGTTTGTCTCAAGTAGGCTTTGTCTTTTTCACAGTTACTTGCTAGTTGCTACTTGATAGCTCTCCTGAATGTAACTTTGGCCAATAAAAGTGACAGATTAATTCTTGCAATCTTTGTTCAATAAAATTTTCCTTAGAATAAATGACATGGTACCTTAATCGTTCTACAGAATAAATAAATTCACCTCCATTTAATGGCAGAATTAAAATCAAATTGTGCAAATAACAGCCCTGGAACCTTCCATAATCATGCTTATCCAATAGCAGAAATAGGTTTTTCCTTATCACTAACACACACTCAAGAATGTAAATATTGCACAAGTCCATCCAATAACCCTTTCTGGTTATTAGATAATTTCATTTGGAGGCAAAAATCAGTTAGCATTCAAACAGCAGTCATCATGTGTAACCATTGTTATATAGTGTTTTTATTTTCCATATAGTACAAAAAATATCACTGTGCTATGTAGCATGGGAATCTACCTCTCTATGGATTATATCTCACTTCCAAACGCAAGTCAACAAGCATTTTGATGACGTTTAGTAGCATTATTGAAGCTAATGGTTACATCTACTACAGGTAGCCCCATTGGCAGTAGAAATAAAACATTTTTATAGGAACAACCACCAGATGCCAAGGATAAGAGTGCTTCCATTATACTAAATCAGTCTAAATTCAAGGTGGAATGAGAAACTGAATGAGACGTGAGAAATTCAGGTACCTACTTTTGCAGTCATTTTGGCCAAAAGCTCTTGCAAATCCATTATTCCTTGCACCAGGCTTAAGAAATCACTGCAGGTTGGACATGCTCAATAAAGAAAATGAAAAAGAAAAACCTATAAGCACAAAGTCTCTGGTTCAGCAAAAACAGCATCCATTTGGTTATTGATGTTTTTTTTTTCAGGATAAAATACTGCAAGATTTCAGATCCAAAACTTTCAGAAATAGCAAAGAGAAAGAATGAACACTTAACTGAATTGTGGAGGAACCACCCAGAAGCATTTCTTAAAAGGTAAAAAAAGTCCTAATTTTTATTTAGGGTGACAGAGTACTAGACATAGTTCAGAACATACTGTTCGGGTAGGGCAATAGGATTTGAGGAGGAAATCAGAAAATGAGGCAAATGGCTAAATGCTATTTCTACTATGAAAGCAACATTTATGCATTTTGCAGTAGAGTCTACATAAAGAAGATGCAGTATGGTGCTTAAATATCTTTATCATAGCTGGAAACAGTTAATACAATATTTAAATCCATAATACCAAGGTAAATACATTGCTACTTACTGCGATTCAGGTTAGGGCATTGTGTTATATATCCATTAGGCATAAAGATGATTTTCACATCTTGAATGATACCCTTTGAAACAGAAGAAATAACAGGTAATAAAGATTATAGTCATACAGTTAAAACCGAACAAGCTTATTCACAAGCTCATTCCTGTGGCACAGTGGATAGCTGATAAGATAAACTTTTTTTAGAAAGCTATAACACACACATACTCTTAACATTGCACCTCCACAAATTTGTAAATATTCATTATGTTAGACAAAACACAAATTTGTAAACATTCATTATGTAAGACAAAACACAACCATTTACTATCTAATTCTAATCAGTTGTTTGCACCAATGTTCTAACAATAACAATAAGTGTTTGTTAGGTACTTTACTCTGCACCAAGCACTTTAATAACTGCAAGATTAGATATAATATTATCAGGCTGGGCACAGTCCGTCTCTCATATGGTACAGGACAACAGGTATTTAATTCCCATTTTAAGGATGATGAAATTTGAGGTACAGAGATGTTAAATTGACTTGTCCAAAGCAGCAGGTAAGTGACATAGCAGGGATTAGAACCTGGATCCTCTGGCTTCCAGGCACATGCTCTTTCCACTAGACCATATTGATTCCTAAATTCTGCTAAATTTTTTTATGATTTAAAAAAGATTACAAGTTCTTAGTTAGTGGTAGTCATCAGAGCTTAGTGTTACAAGATGATGATTCACAGCAAAAAAACGTGGAAAAGAAGAGAAGCACAATAGTTTAAACTGTTCATCTGGATTAACTGAGCCAAGGAAATAGAAAAAAGTTGTTAATAAATTTCTAACACCATATTCTTCCTCTTCAGTTAATTACTGGAGTAACTTTGCAGTGAATTCCAGGAATTATTTGGTATAGTACATCACTGTGAGACAGTGAGAGGAACTGTGGTTCTCTGCATCTCCTGCTAAATCTGGAAAAACACTTCTAATTTCAGAAGAAATTCATCATGATTGCCATTTTGCAGTGAAAATATTGATCTGGCTGTTGGATATTTTCTAATTGAAATGTAAGATACTTTTTTTCAGATTTAATGAAAGAAATATTACAGAACAGATGGAAGATGTGCTAACTAGTTCAGAATATTGAGCTTAATCTATAAATGAAATATATACCTAAAATAGTGCTAAAAGTCTCAAATGGGGTAACATTTAACATTTATGTATTCATTTCTACAATAGCAGAATATAATCAACAACTGCTGCTTCCTTCTTATTTCAAGATCAAATATTACCTGAAAATATTAATAGAAATAATATCACAGTACCTCTTTCCCAGAATTATATACATTTATTAACCTTTTCATCTGTGAGAAAGATGAAAGTGTTACAATTAAGAGGAGAAGACATAACGCCCTGTGGGAAACTGCAAATTGTTTCTCAATATTAATTTATAATCTCTTACTGGCATCACTAGCAGACAACTAATGAACTTCATTCTTTAGCGAATATCATTCTATACTGAATTAATCACTTTCAGAGTAATCCCCTCCAATTTGGAGGCCAGACTGTTCTTTCAGGAAACAAAGGCACTATTCTGAGTATTGTGCAATGAATGGTTATTATTATTACTATTATTATTATTGAGAAGCATCATGGCCTAGGGTAAAGAGCATGGTCCTGGGAGTTGGAGGGCGTGGATTCTAATTCCAACTATGCCATATGTCCACTGTGTGACCTTGGGCAAGTCACTCAACTGTTCTGTGCTTCAGTTATCTCACAAATGGAGATTAAGACTGGGAGCATCATGTGGTACAGGGACTGTGTCCAACCTTGATTACCTTTGTATCTACCCCAGCATTAGAACAGTGCTTGGCACATAGTAAGTGCTTAACAAATATCACAGTGATTATCATTAGTATTATTGTTATCATTATTATTGTATTTGTTAAGTGCTTACCATGTGTAAAGCACTGTTTCTAAGTGCTGGAGTAGATACAAGGTGGTCAGGTCAATCACAGTCTCCGCCTAACGTGGGGCTCACTAACAGGAGGAAGACCAGGTACTGAATCCCCATTTTACCTCTGAGGAAACTGAGGCACAGATAAGTTAAATGACTTGCCAAAGTTCTCACAATGAGGCAAATGTCAGAAGTGAGATTAGAACCCAGGAACTCTGACTCCCCACTCCCTGGTCTTTTGACTAGGCCGTGCTGCTGTGTGCTGACCACTATACTAAGCTCTTGGAAACATATAACAGAGTTACTGCAATGTCATGAAGGTTCCAGTAAAATATAATAAGGACCAACGATACAACTAAGACTATGTATTCCTATCAAAGGCAATTTCACAAGGCTTTGAGAGAAACTGGTCTGTGGGATGTGGGCAGGGAACATGTCCACCAACTCTGTTGTACTCTCCCAAGGCTTAGAACAATGCTCTGAACACTGTAAGCACTAAATAAATACCACTGATGGACTGATTGAAAATAAGCACATCTATTTGTTATATAATAATAATAATAATAATGGCATTTATTAAGCGCTTACTATGTGCAGAGCACTGTTCTAAGCGCTGGGGAGGTTACAAGATGATCAGCTTGTCCCACGGGGGGCTCACAATCCTATTCCCCATTTTACAGATGAGGGAACTGAGGCACAGAGAAGTGAAGTGACTTGCCCAAAGTCACACAGCTGACAATTGGTAGAGCCGGGATTCCAACCCATGAACTCTGACTCCAAAGCCCAGGCTCTTTCCACTGAGCCACGCTGCTTCCCGTATATTATATAATATAGTTTGCTGAAACATGCTTATAGGCAACCATAAAGGTATTCTAAAAATTTCCCCTCTGACTTAAAAAAAAAAAAAAAATCAATCATCCAAAACTCACATGCAGAACAAGATTCTAAGCACTTGGGAGAAGGTAGACACAATCCCCATCCCCAAGGATTTTAACAGATTAGGGGGAAAGTTTACACTGCTCACCAGAAGATTGCACCTGGTGGCCTTTAATTTTATAGTGTTAGAACAAATATAAAGTCAACAAATACAAATAAAATAGTCATTATATCATAAAATATCAGTGTGCTAATAGCAGCTGTCCACAAAAAAAAATGACAGCACACATGAGCTGGCCAATTATTGCAGCAATGAGAGTAACCAGACTAAATGATGACATCTCACGAACACAAGTAACACATATGCCTTCTCCTGGAGATGTCTCATCTCTATAAAGTGGTGACCTAAGAGATGTCTCTCTGAAATCATGCCATCTTCAGTATCAGTTCTGTTTAGAGAAGCAGCGTAGCTCTGTGAAAAGAGCATGGGCTTGGGAGTAGCAGGTCATAGGTTCTAATCCCGCTCCGCCACTTGTCAGCTGTGTAACTTTGGGCAAGTCACTTCATTTCTCTGGGTCTCAGTTACCTCATCTGCAAAATGGGGATTAAGACTATGAGCCCCATGTGGGACAACCTTATAACCTTGTATCCCCCCCGCAGTACTTAAAACAGTGCTTGGTACATAGTAAGCGCTTAACAAACACCATCATTATTATTATTTAATCTACCCAGAGGCCTAAGCAGCCAATAACGACCCTATGCTTTGCTCTACCAAAAGCAGGTTATTTCCACCATCAGAACAGTTGCTCCAATTCTGATGAATGCTAGTAAAGAGGAGAAAAAATGATCTAAGAATCTGGATAGACTCAACCTGAAGTACCAAAATCTGATGGCTGATCACCATGGAGGATTGAACACAGAAGTGGTAGTGCTGCAGAAATAGGGAGGGGAAAGAAAAGGGCATCAGACAATGTGAAAATGGAAAGTAAATAGCAATCATCCATTCTCTTAAAGTGGACGTATTAAACATAAGTTTCTAAGTAATAATACTATCTTCTAACTCACAAATAAGAGATGAAGTTAGAATGCTATCTTATTGATTATGTCATTATCTAGCAGAGAAGGTTAAAAATTCTTGGATTACTGCATACAGTCAAAACGCAAGAAACCCTTCAAACTTGAGCTCATAGCTCAGTAACCTCCAAAATTAAGCTACTAACACTTGCAATGTACCACAAAGCATCCCAACAATCAAGAAAGCTCAGTGCCAAGCACCCAAAACACAAGTACCAATATGAGCAGTTGCTTCTCCTAGTTACTGTCTACCCGTGCAGCCAGGGAAGCTGGGAGAACAACCAAGAGACAAACTGGGACTGGTTACATGAAAAAGATTCAGAAATATGAAAACTATATACAATAAAGATGTTATCAATACCTTGCAAGGATTCATGATAACAGCAAAAGAGACAACCACAAGAGTGTTTTAAGGCATTCCATCAGCCATCTACCTTCTACTCATCCTTGCTTCTCTACCACTACATCCAACCCATCCATTTTGCTCATCTCCCTCTCTCTCCTTCCTCTCCCTCTCTCTCCTCCCCACCCCCACACCTGCCAGGAACTCCCTCTCCCTTCACATCCAACAGACCACTACTCTTCTACTCTTTCCATCTTCATAACCCTTCTAAAACCACATCTATTCCAGGAGGCCAGATCTAATTAATCTTTTGTCTCCACATTCTCCACATCTTATCTCACCCCACTACTGCCACTTCAACACTTTCACCTCATCTGTGCATTCGAGCCTTCACCCCATAATCACTCCCTACTCTGGACTGTAAGCTCATTGTGGGAAGGGAATGTGTCTGTTTACTGTTACAATGTACTCTCCCAAGCACTTAGTACAGTACTCTACACAGTAAGTGCTCAATAAATACGGTTGAATGAATTAACTTAAGTATTCACCCTATCCCCTACCTCCCATAGCAACTTTTGTACATATAAACTCTGTTGCTTCCTTCTACCTGTAATGTATTTTAATTTCTATCACCTACACAAGATTGTAAAATACTTCATCACAAGAATCACATCTAGTACTTCAGTACCCTCTCAAGCACCTTTTACAGTGGTGTCACAAACTAAACGCTCTTGATTGTTATGAAGATTAAGTTAAGAAACATGGGCCACTTTGGGACAGAAGAGATCCTGAGATTATGTCAGTTACCAAAATAAGGGCTTTTACTCATCACTAAAGCTAAATGGACCCATACATACTATCACAATCTTGAAGAAAAGTGCCAATAAACCCACCTACACAGCAAAAGAGAATTTTGTGGAAATTGCAAGAACATTACAATGGCTTATGAGCACACCTTCTATCACTAAGGATGAGGCCCTATAGACCATAGAAAATAGTCAAATGTGAAGGTGTAATCTTACCTCTAATTTTTGAGGAAATCTTAAATCTAGTCAAAACAATGAAAAATAGGGAAACACTGAATTAGACAGTATTCCTGTAGAAATCTACAAGAAAGGTCATTAATGCTTAGCATTTTCAGTCTTTACTTTTTTCAAAGATTATACTGCTGACAGATTTTCACTGCTGAATGTGAATGGAAGTTGATTAAATCTATGCCTGACTGACTATTCCTTCCATGCCATGGAAATTTAAAGAATGCCTTCACTGTACTGTTACATTTGTTACTCATGTTCCTTGGCACCGATTTTATTTCTCCCATCTTCCCAAAATCTATTTTCCTATGAGAGTCAACACATTTTTAATTGTGGCACTCAAGGTTGATCTGTCTCCTGTTGCTGTCTCCAAATTGGCCGCTACTAGACTCCATTGCTTGAAGTTATTCTTCATGGTGTCTTTAAAAAATTTCTTCTGTTACTCTGCTTAAAATGTCTCCAATTGAACTCACCCCAAAGCCACTTCTCGGGTATCCTGTTGTTACTCATGTGCCCTGCCCAGGAAGGCTGTGGTGTGTTCGACCCGTGGACTAACTGAATTCGAAGACCTCACTATTTGTGATCCTAACTTGCCTTCTGATGTTAAGAATAGCATGAGTGACACTGCTGGAACCACTCTAGAAGTCCAATGGGGTTTGTGTGGTTAAGCCTCTTATATTTGAAGTCTGGTCACTTCAATACTCTACAAACTTTCCACCTGGTCTGAATTTTGATGCCATATTGGTGTATACATCAGTCTCCCAAGGGACTTGCCAGAATTAATTGATAATGCAAAAGTAATAATAATGGTGCTTATTGTTCCTTGTGTTCATGTGAGTTGTTTCTTGGAGTAAGAGAGGTTTTTTTTTGTTTTGTATTTTTTTAAATAGTACTTCTTAAGTGATTATTATGTGCCAGGCACTGTAGTAAGCACTGGGCTACAGAAAATAATCAGGTTGGACACAGTTTGTGCCCCACCTGGGGCTCAGGTTTAATCCCATTTTAGAAGTAAGGTAACAGGCAGAGAGGAGCTAAGTGTCTTGTCCAAGGTCACACAGCAGACAAGTGGTGGAGACAGGATTAGATCCCTGATCTTCTGACTCCCAGGCTCTTTCCACTAAGCCACACTGTTAATGGAGAGTTGGCCCCTTAAAACTAACATATGTGATTTAACAAGAACAGCAAATCTCTTCTAAACCCTATTCATGGATTATTGGTTACAGGTACATTTTATGGGGAAAGGAAAGCTGCCAATCTTCCTTTGTTCAATCCATCTGTTTTCCTCCATCTTCCTCTCCCAGTAATCTGTACTTTAAGAAATGGATGTGAACCAGGTAAGTTGCATATTAAGAGTTTTTAATGTTCTGGGAACTAATACCCATTTACTTCAGTTGCTCTGAGGAAATTTCTCAATTCTCAGTATGAGGTAGGAGAAGATGCAAAGAAAAAAAAAAGATTAGCAAAGTATGCCATTAAAACCCTAATACGTATGGAATAACTATGATTAGGTTAGAGCTCATAATAATACCAGGCACTTTTGGATACAAATGCAGGCACAGCTCTGCCACCACAGAAATCCTAATTCTTTTTTAACGCTCTTATTTCCCTGCAGATCTCTGTTTACATTGAAGAAAATGGTTCTATTTTTTATATGCTAAAACACTGAAACAAATTGCTTCAAAAGAGAAGAGGAGGCCCTGCTGGGCATGGAAATATACAGACGAAGATGTGTACTGCTTATAAACTCGCAAAATCCTGAGCCTTTGCAATGGGTAACAAAAAGTAAGACTTGTGAAACTCACAAGCAGGATTTTAAAAATGCAACCAATCATATATTTCTGCCCTGAAGATAGTTAGTAAAATATTCAAGAATATATAAAATAAAAAAAAAGCACTTGTCTACTTTCATTATGATCAATAAAAACTGGCAGCTCATTAGCATATCATTAGCTACCCTGCTGTTTCCAAAGTGTTAATGTGTAGAAATATTAATTTACAAATGTATAATATCCCAGCGTTCTCTGACTTCAGCTCTTTGCATAAAATAAGGATTAAAAATGGGTGAATCCATACAGCTTCCTTTTTCTATGTAGCTATAAGCATATGTTTACCATCTGTGGAATTATGGGAAGCAGCTGAGTTAAAAAACAACAGCTGTAATAAAATAATGTCATCAATTTCTCTTCATGGTGACAGCTCAGATGTTGGAGAAGATAAGGAAGTCCAGGTAAGTAACAGTATCAGTTTAGCTGAGGTTAATTTTTTTAAAAAAGAGCTTGAAAAAGTTGTGGAATGAAACGTTCAAGGATTAAATAGTGACTCACAACAATGACTGGGCCAGTAAAGCATATTGTGTTTAATGGTTTTTCTGACTCACTGAAATCCGCATAACCTTTTTCTTCATTTTTTTTTCCAAAAGAGGTCTGTATAATTAGCTTAGTCAGTGAATGCATTAAAGAGAAATTAAGTGGGTAGTCACCATCTTGATAATGGAACACCATGACAATCTGAAGAGGCAGACAAGCCTATTGCATCATTTGGATGTTTTCTCAAATGGATGCTGTTCTGATTTGAAGAAAGTCCCAGATTGTGTTCTTTGGTCTCAGATAAAATTATTTAATATTAGGAGCCTTAATGTACAGTTCTAAACAAGTGGATATATCCCCTGCTGTTTAATCAATAGCAATTTACTTGCAAAATATGCTTAGAACAGTGCTTTGTACATAGCAAGTGCTTAATAAATGCCATCATTATTATTATTATAGGGATTCACTGGGCCCTAAAAATTAGGTCTGACAAGTGTGCGGTCCTGGGTTTAACTTTATGAAGTGGAATGTTAATATTTAAAATATGGAATAATGTCATTTGAACCTAAAAACTCACCATAAGCACTCTTCAATCTGTAGCAATAAAGTGAAATGCAGTAGGTCCTCATATTTAAGAAGCATATGCTGCAGAGTAAATAGAAAACCTAAAACAATGTTCCTACTTCGTATTAACCGAATACTGCCCTTTTTCTCTGTATAGATTTACTGTATAGATTTCAGCAAGAATTAGGCAGAATGGGAAGAACAGAATTTTTGTTTCTGTGAAAAGAGATTTTTTTTTCTCTTTATTAACTCTGGATATACCCATCATTGCATATCCTTCCTGGTTATTAGAGAGAGAAAGAGAGAGAGAGAGAGAGAGAGAGAGAGAATGAACATAGAACATAGTACACAGAACTGTACTAAGTACTGGGGCAGATACAAGATAATCAGGTCCCACATGGGCTCACAGTCTAATTCCCATTTTGCAAATGACAGAACTGAAGCACACAGAAGTGAAATGACTTGCCCAAAATTACACAGAAAACAAGTGGCAGAGCTGGGACTCAAACCCAGATCTTTCTGACTCCGAGGCCTGTGCTCTATACCCTAGGCCACATAGTTCTTCCAGCTACAGAACTGTAACTTTGGATATAGCTAAAAGGCTAAATTTGTATTTGGCAGTAGCACTTGTTTTGCAGGGCCAAAGAGTCCCATTTCAAATAATCAATTAAAAGCATTTTGGCGCTTACCTTAAAAAGACCGTGTTTTCGGTTTCGCTGCCCAAGCCACAAACTGCTGCCTGGTGTGAGATTCGTTTCTGGGGGGTCTATCACTCGTTCATAAATCCTGTAGAGGAAAATGCCATTATTACTTGAAAAAGATATAAAATATAATTCAAAAGTATAAGAAATATTAGTGTCTGGTAAACACTAAAGTGATTGTTAAATTTCAGGTATTAGTAGCAGTAATAATAATAATAGTTCTTGTTAAGCATTTATCTTGTCAAGACTGGTCTAAACACTGGGGTAGATATAAGTTAATCAGGTCAGATACCATTCTGACCTGCCATGTGCCTCAGAATCTAAGTAGGAGGGAGTAGGAATTAATCCCCAGTTTACAGATGAGGAAACTGAGGCACAGAGAAGTTAAGTGATTTGTACACAGTTACACAGCAGACTAGTGGTGGAGCCAGGATTGGAACCCAGGTCCTCTGACTCCCAAGCCCGAGCTTTTTCCACTGTAGGCATAAAGTAGAAACTGGATCCTTCTGGGTTATTCCAAGTACAATAATAATAATAATAATAATAATAATAATAATAATAATTCAATAATAGTCTTGAATACAGTCTCCAGGTGGTGATTGGCTGGGGTGTGGCAAGGCAAGGCAATGAAAGACCAACATCAGTGAGGAGGAAGAGAAGGAAAAAGGAGGAGGAAGAGGGAAAAGGAGCTGGGGCTATGGAGTGGCTGGCCTGAGAGTCTAGAGCTGTTACATCAACTGTGAGACAGAATTGTGGAAGATAGGGAACTGGAGCTTTGACATGAAGAATAATAACAACTATAGCTGTGATGGGACAGTGGCAAAGATATGTTGCCAGCTTGTACTTCCCAAGAGCTTAGTACAGTGCTCTGCACACAGTAAGCGCTCAATACATGCAATTGAATGAACGACTGAATGAATAAGGACCAGGACCATTGACAAAAGACTAATTAATTTTCCTAGGAAGACACCATAGGTAAAATGAAAGGTTATAAATGAATGTAATTACAATAAAGTCAATTTTTGATTATTCAGGGCCTGATTATTTGTTGAATTACCAAGAAACCTTCACTTCCTCTCTTCCTTGTTTCCTGACTTTCATCCATTTTATTATCCATAAAGATCTCCTCAGGCAGTAAAGTGGGTAAACATGTGGGATGCGATTAAAATCACCCAATTGTGCTTCTTAATAGTAAATTTAACAAAAAGTCCAGAAAAGAAGGTTGCCCCTGGATAGTTCAAGACTTGTTCAAGACTGGTCTAAACACTGGGTTAGATATAAGTTAATCAGGTCAGTTACTATTCAAACCCTGGATAGTTCAAGCTGAAGTTGGGGATTATCTGTGGATTTTAATACCTACCCTGTCCAGGATGTCTTGGTGGATTGGAGCGGTATTTGGAAGGGGAGGAGCTTTGAGGGGCATGGCTGCCTACACATGGGGTATACTTCTATCAAGTACAGTTTCCAGGGAGGAAAGCCCCCACCTTCAAGACCCAGATGAGGATTTAACAAGTCTATGAGTGGTGAAATGAACCCTTGGCTCACCTTCAGGAGCTATGGGACTGAAGATGGCATTTGCTTCTCCTTCCTGGCTGGCTTTGGTGGCAGGGTTAAAGTTGGCAAGGCCAGAGAGGAACAGAATGTGTAGGAATATTCACCTTACTCTCAATCCCACAGCACTTACATACATAGCTGTAATTTATTTTAATGTCAGTCTCCTCTAGACTGTAAGCTCTTTGTGGGCAGGGAATGTGTACACCGATTCAGTTGTACTGTACTCTCCCGAGCACTTTGTACAGTGCTCTACAACACAGTAGGCACTCAAAAATGTCACTGTTGACTGATTGAGCAAGGAGGAGAGGAAACATCCAGGAATGGAAAATATATAGGGAAGGAGATGGGGTAGAAGGGGAAGAAAGGAAAAAAGGTTCAGGGAAAGAAGGGAAGAAAGAAGAGAAGGAAAAAAAATGAAAAGGGAAGAGGAAGATGACGGCAGCAGTGTGTCTCAGTGGAAAAAGCCCAGGCCTAGGAGTCAGAGGACATGGGTGCTAATCCTTTCTCTGCCACTTGCCTGCTGTGTGACTTCAGGCAAGTCACAATTTTTCTAAACCTCAGTTTCTTCAACTGTTAAATGGGGATTTGATACCTGTTCCCTCCCTACTTAGACTGTGAACCCCACATGGGGCAAGAACTTTGAGCTGATTAACTTGTACCTACCATAGTGCTTAAAGCAGGGCTTGACACATAGTAAGCCCTTAACAAATGCTGTTAAACAAAAGATGAGCTTGTTTTCACCCTCTGCTGAGGTGCTGGCTCTACTGTCTTTTGCTGCTACTATCATCAGTCAGCAGCTGCAGCTACACACTTGGCATGGGATGAGCTAGAGTTGCTGCCACTAGGGCAGCAACAGCAGAGGATGACAGGCGGCTTTGCCAGCTGGGAGTGGCAGGGCAGCACTGCAAATTGGCCTCAGAGGTTCTGCAAAGTCACTGAGGCAGACTTCAAAGGACAGGTACCTGCTCCTACCTCAGTGTATCGCTATGACTTGTTAGAGACAACCTCCCCCTCCACCCTTCCACCTACCAGGCTCAGCCCCACCAGTCTCCAGGACTGAACATTAGTCCAGGAAACCTCTGGTCCAGTAGATTTAAGGAGAACCCAGCTAAACTCCAGGGAAAAAAGCAACATCTTGCCTCAACTGTGTTTAGTGATTGCTGTCCACCTTAACTCATATGGCTTCTCTACATCAACACTAATCTCACAGAACAGTGTTGCCCCACACCCCCGCAGTCTTCCATTAAGGCAAATAAATCAGAAGTTTCTGAATAGCACATTGCTTTGCATTTAAGAATGCTGTGGCCCAAATTTTCATAGATGTAACAAAAAATGGCAAATGGCTAGCCATCCATAGTTTATTAATTGTGCTGGGTAAAACTGGTTCATTAAGAAAGTGCAACCTCTTCTTTAAGTGGTTCTTAGAGAACAAAGGGACTGAAGTATTGAAAGGCTTTCCTTTATTGGCATAGATAATTACTGCATAATTACTGCAGTTGGAAGTCATGATTCTGAAGCCGTATGCTTTACTGCTAAAGGGGGTATGTGTTACACACTTCTATCATTTTATTGCTCATCACTGAGAGAACTCATCATGCTGTAACAGAGCTATGAAGTTATTCAGCTGGCGCCATTCTGGATACATGAACTGGACCACAGTTTGTTCACTGAACCATTATAGCTGCAGCTGTAAAATGAATGTAACAATTATGAGATGAATGATGTCCAAGATGTAGACTGGCTGTTTACATTCATCAAATAAATTGGATAATTGCTCTCAATATTCCAATTCACTTTTTCTGATCATCTTGGGATAGATCAATTTACCTAGAAGAATCACCTTCGCTATAACTTTGTTTTAAAGAATAGCAAACTTTCCAGGCTGCTGTGCAATTTTAGGAGCCTTTGTAATATAGTGGTGAGGTTTGAATAAAGGAACAGAAAAGAGGGATATCTCTCCCAAATTTGTTTATATAGAAAACAAGAGGAAAGGTAAGGTTAATGAGAGAACAATCTCTAAGGCAGAGAGTCCACCAACATAATAATAATAATGGCATTTATTAAGCACTTACTATGGGCAAAGCACTGTTCTAAGCACTGGGGAGGTTAAAAAGTGATCAGGTTGCCCCACAGGGGGCTCACAAGTCTTAGTCTCCATTTTACAGATGAGGTAACTGAGGCACAGAGAAGTCAAGTGACTTGCCCAAAGTCACACAGCTGACAATTGGCAGAGTTAGGATTTGAACCCATGACCTCTGACTCCAAAGCATGAAAGTGATACATTTATAAAAAGAAAAAAACAACACATGGTGAAAACAGCTGGAAATTGAAAAAAAAATTTAAAATCAAGCAGGGTTCATGTTACAATTATGTGATCTAATTGCTTAATTTTAATGCAATTATAATCAACCTTAATTTGTCACATTTCTAAAGGTACTCTACTGAAAATAACACATTTAATTTTGTCATCCACAAGCATTTTTCTTTTGTTTGAGAAAACAAATTGGTCTAAATCAGGATGCTGAACCATTTCACTTGTTCAAACTACAAAACAAGGTGATGTTCTAAAAAACCATGTTAAGGGAAATTATGGAAATTTTACATGCATTAATTCTATCAAAATTTTAGAGTATAAGTATCTCATTTCTGCTATAACAGTAGGCAAAATTAAACTTCTAGACAAATGTAAAACCATTTTAAAGTCAGAGAATAATTGATGAGCTTCTTGCAAAAGTTAGTCACTGAATTACAAAATTACATTAAGAATTTTCTTTAGAATATTCATCTCATCTTTATTCATGAGTTGAGTTATCCTTTCTGGCAAGGATCCGGTCTGCTTAAAATACCTAGTCAATATTCTATAAAGAACTTGATTTTCTGTTAACAGAAAAAGCTCCCAATGTTTAAAACAAAGCAATTCAATGGTTCAACAACACTGCATATGAAGGGATATTGGATTTTTATTTACCTGGTCTAGTAAGAATGCTCTGAAGGGACTCCACGGAATCTTTCCCCAATTATATGAGAAGAATTAATTTCCAATGGAGAGCATGTGAATTGACATGTTTTATACTGCAGTTCAATAAAACAATATAAGGAAGATCAAATGAGATGCTAAATTAAGGGTTTTTTCTGAGCTTTGCTGAGACTTGAGCAAAAGCCTTTTCTCTCTGAAGGAGAAAGTTTTAATGACCTTTTCTTGATGGGTTTTTTTTAATGACCCATTCAGAACTTATTTGTCAACTGAGGCAATATAGTCTCATGTTTTCTGCTTAGTTCTGTCTTGCTTCCTTGAATTTCTAAATAATTTATCTAGTTATTTTAACAGGTAAGCATTCAAATAATAAAACAGCAGGCAATTCTCTGATTTTCCATCACTGACTCACTGTGGGACCTTGTGCAAGTCACTAAACCTCTCTGTTTTCCCTGCTTCAAAATGTGGTCTGCTCCTTCACTATTTCACTAGGATAGTTTGAGTCTACCAACATGAGGTATTTTGAGTTCTTCATTAATATTTATGTAGATTTCATCTTCTCTGGGTGAGGTACATAATTATGGTATCTGTTAAGTACTTAAAGTACCATTCCAAATGCAGATGTGGTACGTGTAAATTTTTCTTTAAGCCACTTAAATCCATGTTTTGTTCCATTTCAATGAACACCTTCAGAAGGTCTTGTAATTAACACCATCAAGATAGCTACCCAATGAAACCTGGATAAAATATTGACCCAAAAAGCTCAATACACTATACGAGTCTCTGAATGTTCATATTAATGTATTCAATCTCTCAATCCTATTTATTAAGCGTTTACAGTGTGCAGAGTACTGTATGAAGTGCTTGGGAGAATATAGTAAAACAGTAGTAGTAGACAAGTTCCCTGCTGACAGGGAGTTTGAGAAATAAATTATGGATATGTACCTAAGTATAAAGGGTAAAAATCCAAGTGCAAGGGCAACATAGAAGGTGAGCAAGGGTAGGGGAAATGAAGGCTTAGTCAGGGAAGTCCTCTTGGAGGAGCTGTGATTTTAATAAGACTTTGAAAGTGGGAAGAGTGACCATCTGTCGGATATGAAGCAGGAGGGATTTCCAAACCAGAGGCAAGACGTTGGCAAGGGGCAGCAGCAAGATAGACAAGACAATGTGATTGCACTGATAGTAAGTGTTCGTTCCAGAGTATGACACTCTAATAGAGTATATGCCTTAAATCTACCTAGGACATTCAGCTACCTCTTTGCAAAAAGTATTTGAAATGTATCTTTTTATTAGCACACAAGTGATACAGTGAAGCAAAGTCTTCTATCCAAAGACAGATGTCAGACAGTATCAAAAGATGGGCTAGCCTAACATGTAAGAAATAGAAATTGGGTCACTCTTTTAAAACAGATGCTTGAGAAGATTGCAGCAGAGAATGAGGCAAAAAAAACGCTGCCATACTATGAGAGGCAAATGCAGCAGCGAGGCAAGGAACAATTTTTCTCTTTTGGGATTACAATCATGGATAGGAATTATCACACATTGTCACCCAACTGATAAAATCTCACTGTCAATGATATCATCTTGAGCCCAAAAGACAATGTGATAATGGGTGTGCTCGCGCTCTCGATCTCTTGATCTTGCTGTGTGTGTTTAGACACGCAAGTGTGTTTACAGAATTTTAAAAGACGGTATTAATTTTGGTAAATTGACCTAATGAGGCATCCAAATCCACACCAAGATAAAGATCTGTATAGCTGTTGTAGTGCCGATCCTTGGTGTGGTTGTGAGATCTGGACCTACTACACAAAACACATCCAGCGTCTTGAGCAATTTCATCTTGACTACTTAAAAACCACCATTAAATGGCAGGATAAAGTCACCAGCAGCAAGGTTCTGGAATGCAAGCAGATCACCAGCATTGAAGTATTGCTCATAGCAACACAACTCTGCTAGGCAGATCACGTGAGAATGGATGATAGCAGGATTCTCAATCAGCTGCTGAATGGTGAGCTGAAATGGACTATACAAATGTCAGGAAGGCAGACTAAATGATAGAAGAGATAGTGAAGAATATTATCAGACAATGAGAAACAGCATTAGACTACTGTGGCAGAGAGGTCATCCTGATAGGCAGCAGGGAGAGGGATTGCTTTCCTTAGAGAAGCAGTGTGGCACAGTGGATAGATCACAGGCCTGGGAGTTAGGAGGACATGGGTTCTAATCCCAGCTCTGCCACATGCTTGCTGCGTGACCTTGAGTCACTTAACTTCTCTTGGCTTCAGTTCCCTCATCTGTAAAACAGGGATTAAGAGCGTGAGTCCCATGTGGGACGTGGACTGTGTCCATCCTGATTGACTTGTATTTACCCCAGGCTTAGAACAGTGCTTGGCACATGTACCACTGTTGTTCCTATTATTGAGTAGCGGCTTGATAAAGTTTGAGATGCCAAGAGGAGTCAGGTTCAAAAACACAAACTGATGCATCCAACACTGAAAAAGAGTTGGTAACTCATAAATCTTTTCAGCCCCTTCACTCCTCCCACCCCCTGCAACACACAAACTCACACACACAGAATAAGGATCTCACCATCAATAATGTCATCTAAAAAGATGAAGGGACAATTGAGGGGTAGGGCTGTGGCACTACCAAAAAGTAACCAAGCATGCTGAATTTCTCTATGAAACTACTTAAATGTAAAGTCTTGGCTCACTAATACTGAGAACTTGCTTTTGTTGTAATCTATGAAACATGAAAGATATGCCAAAAGGGAAAGCCCAGCAGCCTTTCACTCCCAATCTTTTTAACAAACCCAGGCTGTATTCTCAGTAAATAAAAAGATAAAACTTGGAGTCTGGGTTTGTAAAATGGAAAAAAAAAAACAGACTATAATGGAGGGGGAGGATTGTAGGGTTGAATTCAGTATGCTGTCAACATTTAAGAATTGAATTCAATTCCAAACCTGCACATAGTACAGGGAAGAATTAAGCAAAGCCCAGCAGGTACTCAAGCCAGAAAACCATGTATGAATATTTGGTAATGGAGTAAATTCTATTTCAAGAGAGAGGAAAAACTGGAAACTAAATAAAAAAGGCTTTGTTTTGAATTAGAAGGAACTTGTGGATAAATCAGATTATATAACACTGTAGAATAATCCTTGAACAAAAATTATTCAGAACTATCTAAAACAGCCAGCTCAAACTCAATTTGAAAGACTGCCATCTATCTCTTCTCCTCAGTCTACAGAAACATTCTTTCTGTCCAGTTGTTCCTTTCCAAATTCTTTATTAAAATCAGATTTATGAAAATCACATCTCTTCCAAGAGGTTTTCCCTGAGTAAACCTTCATTTCACCTACTTTATGTCCCTTCTGCGTCACTTATGCACTTGATTACCCCACTCTCCTCCCCGCCACAGAACTTATTTACATAACTATAATTTATTTTAATGTCTATCTCCCCCTCTAAACGGTAAGCTTCTTGGGCACAGGGAACATGCCTACCAAATCTGCTGCATTGTACTCTCTCAAGCACTTAGTACAATCCTCTCCACACAGAAAGTGTTCAACAAATACTTCGTTGATTTCTAATCACTATTTTCCTTTTTGTTCATCTCTACTATTTCCGTAGTGTGTCTTGCTTTTATTCTCCGATGCTATTTCATCTCATTTGTGTCTTCTGTCTATCACTTCTTCTCCATGAAGGTTTCTGAATCTTTGAGGTTCACTAGGCCATGGGAAGCACCGTGACCTAGTAGAAAGAGCATAGGGCTGGAAATCAAAGGACGTGGGTTCTAATCCTGGCTCCACCACATGTCTGCTGTGTGACCTTGGGCAAGTCACTTCACTTCTCTGTGCCTTAATTCCCTCATCTGGAAAATGAAGATTAAGACTGTGAGTACCCCTGTGGGGCAGGGACTGAGTCCAACCTGATTAGCTTGTATCTACCCCAGTGCTTAAAACAGTGTTTGGAACATAGTAAGCCCTCAAAAGCCTCAGTTATTATTATTATTAGGTACCAACAGAGAGCTCTATTTCCACAGTCAATAGCCTAGTACATTTACCTTGGCTACCTGTACTGTAAAGAGGAATTGTAAACCATAAAAGAAGTTCCTAGACAGCAGTTTTCCTATGATTCTAAGAGTATGAAACCCTCAGCCCCCAGCACATACATATACATATGTATATATCTTTAATTGATTTTAATGTCTCTCCCCTTACAGACTGCAAGCTCCCTGTGGGCAGGGTACATGTCTACCAAATTTGTTGTACTTCACTCTCCTAAACACTTAGTACAGTGCTCTACACACAATACGTGCTCAATAAAAATGATTTTTATGGTATTTTGCTAAGCACTTATTATTTTTCAGGCACTGTCTACACACTGAGGTAAATACAAGGTAATCAGGTTGGAGACAGTCCATGTCCTATATGGGGCTCACAGTCTTAATCCCATTTTACAGATGAGGTAACTGAAGCACAGAAAAGTTGTGAGTTGCCCAAGGTCACAGAGCAGTCAAGTGGCACAGTCAGGATTAGAACCCAGGTCCATTTGAATCCCAGGCCCATACTCTATCCGATTGATTTATGACAATCTCACTTTCAGCAGGAGGGTAATCAGGTCTTCAATTTAATGGATGCTGTAATAATTTAGGCCACTGGTTTATGACCAATCTGCTTGCCTTTCAAAATAAACATTAAATTAATACCTCCAATTTGGAGTTGCCATTCTATTCATACTGTACGTGTCTCGGTTTACAGATAGATATTAGATAGATCCATCCTTCAGTGTTTGAAGATGGCATTACTCTGTGAGTGTGGATGAATCAATCAATGATATTGATTGAGTAGTTGCTGTATGCAGAGCAATGTACTAAGCACTTGGGAGAGTACAATACAACAGAATTGTTAGGAAACGTACCTACCCACAAGGAGCTCCCAGTCTAGAGGGATGAAAAGAATGGTGTGCAATCAACACTTCCTGCCACGTTAACTGCAGTTAAGGCCAGGCCCCTAGCTCCATAAATGGGTTTATTCCACATAGGGTCTATCTGTGTTTGAGCTTCCCTCTTGGTCTTTCAACATTTCACTCTATCACGTTGTTGAATGTGATTGCTTCCCTATGTCCTTTTACTATTTATTCTGCCTTCTTGACTATAAATACATAGAAAGTATTAAAAGGCATTATTTATTCAGTAGGAGTCAGAAGTACCTGGGGAGGCTTTTTTGGCAGGTGGGTTTTTTTTTATTTTTTATGCTTTATTTGTTGTGCACTTACTATATGCCAACACTGTACTAAGCACTGGGGTTGATTGAAGAAAATCAGGTTAGACACAGTCCCTGTCTCATATGGGGCTCATAGTCTTAATCCCCGTTTTACAGATAAGGTAACTGAGGCCCAGAGAAGTGAAGCGACTTGCCCAAGGTCACACAGCAAACAAGTGTCAGCACCTGCATTAGAACACAGGTCCTTCTGCTTCTCAGCACCTGACTCCATCACTTGTCTACTGTGTAACCTTGGGTAAATCACTTACCTTCTCTGTGCCTCATCTGGAAAATGGGGATTAAGCTCCATATGGGAAAGGGACTGTGCCCAACCCAATTTGCTTGTTTACATATAATCATGCATGTAGTACAGTGCCTGTGTTACAAATAACCCATTATTATTACTCCTCAAGGTACAATTTCAATAACTTATGCTGTTGATAATGGTCTTTAATGGGAATGATGTTTGAATGCACATGCACCCAAAGTATATACATATACATACATACAGGAAAGATTTGATACTGCTGAATGTATGTATATTGGAAAAGAATTCCAACTTTAATAAATTCTATTTCAGAAATTTCATGTGCAACCTTAAACATCTAGTTGGTTTAAAGTTTTGAAGAAATGCCAATTTGTACATTAGCCTATTCTACTGAAATGTTTAATAACCATATGAAACCTTCCTATGAAAATAGGACAAGTACAGTAAGTGCTGCCATAATGCATTTTGGATAGAATATGATTGAGAAATTAGAAAACATCTCTCATTCTTGTCTGCATAAAATGTGATGCAGTGTTAGAAGAAAAGGTTCGGTGTATGCATGTGGTATTAGATGTGACATGACACTAAAATGCAATTTCTTCTTAATATGAGATTCTTTTCTTACTCATTCCTGCATAAGAAAACTGACTGTATTTGTTAGAGGCAAGAAATTTAATCAAACATCTTAAGCCAAACTTCAGAAGAAAAAGGCAAAAGTGTAAATCCAATAATCTTAAGAAAAAATAAGCAAATGTCATTCTCTTCCCTATTAAATCATAAACTTGTATTACCAATGCTGATCATCTGTTTCTAAGTGGCAAGGCACCAGCAGTAGGTTTCAAAGCAATCACACCAGAAATTCCGTCAAGTGATTAATAGTATTATGTAAGCACCTACTGTGTGCACAGTACTAAACAAGTTCTTGGAATAGTACAATAAAGATAAAATTACAGGTCACAATCCCTGCCTCAAGATGTTTAAAATCTAGCGATGGTAACAAGTGCAAAATTATTGGTAGCTGAAAAGAATAAAGAGAATGGAAAGCTGAGATATGACTAACAATGAGATGTGTAAATGACTAACAATGAAACGATGATGATGTTGGAATCCCCCAGTGAGAATGATGAACAAACTTTGGTCCTATAATTATGGTATTTATAAAGCACTTACTGTGTGCACAGGACTGAAAAACTGATGGTTGCCCATAGGCTTCCACAGCAAACAAAAAACTCTTTACCATTTTCCTTATAGGACTCTATCAGCTCGCCTCTTCCTACGTTACCTCACTGATTTCCAACTACAGCCACACAATTCATTCCTCTACCTCACCACTGACTCCTTGCCCATGTCTTCCCTCTGGCCTGGAGCTCCCTCCTCCTTCACATATGACAGTCCACCATGCTCCCCACCTTCAAAGCCCTATAAAAATCCATCTCCTCCAAGAGGCCTTCCTAACTAAGCCCTCATTTCTCGTACTCACTCTTCTGCATCGCCTATACACTTGGATCTATACCCTTTAATCACTTGATAATCATTCCACCCTCAGGCCCACAGCACTTTTTACATGCCCATAATCTTTTATTGTATGTCTCCCCCTCTAGACTATAAGCTCCTTGCAGGAAGGGAGCATATCTACCAAACCTGTTGAACTTAATTTTCCAAATGTTTAGTACAATGCTCTGCACACAGTGAGTACTCAATAAATATCACTGGCTGATTGTGCAAAGAAATTAGAGTGCTAGTGACTTGAGCATTGGCTACTTTTTATTCTAACGTTGTGTTCCCTCTAGAGCACAGAGAGTAATATAAGCAGCAGCAACCAGGGGTGTAAAGAGGTTTTTTTATATGACATTTATGACCCAAGTACCCAAGTGAACACAGCATAGAGTTGATGTTGTGCTGTAGTACATAACACATTAGACTGTAATCTCCTTGAGGTCAAGAATCATGTCTCCTCTCGCAAGTGTGTTGCATAGTGCTGTGAATTTGGTAGAAGTGCTCAATAAATTCCATTGATGACTAATAACCCAGCAGGGTCCAAACCTACCCTGATCATTTCACAGAAAAGAGGTTCTTTGGTCAGAAAATGTCACCACTGATGGCATTAGCCCCAGTACATATTTCCCTACCTCCAGACCCAGAGGTAGAACCCAAGTTTCCTGTTTACCAGCCATGATTTTTCCACAAGATCAAAGGCAAAGGTGGTGCTTTTTTTTTCCTTTTTCTCCTCTGGCAGTGAGCTTTGCATGACACTGGGCAGGGTTTGGGCGGCACAGAGGGCTACTCCAAATGTCAGGGATGTCAGAGAACCTAGATTGGCACTCCAGTTGTTTCAGCTCTTTCAGTTATCCTTGTTTTGACATATGGGGCTCCCATCACCCTCCAACTTTTTGTCTTCTTCCTACCTCCCACGCCATGCAATGCCTGCTCATTGCAGCTCTAGCAGCAGTAGTTTTAAATGTGCTACAATCAACACCCTGAAGACAGGTTGGAGGCAGGGATGCAGTGAGGAGGTTAATTCAGTTTAAAGCCACAAATATATAGGTGTGTTTTTCTAGCACAAATTAAAAATTAAAGTTTAAATTAAAGTTTAAATGGTAAGACAGAAACATTAATGTTTTCCTTCGCTTTTGGTTAGTGAAAAGGTATTCTAGGTAGCTCTTATATTTTTCCTCTTTCAGCTATTTGTCTGTAGTCTCCCTAATAAAATGTCAATATTAATATAATTGTCTTTTTAATAGTGTTTACAAAAAGGATATGCTATTTGACATGACTTCAGTTTTGTACAAAGTTTCCTAAATTATTCTTTGAATTTTTGCTTTGTTTTTCTGAAAAAATAATCTCTTGGACAGAAAATTTTGATTTCTCATGCTCTCTGTTCTGTCATTATGGAAGTCCACAATCACTGAAGAAGAGCAAAGCCATTTAGATAAACCTTCAGATTTTGAAGGAAGACTTGTTATTTAACATGGTATATACAATAGTAGCAGCCAACTATTTTATCAAAGCTGTAAGTTCAGTGTCGGGTAGGTGGGGAGGGAAGAAAATGGGTTTTGGCATGCAATGGCACTTTAACTGAAAGCCAGAAAGTATCAGCTCAGGATTGAAGTCCTTTTCAAACTCTATTTAATCATTTAACCTGAAATGGTGCATTTTTGATTAATCATTTCATGGATTATAATAGGAAAGAAATCACCAATTTCCTATTTAAATCTTTAGCTATATCTTCTTCCTGAACTCTTCATGTACAGACTACAGAAGATAAACTAAAGTTTCCCAAAAAGATTATTTAAATAACTCTATTAGGCTGGTAGATGATTTTTTTAATACTACAAGTAAATGAAATTACAAAGGACAAAATGAAAGAGGTAGGTGATGAAAGGAATGGACAGAGTTGGTTTTAACTTGAAAATGGTTAGACTCTCAATATGATCTCTCTCACAGGCTAACCTTTGCCAACATCCTCCCTCTATCTTGGAACTGCCTCCCCTTCCTATCGACAAATCACCACTTCCTCCATCTTCAAAGTCTTATTAAAATCATATCTTCTCCAAGAGGTCTTCTCCGACTAAACCCTCATCTCCCCTATTCCCTTTCCCTTCTGAGTCACACTTGCAGTTGGATTTGTACTCTTTAATCACTGGATCCTCACCCCACCCTCAGCACCATAGCACTTATATCTAGAATCTATTTTAATGTCTCTCTCCCTCTCTACACTGTAAATTCCTCATGGGCAGGGAACATGTCTACCAACTTTGTTGAACTGTACTCTCCCAAGAGTTTAGTACACTACTCTGCACATATTAAGCATTCGACAAACACCATGGATTGCCTGACTCTGGAGCGCTTTTTTCAGTATTTAAGTGCTTACTATGTGCCAGGCACTGTTCTAAGCACTGTGGTAGATTAAAAGGTAATCAGATTGAATACAGTCCCTGTCCCAAAATCTTAATCCCCATTTTACAGATGAGATCACTGAGGCCTAGAAAAGTGAAGTGAGTTGGCCAAGGTCACACAGCAGATAAGTGGTGGAGCCAGGATTAGAGGTCAGGTCCTTCTGACTCCTAGGCGCATGCTTTATCCACTAGGTCATGCTGCTTCTACTAAAGCATTGGTCAATCTGGGACCAATGTTAGCCATGTTGTATTTAAACCAACCCAGAGAAGATGTAGCATCAGAACTCCAGTTAGGATAGATCTGTGAAGACCCCACTAACCATGACCAAATGAGTATTCCCAGACAAGAGAATAACCAAAGCCAAGATATAAACAGTGTTACACACTGGAAAGAATAGCAACAGAAAATACAAGATCTGAGGTTTTATAAGACAATATCTATTGAGGCTTAAAGCTGCACGCTTAGGCTTGATTGCCTGATTTGCCAGACACCAGTCATCAATGCGTGGTCACATGGATGCCTAAAGGTTTTGCTTGAAAAAAGGGGCTCAGATTAAAATAACTCCTAAATTATTTCAACCTAGCTTCCTTCTCACCTTGGTATAGCTTAAGCAGAGAGAAACACATCATAACCAAAACTCTTCTTATGATGTTGACCCAGCCAGGAGCTGACCTGAAGCACATAGGAAAGGAAGCCATAAACTTTTAGACTGTGAGCCCACTATTGGGTAGGGACTGTCTCTATATGTTGCCAACTTGTACTTCCCAAGCACTTAGTACAGTGCTCTGCACACAGTAAGTGCTCAATAAATACGATTGATGATGATGATAAACTTAATTTCCTCTCAAAACTTTCCCTCAGAAGAACTCCCCTGACACCAGCCTGTAGGATGGCAGGGCTTTACCACTATTGGCTGAGGAGCAAATTTCCTCCCAGATTGTCCCCACTGAGTGAAACCTTCCTCCCTTCAATTTTCCTGCCTAGCCTGTTGTGGAAGGGGTTAAAGTCACATTTCTCCATCTGTAACCTTGCTGTCTAACAATCTCACCTTGGGAAACCCAAGAGAGTGTCTTTTCCACCAATATTTACATTAAACATTTTTAACACCAAAGAAATTTAATTCATTCATTCAATCGTATTTGAGCGCTTACTGCATTAAGAAAACTGTACAAAGTGCTTGGGAGAGTACAATACAACAATAAATAGACACATTCTCTGCCCACAATGAGCTTACAGTCTAAAGCTGGGGAGACAGGCATTAATATAAATAAATTGGATATGTACATAAGTACTGTGGGGCTGGGAGGGGGAATGAACAAAGGGAGCAAGTCAGGGAGAAGAGGGAGTGGAGTGGAAAAGGAATGGAAGAGGAAAGGGGGGCTTAGCCAGAGAAGGCCTCTTGGAGGAGATGTGCCTTCAATAAGGCTTTGATATTTCACATTAATCAGACCTAGAAACTAAAATAATTTTTAAATCTTTATAGAATATATTTTCATTATTAATACATTAACTGGGATATAAGAAATATTTCCAATCTCTTCTTTCCTTTTCCACCTTATTTTCATCTCCCTTATCCTGCCACCTATTCTTCTTAAATGCCTAAATTTTTCCTATGTTTTTGCACACTCCAAGTCTCTATCTGTTATCTCTACCGTCTTTTCTCTCTGTTCTCCTGGCCCTAAACTCCTCCCTACAGAGCTAAAGCTCTGTCTCAACACATCCCTGCTCCTAAGGTGCCCTTTCTCACCTCTTCTCTCAGCCCCCATCTTTACTGATGCTCTTCATACACTTATGTACTTCCCTACCCCATTCTCCTCTCATATTTTACCAGCAAAGGGATCATGTGATGAGCATGATTTGGCTGCATTCTACCCAGGTGTCATTTGAAAGTAGATTGTCCAAATTACAGAATTTAATGTGAACATTAAACTTTGTGTTCCTACTGGAAATCATCATTGGATTTAGGCTGATAAACACAAGTTTCCACCCAGGATATGGGGAGTTCACAAGAACTTAGTCTGTGAAGAGGTTCAAAATCAACTTTAAGGTAAAATCACCTTAACATTTGTCCATAGGGTAAAATGCCATAGCACATGAATTCCCATGTCATTTGGCTGCCACCCCCAATTAAACAATGACTTATAACATTGATTTGAATCCAACTACTAGATATTCAGAGGCAAACATGTGACCACTTAAATACCCTATTTGATCTTTGTATTGTAGATGTGAAACCACCTGATGTCAAGGCAAAGCTAACATTTGAGCAAAATTTTTGGGTTACACCTATCTTTGCAGTCTAAGTCACTTGCCGATTAGGTTCCTATTGAGAAAGCAGCTCCAGGCAAATAAACTCAAAAGAATTTTCCTTGTGAACAGTGAAAGAAAGATGTTTTTATCTAAAGTAAACTTAATTAAACATGGAATTTTAGAGTAAAAGGAAAATTAGAGCAGCAGGAAATAAATAATAGCTAATTTTAAATGGTCTAGAAAATGTTTAACATGAATTGGAGTAAAGGAAAACATGAAGTATAAGAAAAAACATTTACTTCACATTGAAGACTCCAGTAAGTGGGTAAAAATGCATATTGTGCTACACAGAATTGTCAAAATATATTTGGGATGAGCCCATTGCAAAGACAAATCATTCTATTTTAATGTATGCCCCCAAAAAGCTTTCAAATAGCAACTCACTCACTCACTGGAAAAGTAATGATTTATAGCTTGTAAGCTATAGCTGGTAAAGGACATGGATTTCACTACATGGGTTCCCCCGAGCATAAAAGGAAAACATGAAGTATAAGAAAAGCATCACTAGACTGTGAGTCTGTTGTTGGGTAAGGACCAGCTCTTAATGTTGCCGACTTCTACTTCCAAAGCACTTAGTACAGCACTTAGTACAGCACAGAGTAAGCGCTCAATAAATACAATTGAATGAATGAATGAATAAAATCATCTCTCTGGTACTTCCACATCACCTATGCACTTATATAGTCACAAGCCCTTGAAGCACTTACATATTTTACATAGCCTTTTACTTTAGCACCAACTCAGGCACTTTCCCTCCTTCCTTCTATCTGTAATTTTAGTGTCTCTCTTTTCCACTAGATTGTAAGCTCCTTGGGGACTGGAATCATTACTACTAATTCTCCTAATACTACTACAGTCTCCTTTGCAGGCTCCTCCTCCCCCTCCCATCCCCTTACTGTAGGGGTTCGTCAAAGGTCAGTTCTTGGTCCCCTTCTGTTCTCTATCTACACTCACTCCCTTAGTGAACTCATTCACTCCCACAGCTTCAACTATCATCTCTACGCTGATGACACCCAATTCAACATCTCCACCCCTGCTCTCTCTCCCTCCCTCCAGGCTCATATCTCCTCCTGCCTTCAGGACATCTCCATCTGGATATCTGCCCGCCATCTAAAACTCAGTATGTCCAAGATTGAACTTCTTATCTTCCCTCCCAAACCCTGTCCTCTCCCTGACTTTCCCCTTACTGCACTACTAACATTCCTATCTCACAAGCCCGCAACCTTGGTGCCGTCCTTGACTCCGCTCTCTCATTCACCCCATACATCCAATCCGTCACCAAAACCTGCTGGTCTCACCTCCACAACATCGCCAAGATCCGCCCTTTCCTCTCCATCCAAACCACTACCTTGCTGGTTCAATCTCTCATCCTATCCCGACTGGATTACTGCATCAGCCTCCTCTCTGATCTCCCATTCTCCTATCTCTTCCCACTTCAGTCTATACTTCACTCTGATGCCCAGATTATCTCTGTACAGAAACGCTCTGGGCATGTTACTCCCCTCCTCAAAAATCTCCAGTGGCTGCCTGTCAACCTACGAATCAAGCAAAAACTCCTCACTCTAGGCTTCAAGGCTGTCCATCACCTCACCCCCTCCTACCTCACCTCCCTTCTCTCCTTCTACAGCCCAGCCTGCACCCTCAGCTCCTCTGCTGCTAACCTCTTCACTGTGCCTCATTCTCGCCAAGCTAGCTCTCTTCCTCCCTTCAAAGCCCTACTGAGAGCTCGCCTCCTCCAGGAGGCTTTCCCAGACTGAGCCCCCTTTTTCCTCTCCTCCTCCCCATCCCTCCACCCTACCGCCTTCCCCTCCCCAAAGCACTTGTATATATTTGTACAGATTTATTACCCTATTCATTTTACTTGTACATATTTACTATTCTATTTATTTTGTTAATGATGTGCAAAGAGCTTTAATTCTATTTGTTCTGATGATTTTGACACCTGTCTACCTGTTTTGTTTTGTTGTTTGTCTCCCCCTTCTAGACTGTGAGCCCGCTGTTGGGTAGGGACCGTCTCTATATGTTGCCGACTTGTACTTCCAAAGTGCTTAGTACAGTGCTCTGCACACAGTAAGTGCTCAATAAATATGATTGAATGAATGAATGAATGAATAAAATGGACTGGTTGCTGGTCAAGTAGATTTTTATGCAGTTTTCTATTTACTAAAAGGGCAGATAATCAGATTGAGGATTATCCTCCTTCTCTTCCCTCTATGGATTTGCCTCTAGGGCCCTTTCACTATCAATGATAATACAAGGGTAAAACCGAAGGAAGGAAAATAAGAGAACCACGAGCCTGTTCATTCTGCTACTTTTTCACAGCTAAAGTGAAAAGCCCTGTCAAGGAGGCTGAAACTACTGCCTAAATTGGGGCTTCAAGAATATGAGGGAATTCAATTATTCTTGAGAGCACTCTCATTACCATAAATAATCCAGTGATTTTAAACATTTTAATAAAATGGGTATAAGAGGAGCAGGGAAATGAACTATGTATGGACCCAGCACACCTCTTAATCCTTAGTTGCTACCACCACAGGAAATAAGTATTCCTAACATCTCACCGCATTACCTTCCCCACTGAATCATGAAGAACTCCTCAGGTAAAACCAAGGAGAAATCTACAGTTACTTTCTTCCACCACAGATTATCCTCTCTAGTTTCCATTGAAATCAATGCTACAGAATCACACACCCAGAAGAGACAGGAACCAAGGAAACTAAGGTCAGAAAGGAAAGACAATATGTGCCTAATGAATCAGTTCTACTGATTATGGTAAATAAAAAGTATTACTCCTACTATCCAGAGAAGAGAAATTAGGAAAGGAGTAATAGTCCAATCTTGAATCAGGATAGTTACGGGGTACTTCTCAATGGCCTTATCATTATCAACAGTATTTATAAAACACCTGCATGCAGAGCACCTTTCTGGCTGCTTGGTAGTGTGCCAAAAAGTATGTGCCTAAAAGTAAAAGATATTTATCTACCCTGCCTTCAAGAAGCTTACAATTGAATATGCTTATAATTGCCACCAGTGACAGACTCAACTTCAATGCCAATGTCCTATCAGGCCCCAAATACCAGGTGAATTCGGATATTACTATAAGTTTTGTTGTCTGTCTCCCCCCCTTCTAGACTGTGAGCCTGTTGTTGGGTAGGGACCGTCTCTGTATGTTGCCAACTTGTACTTCCCATGCGCTTAGTACAGTGCTCTGCACACAGTAAGCGCTCAATAAATACAATTGAATGAATGAATGTTAGGCTCGCTGATGTGTATCCGTGTTCCCACACAATATGCCCATCTGTGCTTATGAGAATGCTTAGTCTAGAATTTCAGGAGCATACAAATCTTGTTCTAATTCTGAAAATCTCGTTTACACTTTCTGTATGGTTGCTGAATCTGTATCTTGAGCACTAATAATGTAGCTGCTATAGGAACCTTGGATTAAATGTGCCAGTGTAGCCTTGGCCTAAAACAGTGGATGGCCTGGCTGCAAGATTCCAAGACATCCCCGGTATAAGTAACTGATGATACTCCTTAGAAGCAGGAAGTGCTTTCAATCATTACTCACAGAATTTGCCTCCTTGCTACAACCCTTTGCAGGTTACCTTGGAAAATAAAACTGAAATGCCTGAAAGATCTTACCCTTTTTCTTCCCTATTTTCTAGTCTCAGTGAATGTGACAAGATCATCTTCCTAACCAAGTAATTGCCTTTCCAGAATATCTTGTCGCAAGATCGTCTTTCCAAGGGATAATGTCATCACTAAATAATTTGTCTATAATGGCAGGATAATCTCATTGGTATTCCAAAGTCAACTGGTCTCACAAAGTGAAGCAAATGAAACCTGAGGGGTTGAGGATGCTGCTTTGAGGGATAATGTATTTCCTCCCATGCTCCTGTCAAACATTCTTCTCATTAGCTTTGTGGAGGCAGCATGTGATGATTCAGCAATCTCTTCAAAGCCAACAAGGTCTGTCCTGTAACTGTTTCATGGTCTAATTCCTTAATTAAGTATAATAATAATAATAATAATAATAATAATAATAATGGCATTTGTTAAGTGCTTATTATGTGTGGAGCACTGTTCTAAGCAATGGGGGGGATACAAGGTGATCAGTTTGTCCCACGTGGGGCTCACAGTCTTAATCCCCATTTTCCAGATGAGGTAACTGAGGCACAGAAAAGTTAAGTGACTTGCCCAGAGTCACACAGCTGACAAGTGGTGGAGCCGGGATTAAAACCCATGACCTCTGACTTCCAAGTCTGGGCTCCTTCCACTAAGCCACGCTGCTTCTTGAAAGTTTACACTCTCAAGACTCCTTCAGGAAGTCTCACCAAAAGAATGAGGGGTTAATTAAGTGTTGATTCCCCTTCATTTTATCCCAATGAGCATAATGGGTGTTATTGACCAACATCTATGAATTTTCAGTTCCCTTGTAAAGTCATCCTGAGAATCTGTTCAACTTCCTCTGGATCACATGCTCCACTTCTTATCTCTTCTTCTTTTAACAAGAACATGAGCTTTCTGAAACCCCAGCATACTAACCAGTTCATCAAATCCAGTTTATTCCCTGATCTTACTTCTCAACAGTTTATATTCTGAAACATGGTATCCAATCACCTTTCTATTCAGAAATTTGTTTGTGAAGTAGCTGCTATATTTCCTTCCTGCTACTCTCGAAGTGATGCCAGCCACTTATAATCCACCTGGGCATGTGACATTAGCATGCCTCACGGTTGTGAATTACACCAGAAAGGGCCACAAGTTGTTTAATGATATTGATTACTGAAACTCCCTCTCCAGTGAAAGTTGGATATTTTAAAAATATCAAAACAGGAACCGCAGAATTCTTTTGGCGACACTAAGTCACCCTCTCTTCAGTATCAGTAACACAATTGCTTCCTCATTAGGGAAAAATAAATGAAAATAACTCCAAAATGTCTGTTGAAATAACTTCTTCATGGACTGTTTTATCGTCAATATTTCAACCTTTTACCAAGACCCTTAATCACAAATTCATCTCAAAGGGTGCAAAAAGTCTATCACTGTGCTCTAGCTAACATCAAAATTTATATAGGAAAAGTGTAAAAAACAAATGCATACTGTTTGAGATTGAGAAATACATCTATTTCACACTTTAGAAAAAGCCAGAATAACTTATTTGAAGTATACCAGTCATGATCAAAGATTATTTTTTCTGTCATTATATATCCTATATAAAGTACATGCACTGCATATAAATAAGTTGAATACAACATGTTACGGTTGGGTCTGATGTGATATCACTCCACTCCTACTGAAATCATCAACCTGTCTATCAACATTTTCAATTCCATAAAAAGGACTGCAAGTCCTTATATCTAAAAATATAGAACACCAGTTTCTTTTCACCACACTGCCTTAACCAAGCTGAGGGATGCTGCAGGCCTCTACAACTCAGCAACTGCAGAATCAAAGAAACTCCAAACCCTCCCAGAGAAGCCACTGAGAACAGAAGGTGTTTTCAGTATGCCAGGTGTCGGGTCCCATTCCACCTCACTCTATATGCAGAGACAAAAGGAGCTCTTCTCTGTGAATGGAACACCTGCTTGTGATGCCAGCGCATCTCGGGCCTCAACTGCAAAGGCTTTCAAAACGTATGGCTTTCAATGAGAGTCAAATCAATAATACCCTAAATTGCCAAGTCCCTTTATTTGTGAAATCCCTGTGTGTTCCAAGGGACACTTAATCCATACATTTCTGGTTCATTTATGCTTAACTCATCTGAATGCATTTTTTATCCTTTGTTACAAGAAATGCTGAAGGTAGGGCTATTCCCTATGATGTCTCTCTTCAAAACAGAAAATCAGATCTGCCCAATCAGAAACAAACCAACCACGAAGAGAATGTGTCAGTTTATTGCATCACCCTGACTTTCTTCCTTTATTCATCCTCCTGCTCCCAGCCCCTTAGCACTTATGTACATATCCACAATTTATTGATATTAATGTCTGTCTCTTCCCTAGACTGTTAGCTTCTTGTGAGAAGGGAATGTGTCTACTATATTGTTGTATTTACTCTCCCAAACAAGTACAGTGCTCTGCACATAGTAAGTGTTCAATAAATTTAATTGATTGCTCTCTCCAAGGTCACCAATGACCTAATAGATCACTCTTTCCAAGATCTTTCCCAAGGTCATACAGCAGACATGTGGCAGAGCCAGGATTAGAACCCAGGTCCTTCTGACTCCCAGAAGGAGTAGAAATTACATCTACTCCAGAAGATCATCCTAAATTTATTACTCATCTCTCTAGTACTTCCACATCACCTATGCACTTATATAGTCACAACCCCTTGAAGCACTTATGTATATATTTTATATAGCCTTTTACTTTAGCACTAACTCAGGCACTTTCCCTCCTTCCTTCTATCTGTAATTTTAGTGTCTCTCTTTTCCACTAGATTGTAAATTCCTTGGGGACTGGAATCATTACTACTAATTCTCCTAATACTAATACAGTCTCCTTTGCGGGCTCCTCCTCCCATCCCCTTACTGTAGGGTTCCTCAAAGGTCAGTTCTTGGTCCCCTTATGTTCTCTATCTACACTCACTCCCTTCGTGAACTCATTCACTCCCACGGCTTCAACTATCATCTCTGCACTGATGACACCCAAATCTACGTCTCCACCCCTGCTCTCTCTCCCTCCCTCCAGGCTCGTATCTCCTCCTGCCTTCAGGACATCTCCATCTGGATGTCTGCCCACCATCTAAAACTCAGTATGTCCAAGACTGAACTCCTTATCTTCCCTCACAAACCCTGTCCTCTCCCTGACACTCCCCTCACTGTAGATGGCACTACCATCCTTCCCATCTCACAAGCCCGCAAACTTGGTGCCATCCTCGACTCTGCTCTCTCATTTACCTCACACATCCAATCCGTCACCAAAACCTGCCGGTCTCACTTCTACAACATTGCCAAGATCCGCCCTTTCCTCTCCATCCAAACCGCTACCCTACTCATTCAAGCTCTCATCCTATCCTGACTGGATTACTGCATCAGCCTCCTTTCTGATCCCTCATCCTCCTCTCTCTCCCCACTTCAGTCTATACTTCACTCCGCTGCCTGGATTATCTCTGTACAGAAACACTCTGGGCATGTTACTTCCCTCCTCAAAAGTCTCCAGTGGCTGCCTGTCAACCTACGAATCAAGCAAAAACTCCTCACTCTCGGCTTCAAGGCTCTCCATCACCTCGCCCTCTCCTACCTCACCTCCCTTCTCTCTTTCTACAGCCCAGTCCATATGCTCTGCTCCTCTGCTGCTAACCTCCTCACTCTGCCTCGCTCTCACCAAGCTAGCTCTCTTCCTCCCTTCAAAGCCCTACTGAGAGCTCACCTCCTCCAGGAGGCCTTCCCAGACTGAGCCTCCTCTTTCCTCTCCTCCTCCCCATCCCCCCTGCCCTACCTCCTTCCCCTTCCCCTCCCCAGAGCACTTGTTTACATTTTTACAGATTTATTACTCTATTCATTTTACTAGCAATACATATTTGCTATTCTATTTATTTTGTTAATGACGTGCATATGTCCATAATTCTATTTGTTCTGACGATTTTGACACCTGTCTACATGTTTTGTTTTGTTGTCTGTCTTCCCCTTCTAGACTGTGAGCCCGTTGTTGGGTAGGGACTGTCTCTATATGTTGCCAACTTGTACTTCCCAAGCACTTAGTACAGTGCTCTGCACTAAGTGCTCAATAAATACGATTGAATGAATGAATAATTCTGCTGTATGCCTCTGAGCATTTAGTACAGTGATCTGAATTCAGTCAGTACTCATTAACACTACTGACTGAGGGTCAATACCTCCTCCAAGTCCCTGTATGTTGCCTTCTGTGGCCCTTCTGTCACTCCTCAGGAAGTGGGGATGTGATTGACCAGAAATTTCTGATTCATGCGCAGGAGTTTCTGGTAACCAACATACACTCTTGCTGTGTTAATAAAGTAGATTTACATTCCAACTGCTGAGAAAAAAATTTTCAGCAAACTTAATAGGGCCATATAGAAGCTTCATCTAGGGGCCTGGCAGCTCCTTTTTCCCAGCTGAGAGAAACATTAATAGCAAGAAAAATAAAGTGGAGAGAAGAAAACCAAATTATCAGGGGGCATAATCTTGGCAGAATAAAATTCCTCTTCTGCCCCAAGCTAGCTTTTCCTCACCCCTCAAAACACTTGGAACAGCAGGCTTCACTGTTAAAGTATTTCCTTGAATGTAGCCCCTCCCGCTGCTGTTATTTACAACGTGAGTTTAATTAAAGTTGCAGGGGAAAATAAATGAATTTGTTTATAGAAGTAGAAAATCAGTTTTGTTCTTTTTTCCCATGACAACTCCTGTGCCACTGCTTTAAGTTGAAAACATATACAATGCTTGGAATCTTTTTTTTTTCAATTAAAAGTTCTCTTGGCTTATGAATTTTTATTCCCTGATGGTGTCATCTGGTAGGAAAGCATGAAAGACAATATATTTTTCAAATGGAGCTTCATCCTTCACGTTCTGGTTTTATGTATTATTTTCTTCTTTTTTCTTAAAAAAAAAAGAAACCCAAGCATATACATCAAAATCACTGAGTAGAAGCTATAATAATCAAGTATGTAATCCAATAAGTTTTTCAGGCAAGAACATATTCATTTTTCTTCAACCTGCTTTTCTTCCCATTCTGCCTATAGTCACATCTTGCTAGCTTAGAGACTGTTTAGGCACATGCAAAGTCAAGTGCTTTCACTCAGTCACATCTGCTCTCTCTGTTCCCTACCTCCATTTCTCACCCTCTCCCTCCCTTTCCATCTTTGCCACTCCATGTATTCTAAATGCGCCTTTGTAAATTTGCTGATGATGTCCAAATGAGATGAGGATTTTATTTTTAAAACCAAACCTGCCTTTGGTTTTAACAACCTCATAGTACAAGACCATTTCACCATCATGAACTTCACTTAATTCACTCAATTCAGCCAGTGTTCTTAAAAACACTGTGTTTGGCTAAAAGGATATTTTAAACCAAAAAAAATAGCATGAAAGAAATCATGATTCTTCAGAAAACAAAATTAAAGTGGGTGGGTAAATGACTGCACTCAAAAACAGGGAGAAAATTACATACGGACTCCAATGAGCCTAGCACATAGCAAAAGATTGCTCTCCATGTACATGCCACAGGGAGAAACAGCATGAGCAAGTAAAAAAATGTGAATAGGATCAGGGAAAACAAGACACAGCACTGATACTTTAGAATTTGTCTCAACATTAATGCTATCAATCCCTTATTTCATTAAGTACCTACTCCTCCACTTGAAGCCTTTTATAAGAATCACAAGGATTTCGAGATATATTTCCTCTTCTCATTATTATTATTAGTTGTAGTGGTAGTGTTATGCAATAAAGAAGAGATTTGGTTAGACATTTAAAAAAAAATTCTTGCCAAGTGGAACTGCAATAGGCTACCAAACCTATAGCCCGATAGATTTAATTGTGAAGCAGCATGGCCTGGAGGCAAGACCACAGGCTTGGGAGTCAGAGGATGTGGATTCTAATCCCAAACCCTCTACTGGTCTGCTGTGTAACCCTGGGCAAGTCACTCAACTTCTCTGTTAAGTGTTAGGAACACTTACCTCATCTGTAAAATGGGGATTAAGACTGTGAGTCCCATGTGAGAAAGGAACTGTGTCCAACCTGATTACCTTGTATCTACCCCAGTGCTTAGCACAGTGCTCGTCACATCAGTAAGCGCATAGCAAATATGATTATTATTAATAATAATAATTTTTAAATGAAATAAATAAATATTCTCTACTGTGGTCTGTTTCAGTTCCAGCTGTGTCATCCGTGCACAAATTATTTTAGATAAAGAGGGTGTAAAAAAACAATCTAGTTTGGAAGAATGTTCAACTTACAAAAAAAAACAAGAAAACTATATCACCTCCAAGATGTAGGTAGATGTACCAACTGGGTTCCTACTAGTTCAGAATAAACTTTTAAGTTGTTTTTTTAAAGTCAAACCATCAATAATGATAATTGTGGTATTTTTTATTAAGAACTTACTATGTGCCAAGCACTGTACTAAACACTGGGGTAGATATAAGTTAAGCACAATGGCCACCGTCCCTGTCCCAGATGTGTCTCGTGGCCAAAGGATGATGGAGAATAGGTATATAATTTACAAGTGAGGAAAAAAGGTACCTAGAAGTCATGTGGCTTGACCAAGGTCATATACCACACAGGTTACTGATGGAACCAGGAGAATATAGACTTCAATGCCTCTGTAATTGCAGCTCAAATATACTTGATATCTCCAGATATAAAAATCAAATCCAAACCTTGAACTTAAAACAAACACAATGAACTTAAAACAATAGGGCCACGGATTAATTGAACCCAAAGTATGAGACTGTGAGTCCCATATGGGACAGGGACCATGTCTGACCTGATTATCTTATAAACTCCCCTAGCACTTTGTTCAGTGGTTGGCACATAGTAAGAGCTTAATGAATGCTAATAGTAGTAGTAGTAATAACAATAATAATAATAATAAAAAATATCCAGAGATAGTATGAGGATAGTGAAAGTGGGGAAGAGACAAAAAAGTTGTTTTAGAGTTGTACATGTTTATTGAATTCCCTCTCCCAAACCCATTATCTGTGGCTGTTAAGATTAAATATTAAAATATTTAGTACAAATGAGGTGAAAAAGTTATCCACAAAAAGGAATCCTTTCCTAAAGCAGTTATTTCATGCCCACATATATTTTGCAATGAATAAGGCAGAAATAAAACACCTGAAGCACGGAGAATAATGAAACTCTCAGTGGAAAACAGAAAGCAGAAATCTATTTCCTCTGACTTAATTTGCACAATTAAGTCTGCTGAAGCCCAGCTTCTGATTATTCCTTTAAAACAAAAAAAGTAGAAATCCAATGACACTAAGCCATCTCAAAGCAGATAATTTTTATGTAAAATATGCCCAAACTAATACTGAATTCCTTATGGTGCTTTCAACTACTCTAGCACCTTCTATCAGGGATTAGGATGGATTGAAAAATTTGGGTCACTGTTGAGAAATACCCTTCAGGAAGAGGCTTTTCCTTAGGAAGCACAGATCTGTCATTGCATCTTACAAAATCTAAGAATTGGCAAAAATCAGCCAAAATCAAGATTCCAAACCATTGTCACAGTCAGCAACCAGAAGAAAGCCCAATACTGTAATTGAGGCTCAAATTTAGAACCCTCTTTCTTTACCACTCACCTCCTATAGTCCCTAATCCAAACAATCTATGTGAATGTGCCTGTCACATGTCCTATGATAAGGAGGTGGAGGGCCAATGTGGGCAGGGGGGATATGTGAATGATCCTCAGAAGAAACCATAAGGAATGTGCTCCTATTGTTAGCCAATGGGCTCCTATTTATAGCCAGGTGCCTGAAAGACTACAAATGACTCCAAACATGAACAAGGCTCTCGCTACAAGATGGTGGGTCTCTGGCTAGCATAGACACTTGATACTCTCTAAAGGGTTTTTGGGGAAAATATCATCCAAAAATGAGGTGAACATGAGTAGAAAACGAATAAAATACCTCAGAATGATAAAATGCCACTGGATGCTGAGATAACCTTGACACTCTGCTCATTCTTATTATTTTGCTGGGTTCCAGAAGGAAGGTTGCCCATGGTACCCACTGATTTAGGTCAGAATTCTTGTGGCTTTATTAAGTCTACTTCTGTGAGATGCTTTTGGCATTCTGGTCAGCTTGATCTCTAATTGCACAGTATGATTACTGAGCACTAACAGGGCATAGGCACTCTTCAAAACCAAGTGCCCACCACATAACCTGTGACTGAACTTCAATCACAACTTGTAAAAAAAAAAATTTAGTGGGTTCTGAAGAGATCAAAATACTCCTCAGAGCATTATTACCAAGCTTAATACCCTCAAATGATCATGGACCGAACCAACGGGTTTCAAATTTCTTCTGATCGTGCAAATGCCACATCCACTAAAAGGCAGAACATATGGTATTTCTCTTCTGCAACCAAAAAAGAGTCCTCTTTACAGACTTTTAAATCCTGGCAATTTGAGGGCCTGCAATTCACCCAGCTTTTAAAGGCAAGCTGGGGAGGAAGCTGCCAGGCTGAAAATCCTGCAGAGAATATATGGCATCAATTCTAAACATTCAAAGAACAACCTATTTCAGACATTTCCACTTATGGGAGATATTTGGCAAAATGGCATTAAGTGAAATGAAATTAGTGGCTCCTTCACAACTCCATTTAACTGGGTGAAGCAGAATGGACAATGCAACATATCCAGGTTAAATATAATCACAGCAGTCTGGCATCTGTCGGTGCCACCAGCACAACAAGGGATAGTTAGTATTCTCCAATCAGCAATCAACATTTTGTACATTTATTCCTAATCACAACATAACACTTTATTTTAATGATCTCCTTCCTTGCTACATTACATTGGGATATTCCAGTATGCTATGACTCATTTTGAAGACTGGAGCCCTTGCGTTTTTGGTTGGATTTGGGGTTTTTATTTGAGGACCAAGCATCAACTATCAAATGCAATCTCTTACCTGTTGCAATCCACGTGGAGCAAAAGATGAGATGCACTAACTGACAGGGCAATCTTGTGCCACTGTCCATCTGCCATCCGGTATGGAAATGCCTCCGTTCTTGATTTTCCATTAAATCTATAGTGGTATCTTATCTCGTCCCTCAGACCGCTGCTCTCCAGTTCAAAATAGCTGTGTTGAAAGTATGAAGAGTCAGTTCCATTTTATATTATTTATCAACCTTATTACCACCACCACTACAATCAATCAATTGTATTTATTGAGTGCTTATTGAGTATAGAGCACTGTACTACGCACTTGGGAGAGTACAGTATAACAATTTAACAGACACATTCACTGTCCATAGTGAGCTTACAGTATAGAGGGGGAGACAAACAATAATATAAATAAATAAATTACAGATCTGTACATAAGTACCTGGGGATGGAAAGGGGGGTGATTAACGGGAGCAAGTCAGGGCGACAGAAGAGAGTGGAAGAAAAGAAAAAGAGGACTTAGGGAAGGCCTCTTGGAGGAGATGTGCCCTCAATAAGGCTTTAAAGGGGGAGAGAATAATTGTTTGTCAAATATGAAGGGGTAGGGCATTCAGCATAATAACCAATTGCCTCTCACTGTGCCTAAAAGGCTTCTTAGACACTAAAATCAACTAAACACCACATAAATGGCCCACCTAAATCAATGGAGCAGGTAGAAAGGCAGTATACTTACTGTATTAGAACATAAGATGTATGCGTTCATCTTATGAAATAAAAATAAATGGAATGGTTGCAAGGCAACTGGGCCCAAACCAATTAGAGGAGCTTGGTGTATTGTCTTTTAAACACTTAAAAATGAATTTCAAAACCTTTTTTCCATTTTTAAAAATCAAACCATTTAGGTTAAACAGAGTTACGGATATCTAATTTTAGAACTACCATTTTATAACATTACAGGGAAAGAAAAAAGTTACCACATACATCAAGAAGAAAGAACTTGGTAGAATGTACAAAGAACTTGCTTTTTTTCCCCTCCTTTTCCCCTATATGGAACTGTTACAATTCCTTGCTGAGTGAGAGGATATTCACATTCACATCATTAGGTCAACTTACAGGTCATGAAATCTTCACTCTTTTTTCTCCCCCAATTTTTTTCCTCTCAATTCACTACTCACAAAAAGCCTGCTGCAGCTTGCATTAGTTTTACCTGAGCTGACCTCATGCCCAAAGTACAAACTAGTCTGCCAATGGACCACTCAGCAGTTATTGAGCATCTTCTGTTTTCAGAGCCATAAACTTGATGCTGAGGGGAGTTTCCAAGAAAGCAGAAGCCACAATCCCTGCCCTCAAGGAACTTGAAATTGTTTGTGGATGCAGGAATAAAGGGTTGGCGGGGGAGAGACATAAGACAAACATTAAGTGATTTCCATAAACACAAATAAAAGATACAAAACACCCACATAGCTAACTATAGCCATTCAGATAGAGAAAGCAGCATGTCCTAATGGAAAGACCACTGGCCTGGGAGTCAGAGGACCTGGGTTCCAATCTCTGGTCTGCAACTTACCAGCTGTGTAACCTTGGGGAAGTCACTTAACTTCTCTGGACCTCCAATTCCTCGTCTGGGGATTCGGTACTTGTTCTCCCTCCTACTCAACCTGTGAGCCCCAAAAGGGACAGGGACTGTGTTCAACCTGATTATCTTGTATCTACCCCAGTGCTAAGTACAGTGCTCAGCACACAGTAAGCATTTAAATATTATTGTTGCTATTATTATTATTTTATACAAGTTCTGCCAATTAGGATAGGTAGGAAGACTGAACACAGGGAGAGGAGGAGGCGGCAAACAGCTCCATGAAAGATAAGCCTATTCATTGCCCTCAGTTCACTTGACTTTCCATAGATTTCCTTTCTAGATGATCAAAATGTGGAAAAGTGACCCATGAACTCAAAAAAACACAGACCTATGTGGAGAAGGGACTGTGAGCAGACTGATCAACTTGTACGTACCTTAGTGCTTAGAACAGTTCTGGGCACATATTAAACACTTAAGTATCATAATAATAATAATACTCATTAACACCCACACAAATTCAGCAAGTAGAAGTCATAGCTAAGCTTCATTAATACTTATTTCTGGCTTAATAGATACTCATCTTTCAGGGAACAGCAGACATTACAGACTTGCAGTCCCATCAACCTCCAAAAGCAAATCCTGTTGTCACACACAAACTCACACCAAGAATTCTTCCTCAGTCAGATTCAGTACCCCAGCCAGTGGGTTCCTGTTCCCTGAGAAAGGCTCCCTACTACTGGCTGAAGAGGCACTGAACGTCACACAAATACCTTAGGGATTCAGCAATAGATATGTACAAGTAAAATAAATAAATAAATAGAGTAATAAATATGTACAGACATATATACATATATACAGGTGCTGTGGGGAAGGGAAGGAGGTAAGCCGGGGGGATGGAGAGAGGGACGAGGGGGAGAGGAAGGAGGGGGCTCAGTCTGGGAAGGCCTCCTGGAGGAGGTGAGCTCTCAGTAGGGCCTTGAAGGGAGGAAGAGAGCTAGCTTGGCGGATATGCGGAGGGAGGGTATTCCAGGCCCGGGGGATGACGTGGGCCGGGGGTCAATGGCGGGACAGGCAGGTTGTTCCATGGGGGGGGGGGGGGGGGGGGGGGGGGGGCGGGGCTCACCGTCTTAATCCTCATTTTACAGATGAGGTAACTGAGGCCCAGATTAGTGAAGTGACTTGCCCAAAGTCACACAGCTGACAATTGGGGGAGCCGGGATATGTATCCATGACCAGATGCTTGGACTATCAGCTCATTGGGGGCAAGCAGTGTGGCTCAGTGGAAAGAGCACGGGCTTTGGAGTCAGAGGTCATGGGTTCAAATTCCGGCTCCACCACTTGTCAGCTGTGTGACTTTGGGCAAGTCACTTCACTTCTCTGTGCCTCAGTTACCTCATCTGTAAAATAGGGATTAAGGCTGTGAGCCCCACAAGGGACAACCTGATCACCTTGTATCCTCCCCAGTGCTTAGAACAGTTTCTTTACACATAGTAAGCACTTAAATACCAAAATTATTATTATTATTCTTATTATTAATAATAACAATTTGCCAACTTGTGCTTTCCAAGCACTTAGTACAGTGTTCTGTGCACAGTAAGCGCTCAGTAAATGTGATTGAATTAATGAATTATTATGGTATTTGTTATGTGCCAAGCACTGTTTTAAGTGCTGGGATAGAGACAAGGTAATCAAGTTGTCCCAGGTGGAGCTCACAGTCTTAATCCCCATTTTACAGACTAGAGAACTGAGGCCCACAGAAGTGAAGTGATTTACACATAGCAAGTGCTTAACAAATGAGACGCAGCATGGCGATGAGAAACAGTGTGGCTCAGTGGAAAGAGCACGGGCTTTGGAGTCAGATGTCATGGGTTCAAATCCAGGCTCCACCAATTGTCAGCAATGTGACTTTGGGCAAGTCACTTAACTTCTCTGAGCCTCAGTTACCTCATCTGCCAAATGGGGATTAAGACTGTGAGCCCCCGGTGGGACAACCTGATCACCTTGTAACCTCTCCAGTGCTTAGAACAGCAGTTTGCACATAGAAAGCGCTTAATAAATGCCATCATTATTATTATTAAATGCCATTATTAATATTATTATTATGTACTACCATAGTACCATCCTTCCCGTCTCACAAGCCCGCAACCTTGGTGTCATCCTCGACTCTGATCTCCCGTTCACCCCTCACATCCAAGCCTTCACCAAAACCTGCCAGTCTCACCTCTGCAACATCACCAAGATCCGCCCTTTCCTCTCCATCCAAACCGCTACTCTGCTCGTTCAATCTCTCATCCTATCCCGACTGGATTACTGCATCAGCCTCCTTTCTGATCCTGTCTCTCCCCACTTCAATCTATACTTCACGCTGCTGCCCGGATCGTCCTTGTGCAGAAACACTCTGGGCAAGTTTCTCCCCTCCTGAAAAATCTCCAGTGGCTACCAATCAACCTACACAACAGGCAAAAACTCCTCACTCTCGGCTTCAAGGCTCTCCATCACCTCACCCCCTCCTACCTCACCGCCCTTCTTTCCTTCTACAGCCCAGCCCACACCCTCTGCTCCTCTGCTGCTAATCTCCTCACCGTGCCTCGTTCTCACCTGTCCCGCCATCGACCCCCGGCCCACATCCTCCCCCTGGCCTGGAATGCCCTCCCTCTGCCCATTCGCCAAGCTAGCTCTCTTCCTCCCTTCAAGGCCCTACTGAGAGCTCACCTCCTCCAGGAGACCTTCCCAGAATGATCCCCCTCCTTCCTCTCCCCCTCCCCATCCCCCCCGCCTTACCTCCTTCCCCTCCCCACAGCACCTATATATATGTTTCTACAGATTTATCACTCTATTTTACTAGTCCATATTTACTATTCTATTGATTTTATTTTGTTAATATGTTTTGTTTTGTTGTGTGTCCCCCCCTTCTAGACTGTGAGCCCGCTGTTGGGTAGGGACCGTCTCTATATGTTGCCAACTTGTACTTCCCAAGTGCTTAGTACAGTGCTCTGCACACAGTAAGCACTCAATAAATATGATTGAATGAATGAATGAAAGAATTGTGTGCCCATGGTGTCACAGCAGAGAAATGGCAGGGTCAGGATTAGAACTCAAGACCTTCTGACTCCCAGGCCGTGTGTTCTATCCACTACTCCGTTTCGAATATGTCTGTTATGTTGTCATATTGTGGTCTCCCAAGTGCTAGTACAGTGATCTGCACACAGTAAGCATTTAATAAATGCAACTGACTGACTGACTGGAATGAGATGCTGTTTGGGTGTTTCCTAAGCTATAGCAGTCTACTGGGGCAGTCATATCCTTGCACACCCATCCTCAGTCTGAACAGCAGCAAAGACTGTCAGCAATTTATTTCACATGGACTATATACAATGTCTAGGAGGCCTAGATTCCAGCTCAAAATTTAGAACTGATCCTTCTCCCCACCCCATTAAGCCAGTCAGTCCCACTCAGCAACTGGAATGTAAAAGCAAAGTGTACCTGATGAGGAATGCAACGAATCCATAATGAAACCTACCCTCTGTTATTCATGAATTTCAAGTTGAAATAAAGCACAAATGCATGTTGCTTGCTTAATTCTGAGGGGATTTGTGAAGGGCTGGGAGAATTAAGGCTAGCGCCTGACTAGGCAGAGGTTATGTGTTTGAACAGGTTACTTCAGCTATCAGCATCTGGCTTTAGATCCTTGGTATACTCTAATTTAAATGAATTTTAAAGGAATGAAGAGGAAGAAAAAAACTTAAAACTCTTTTAGAACCTCAGATCTCAAAAGTCTGTATCAGAATGACTTTTCTGGCAATGCATGAGCCCAATTTTCCAATAAACAAATAATAATAATAGAATTTGTTAAGCACTTACACTGTGCCAAGTACTACTCTTAAGTGCTGGGATTGGTACAAGTTCATCAGGTTGGACATAGTCCCTGTCCCACATGGGGCTCAACTCTTAGCCCCATTTTACAGATGAGGTAACTGAGGCACAGAGAGCTCAAGTGACCTGGCCGAGGTCACACAGCAGACATGTGGCAGAACTGGGATTAGAACCCAGGTCCTTCTGACCCTCAGGTCCGTGTGCCATCCACTAAGCCATGCTGCTTTCCACAGATCAGAGAGCCTCATTCAGAAGTCTTTGGTGGCCAGCCCTCCATGGGTGTGTGCATCCTTAAGCGCTTAGTACAGTGCTCTGCACACAGTAAGCACTCAATAAATACGATTGATTGATTTAGGGCTGGGATCTTGTCTTCTAACTCTGTTGTGCAATCCCAAGAGTTTAGTTCAGCACATTCTGCATACAGTAGGCAGGAGCAGCATGGCATAGCAGATAGGGCACGGTCCTGGAAGTCAATTAAAAGGTCATGGATTCAAATCCACTTGTCTGCTGTGTGGCCTTGGGCGAGTAACTTCACTCTATGTGCCTCAGGTACCCCATCTGTAAAATGGGGATTAAGACTGTGAGCCCTATGCAGGACAGGAACTGTGTCCAACCCAACTTACCTGTACCCACCCCAGCACTTAATACAGTGCCTGGCACATAGTAAGTGCTTAACAAGTTCCATGATTATTATTATCAGAAAAGCAGCATGGCTCAGTGGAAAGAGCCCAGGCTTGGGAGTCAGAGGTCGTGGGCTCTAATTCCAGCTCTACCACTTGTCAGCTGTGTGACTTTGGGCAAGTCACTTAACTTCTCTGTGCCTCAGTTACCTCATCTGTTAAGATTGTGAGTCCCATGTGGGACAACCTGATTACCTTGTATCCCACCGCCCAGAACTTAGAACAATGCTTGACACACAGTAAGCACTTAACAAATGCTATTACTATTATTATTCTTACTACTAATAATTGATTGATTGTCCTGGGGATGGTGACTGTTTCTGCTACACAATTCTGAAAGACTGCACACCTCTGTGGTTATGTCAGGACTGTATTATCTGGGGGTGGGAAAGCAGTCTCTGCAATCCTAGTGATTCTCCCAAGAGCACAGTAGTGGTCCACTCTACAATCACCTGAACCAAAAGCCTTAAGTGGAGAATAAGGGAGGGACATCTTATTTCCAGAGGGCTGACCACCACACCTTAAAAAATAAAAGATGAAAATTGAGCTAGAGATCATTGGGCATAATAAGAACCAGCCCACACCATCTCCTTCCACACTCTTCCTTCCAACCTCACACATGCTCTACCATCTCATATTTCCTCTGGTCTCCAGAGCATCTCCACAAATACGTTCCACTGGTACCTTAAACTCAATATGATTAAAGTTGGACTCCTCATCCATGCTCATAAACTCTCTCCTGCTCCTTGCTTTCCCCATCAGTAAACACCGCCATTTTCCCTGTCCTTAAAAGGCACAATCTTGGTATCACCTTCCCACTTCTCACTCTTTTTTAACCCTCACATCCAGTCCAACACTAAGTCCTGACAGTTCTTTCTCCATATTATTTCTCCTTTCCACCCAAAGAGCTACCACCTGGTTCAAGCTCAAGTCTTGACCTCCCTGCACAAAATAACTACCCTTTCAATCTCCTCTGAACTCTATGGCCTTGGTCATTTATACAGCATATTTCTCTCCTCTCAACAAAAACCTCCAACAACTCCATAAATCCCTGTGTAACGAACAAAGACTCCTAGCCATTAATTTCAAGGTTCTACATCAGTTCTTTTTCTTTACATAATTGTCCTCTGCCCTTGCTACTCCCCAACTTCCACTCTTTGCTCCTCCCAAGAAAACATCTCCTTGTCCTTTACTCTCATCTTCAGAATGGTAGTTTCCCTCCAGAAGAGGTTCAAGAAATCAGCTATAAAGATGACAGAACTGCCAGTTAAGGCAACTTCCAAGACCTCAATGGCAACACTCTGTTTAGGACTATCCTGCTCCTCTAAAACCTACTCACTGTATTTAGATCTCATATGCCTTGCAGCCAGCCCATTCTTTGCCCATGTCCTCCTTCTGGCCAGGAAGCCCCTACTCCTTTGTAAGCAAAGGACCACCATTCTCCCCAACTACAAAACCAATCCTAAAATCACATCTCCTCCAAGAGGCCTTCCCTGACTAAATCTTCACATCCCCCTATCCATCCTCCCATCTGTATCTCCTATGCATTCTGATCTGTTCCACTTAAACAACTTTGATACTCGCCCCAGCACCACAGCACTTATTTTTCTACTCTGTTATATTCCCTATATGTAATTTATTTTAATATCTACCTCCCCATTTAGACTGTAAGCTCCTTTGTGGCAGGGATCACAGCTACTCCATTGTATTGTACTTTCCCAAGTGCTTATGACAGTGCTCTGTACACAGGTCAAATACCATTGATTGATTGATTGATTGAACACATGGGTTCTGTGATAGGCAAAGTCAGAGCACAGTAATCCATAAGGGGAAGTGACCCCCACGTTACACACCACAAAGTGCTATAGCAGTCTTTGCAGTAAGGACTCCTGGAAATCCCAAGGACATTTTTAGGGTGAACCAGGGAAGAAGCATGGCAATGTGGAAAGACCATAAACCTGCGAGTCAGAGGGCCTGGGTATAAATCCTGGCTTGCTGTTTGACGTTGGGGAAATCATTTAACTTCTCTGCACCTCAGTTTCCTTAACTGTAAAATGGAGATTCAATACCTGTTCTCTCCCCTACATAGACTGTGAGCCCCAAGTGGAACAAGGACTGTCTGCATTCTAATTGATTTGAATCTACCCAGTGCTTGACACATAGTAAGTACTTAGTCATATTTATTGAGTGCTTACTGTGTGCAGTACACTGTACTAAGCAGTTGGGAGACTACAGTGTAACAATAAACAGACACATTCCCCTCCCACAGCGAGTTAACAACCAGAAAATACCATAATAATAATGATGATAATAACCATAATAACTAAGGCCTCAAGACTTGCATTCATCTTACAGGACAATCTCATTCTCATGACATATATCTAGAGAGAGTCATGGTGAGTAGAAGTTAAATGGTTTCTCTAGGTCATCCAACAATTCAGGTGAAGGTCGAAAAAAAAAGATACAAGAATCTTGATAATCCATGAACTCTTTGATTTGTAACTAAGCTCTTGGTGACATTTAAAATACTATTCTCTGTGATGAATAACATTTTCCCCAAAAAGTCACTGAGTTTTTACAGATAAGAACAAAATCATTTTCTTATCCCAACTTCCAAAAGATATTCACCCTAATGTCATGCAACTATATGTACGGGGCATACATAGAAATATAGCATTATACATAGGGAATGTAAAAACGTACAAAGTAAATGCCTTTGTTCTTCTCCTGCTTCCATTGTTTCTAAATAATTTATATCTATTTGTCTTCTCTATTAGATGTAAGTTTCTTAAGGGACAGAGAATGTGTATTTTGCTTTTGGTGTAATTTTCCAGTTGCACTCCTTTACTATAGACTGATCGATTGAATAAATATTGGTCAATACAGAGTCCTTAGCACTTAGAATTCCAGAGGGGAACACCCCACCCAATTTTCCTATATTACAAGGGGTGCATTCTTGCAAAATTTGGCTTTAAGGAAAATTTGCTGCAGTATCATTTGTCACCTCATGTCTGACACCACTTACATGAGCACAACCATTTCCTCTGGCATTCCAGGGTGTTGTATTGAGACACACTGTCAGAAGAGTTACCCTTCAGAATAGCAAATTATTATTATTATTATTATTATTATTATCATCAATCCATTTCCAATTCATAATGACTCCATAGATATACTTTTTCCAGAATGTCCTGTCCTCTGCCATAATCTGCAACCTTTCTAATTATTCTTCCATTATTGTTGTTATGGTCTCTATCCATTTAGCTGCTGGTCTGCCTCCTCTACGTTTTCCCTGGACTTTTCCTAGCATTAGCGTCTTCTCCAGAGAATTAGTCCTCCTATGTGTCCAAAATTTGCTAATCTAAGTTGAGTCATTTGGCCTTCCAAAGACCAATTTAGTTTAATTTGCTCTAAATTCCATTTGCTTGTCTTTTGGGCAATCCATGATATTTGCAAAAGTCTTCTCCAACACCACATTTCAATAGAGTCGATGTTCTTTCTATCTGTTTTTTCACTGTCCAGCTTTCGGATCTGTACATTGTCACTGGAACACCACAGAGTTGATCATTTGTATTTTTGTGACAATAGTTACATCAGCACATTTCATGACATTTTCCAGGCTCTTCATAGCAAGTCTTCCCAACATTAATCTTCGGAGTATTTCTTGGTTATTATTTCCTTTATTATTATTATGATTATTGATCCCAGGAGAGAAGAATTGTCAACTATTTCAATCTTCCCTCCATCCACTACAAATATGTTAGGACTTCCAGTTTCATGATTTTGTTTTCTTGACGTTCAAATATAGGCTGATCTATTTGCTCTGTTCCTTAACTTTTAATAGTAAGCTCTTCAATTCTTCTTCACTTTCTGCTAGTAGGGTTGTATCATCAGCATAATGAAGGTTTTTTTACATTCTCTACTCCAATCTTTACTCCCCATTTGTCTTCATCCAATCCGGCTTCTCTTATTAAGTATTCAGTGTAAAGGATGAACAGATAAAGTGATGATAGATACTTGTTTTACTCCCTTACTAATGGGAAACCAATCTGGTTCTCCATATTCTGTTCTTATTGTAGCCTCCTATTTGTCATACAGGTTCCATACTAATGTAATCAAATGGTTCATTATGCCCATTTTTCTTAATGTGCTCCATAGTTTCTCTTGATTCATGCAGTCAAAGGTCTTTCTATAATCAATAAAGCATATGCTGACTTCCTTTTGATATTCTCTTGTACTTTCTATTTTACTGGTCTGAATTTTGCTAAGAACCTCAGAAGTGATCCAAATGATCTCTTTCCCACTGACCTAACCCTGACCCTTCCAAGGTATGTAAGTACCTGCAGTATTCTCACTCTAACCGCAAATCCATAATGCACAGGCCACCAACTCATGAATTACAGCTGTCTGGTTTTGAGCCCTCTTCCATTCTGTTTTGTTCCTCCTTCCCACTCAAAAGAGACTGTTCCAGAGGAAAGCATTGTTTCATATGGAAACTGAAACCCTATGGCATGTTTGGAGCATGAAAGATGAAATCTGAATTGGCTATTACTGACTAAAAAATAATGCCAAACCAAGCTTCTGCCAGTGAGAAAGGGACTTATTTTTTGCCTGGCTATTTGGAGAGGCAGTACAATAACCAACCAGCAATTAAGCATTGTTGTGTACTTTAAATCACATGAAAGCAACACAAGCTGCCCCACAGCCAGAGGAGAGTCAAAGAAGTCACAACTGAAGAGAAATGTTACCGCACAGATGCATACACACCAAAAGAGAGATGAGAAGACAGAGAGTGTGTGAGAGAAAAAGAGAAACTTCAGGCTGCCACTGGATGAGTCAAAATGAAAGAAAAGTAACAGATTGCTGCAGTCCGTGGGGTTCTTCTTCAATCTTTAGTCATTCACATGAAAAACATGATAAGTGCAAAGGAAACTGTGAGAGGAAAGTGTGGGTGACATATTTTGGGTTGGAGGTGTAGAGCAACCCTTATGGGATGGTAGCAGGAAGGCAGAATGGGATTTCACAGTGTCTTTCCTGTAAAAAGTCTGAAAAGCCTTTGGCTTTCTTCGAGGTAGAATCACTGCCAGCACCAAGAAAAAAGTAGCTGAGACTGCTGTTTGGCACATTGCAGGTGAAGATAACACAAAGCCAAACACTTCCAATGCAGTTGCATTTGGGAAGTTAAATGTTTCCTAATTGCCATCTGCTGCACCATAGGAAATCATTTAAGTGCAGCATCTTTCTCACCCCTTCAACATGGGGAAGGTTACAGTTTCAAATGTAAGAAGAGAAAACAGTAGCATGTGTACTTACTAGAAATAACAAGAGGGCACTTAAACATCCAACAAGAAAAGACTGCAGAAGATCAGGGTCAAACTGACCTCTGCCATTCTAAAAAACCAGCCCTCTGAAACAAGCCTTTATAATTCTCCCAACCATAGACTTAATCACCTACTGCCCACTGCTTTGTTTGTTGATAAAGGACAAGGTCCCAGCTCTCCCTTCCACAGAAAGGTGAATCAAACATAATACATAATCAAATTAAACTGTATTAGCAGAGTCTTTTGATGGACAGCAAGAAGGAGAGCTTACCCTGACAAATTTTGTTGAGCCCCGACAACTACGGAGAATGAAAATCAACTGTGGCGGCCAGCTTTGGGGAAGGTCTGCCTGATTTGTTCATTCATTCATTCATTCAATCGTACTTATTGAGCACTTACTGTGTGCAGAGCACTGTACTAAGCACTTGGGAAGTACAAGTCGGCAACATATAGGGACGGTCCCTACCCAACAACAGACTCGCAGTCTAGAAGGGGGAGACAGACAACAAAACAAAACATGTAGACAGGTGTCAAAATTGTCAGAACAAATAGAATTACAGCTATATGCACATCATTAACAAAATAAATAGAATAGTAAATATGTGCAAGTAAAATAAATAGAATAATAAATCTATACAAATATATACAAGTGCTGTGGGGAGGGGAAGGAGGTAGGGTTGGGGGGATGGGGAGGAAGAGAGGATAAAGGGGGCTCAGTCTGGAAAGGCTTCCTGGAGGAGGTGAGCTCTCAGTAGGGCTTTGAAGGGAGGAAGAGAGCTAGCTTGGCAGATATGTGAAGGGAGGGTATTCCAGGCCAGGGGAAGGATGTGGGCCGGAGGTTGACGGTGGGACAAGGGAGAACAAGGCACAGCGAGGAGGTCAGTGGCAGAGGAGTGGAGGGTGCGGACTGGGCTGTAGAAGGAGAGAAGGGTGGTGAGGAAGTTTTCCATCCCCTGAGTGGCTCATAACTCATAATTGTCCATTAAAAATTCAGGTACTGGGGATTCCTTCCTAAAGTGCACTGTTTTCTGCTTTCTCTACAGTCGTAGAGTGTTACCATCAACTACTTTCACTAGAAGGAGTTTTTAAAACCATATCTGTCTGCACATGTGTCTGTTTCCTGGCCATTCTATGGGCCACTAAAGGAAGGTGGTGGCTTTATCCTAAACCAAACAGTATCACTAGCCTTAATCTTGAGAGATCAAGAAATATAGCATTGGAAGGAAAAAATGAAATGCAGAGCTTCCTCAAAGATCCCTCTTCAGCACATTTTGCAAGACATAGAAGGCACAGAACAAGAAGGGAGAAAAAAGGCAGTGGGAACATGGTTGGAGAGAACCAGTGTCAATTTACGTAGCATTTCACCTCTTTGAAATCTTAATGGTATACTTCGAACTTGTTTCATGCCTTTCTCTGTCCTTCCTTCTTTCCATGAGGGCCCGGGCCTCCAAAAATGCTGAACTAATGGTCTTTGAGGCTCTTAGCCCAACCCTTCCCCTCCACCTCAGTGTCCCTGGAAGTCCACCAAATCAATGAATGGAATTTATTGAACGCTTACTATGTGCAAAGCACTGCACTAAGGACTTGAGAGAGTACCATACAACAGAAGAAAACATGATCCCACCCATAAAGACCTTACGATCTAACCAACCACTGATTGCTTCTAACCAACATTCTAACCAACTGCTGATTGATGTGTCAGAGTTAGTTGCCACATTGGAGTTAGTTTTAGTCCCAGCTCTAACTGCCTGGGGAATCTTGAAGAGCTATCAATCAATCCAAGATATTTATGCATATTTACTTTGTGCAGAGCACTTTGCGAAGTACCTGGGAAAATACAATAGAATTAGTAAACATGATTCCTGACTTCAAGGAATTTACAATCTAGCAGGGGAGACAGACAGTAAAACAAATTATAGGTAGGGGGGAAGCAAAAATGTTTATAGGTAAGTAAGGGCTGTAGGGGAAGAGTTGTAGGGAGGACTCAAGTGCCTAGGTGGTGCATAGCAGCGGAAATGGAATGAGAAGGAGAGATTAGTTAGGAAAACCTTCTTAAGGGAGATGTAAAACTGCTAACTCTTCCCTCTAGATTGTAAACTCCTTGTGGGCAGGGAATGTGGCTGCCAAATCTGTTGTATTTGTACTCTCCCAAGCATTTAATACAGAACGCTGCACATAGTAAGTGCTCAATCAATACCACTGATTGAGAACTTAGCCTTTGAAGATGGGGAGAATAGTGGTTTCCCAGATATTGAAGGAGGTGAGAGAGTTCCAGGAAGGAAGGAAGAAGGGAGCTGGAAGTCGATGGTGAGAGAAAGGAGAGCAAGGCAAAATGTCAGTTGACATTAGAAGACTAAAGGATGATCCAAGCCTGAACCTTACTAATCTCCCTGGGCAAAGACTATTGAGAGAATGAGCAAGGAGACCAGACTACCTTGGGTTAAGTAAGCCACTGAGAGAAAGCTAGACACCTTCGAGTTGCATTAGTGCTTTGGGACAAGAGCCTCATTTAGCAAATTACCCTGCTATTTCTCTTCTCTAGAGTGCCACTAAACCTAGATCACTTACTAGAAAGGATCTATCCCTTGAGACTCTAAATAATCAACACTGGGAACCAGACAATCATCTCCAATAATTTACATGGAGAATACATGAGCAATCAGAGATGTGGTAATTATCTCTCTAGAAAGCGCTCTGGAATAGCATGCAGGAGCTAACTCAACTTGTACGGTGAACATTATGCATGTAGCCATTTAATCCAGAATCAGCCTCTGTATCTATTTATTACTGCAGCCCTTTTTTAAAAATGAAATTAAAAGTATTTGACCATTATCTCAAAGCCAGATATGGAATTAAGTTCCCAATTTAAATTCCAAAGCACCATATGAAAGTGACACTATCTTCATATTGGGTTTTACATACATAAAAACAGTTGGACACTTCATAATCATAGCGAGTCCTTTGGCAATGGATATTATTTTCTACAATCAATTCAAGATGTTTCACAATCCCTCCGTTGTTGTAGGAAATCCTTGCAGGCTTCACACAAGGGTCCTGTTATGAGAGCATAATTCCCATCATGTTGAGATGTATTGCTTTATCATTATCTTTTTTCCTCATCATAATCATACTTAATCTCAATCAGCCCCTTAACCCACATTTTAGTTCAAGATCATGGGAACAAGATGTTCAGTTGTAAACCACAGCCTAGCAATTACTCCTAGAAACAGAAAGGACTGATCAACCTCTCCTAGTTGAAAGAAAACTAGAAGTAGAAAATGTACAGAACTGTTGTGGTGTATTCAAGAGAAGCAAACCATTGTATAAAATGGATTGGTTTCATGCATTCTCCAGGTCTACAACACGGAGGAACTCTAAGTAAGCTAATTCAACATCAATATTCACTCCCAAATGCTACTGCTTCACAAACCCCAAATGGCTGAAATATCTTCTAGTCTAGGAGATAACTGATGAGGGTTTACAGAGTACTATATTTTTGACCTATGTGGTAAAGATAATACCAGGAACAAGCAGAGACAACAGTGTTAACAAGGCTGGCTTCTGCTCTGCCCTGTGGACTAAATTCAAACACAGTCTAGATTAAGGACTTAATCCTGCCCACAAATAAATATGAACTACAGATACTTCTATTCAGTTTGCTTGGCAGCCACTTAAGGGATCAGAGTGGATTAACTCCTAACCACCTAGGTATTTCATGTGCAAACATAAATAATATCCAGTGCCCCCAGATAGCTCTATAGAAGAATAAGAAGAAAAGGCAAGATGGCTTTAAATCCACTGAATTGGCTATATCTCAGTCACTCTTCTTTAAGGGCCAAAGAAATGGGGAGAGGGGAAGGTAGGTGTGTGTTTGTGTGTGTGTGTGTGTGTGTGTGTGTGTGTGTGTGCATGTACATGTGGGTAAACACACATGTTGTGGGATGGGAGAGAGGAAAGAAAAGGAGAGATGGTATTATAAACTACCCTTTGGACTATCCTTTCCTCCAGTTTGGTTCTATCCTAAGGGAAGGGTAGAGTAACCAGTTCACCCATTTCGGGGATTCCCCTCTCTCATCAGATGTCTGTAATCAGCCTTGATTTTCATTTGCTGATACTCTTTGGAACTCCCTGAGTCATTCACATCAACCTCACCTGAAACATTCAACAGTGAACAGCTTCTCTTTGGCAATTTGTGCTGGGCAGGCAGATCTGTGCATCCAGTTTTTGGCTCCTAACTTAGGTGCTCAGACCTCAAGGATTTTTGTACCTTAAAAATCATGATTATGCAATTAAACCTCAACTTTCAGCTAACTGCATTCTTAATAAATATCCCCTCTTTGATCATGAAAAGGAAAATCATGAGTTTTGAAGGTTGATAGAATACTTTAAATGGGATTCAACCAAAAAAGAGCTTCTGGCATTTGTTTTTCCTGGAGCTTTCTGCGACCTCAATACACCCTCGCAGTTCTCTGAAGCCCATCACTTCAGGAAGGTGAAAAATTCCTACCTTCTTTTCCATGCCTACTGTTGATGCACTGAGAAAGAGTGGCCACTTGAAAGATATTGAAGGATTAATCCTCAAGCATTGGGGAACTGACCTCAAGGGATAAGAATTGCCAATCTAAAATCTTGGTAGATAGGTCTGGATCTCTACAAAAAAAATTTAATGGTATTTGTTAAGCTCTTACTATGTGTCAAGCACTGCTCTAAGTGTCAGGGTAGATACAAGTTACATATATCACATGTATGTCAGTGTCGGGTCTTCATTGCCAGAAATGCCAAATTGGACCACAACTCTCTAGTAAAGAGACAGCATGCCCCATATGGGACAGAGACTGTGTCTGACCTGATTATCTTGCATTTATCCCAGTGCTTAGCAAAGTGCTTGGCACATAGTAAGCACTTAAAAATGTCATTATTAAACAGTCTGGATTGGAAGTATTCATTTCTTTTTTGTCTCACAAAAGGTGACCAATTCAGTTTGGGAGGTTTTCGTCTTCATGGGGTTTTCATTTCCACTTGGTTAGGCAAGAATGAACAACAGATGTTGTGGTTTAGTGCCTAGAGATACATGACCGGGGGCAGACTCCAATTGTAGGGGTTGAATACACCAGACTCAAAACACTGATTTAACCAATGTAGTGGATCCAGGAAAGACAGCGTGCAGCCTTCAGTCTTCCCACGTCTTATTCTATGCATATTGTTAACAGAGCAACAATTAATTCTCAACCCAGAAATTACTTAGTTTAGAGGAGAAAATTCTTCTTTCTAGGCCATGTTTTCCAAATGCAGACTAGAAAGCTCAAGTTTCCTGGGTAAAAGGACATTGATTGACCAAGGCAAGAGTCCATGTTCTATTCAGTGGTATGTACCTTATAACGCATTTATGCTTACTTTTAGAAAGTAAGTTCACTGTCATGGAACTATCAAGCTTTTCATCAAAGGATAATGAAAGATTCCTGGGGTACTTCCACCGCGGATTAATGCAACTGTACAAAGGATCCTCGCTTCAAAAGTGGGAAGTCTATGAACCTAAGAAATCTAACTATTCTATGGCAGCTTGATTTTCTCCAATCCCTCATTTACATATCCAATTCCAAGAGTCCCTCCTTAGGGCAGTCTTCTTTACTTGCTGCCAAATGCCAGTGGGCTGGATACAGATTGGGGATTAAATAGGGGACCCAAATCACTTCAGGTTGGCTTCTACAAACTAGATTAGTGAGTATTGGATTGGGTAAAACATACCCAGTAAATTTAACTTGGAAACCAAAAATAAGTTCATATGGGTCTCTGCCTATTCTGAAATAAACTCCTGATCTTAGTAAAACAACAACTGTCTAGTGCCTATCTAATAGACCTTCTTGTTCTCTAGCCCTATGGTAGGTAAGATGCAGTCTAGACCCTCAATCTGTGGACTTCTGCCAGCTGATAAAAATCTTACCAAAAATTCAGTTTATTCAAGCTACACATTCTCACAAGGTAAGTGATGTTTTTCTGAAATTTTTGCAATCCTCAAAGTACATTTTTCATTGTATATTTCATTGAGGAGCAGTGGAGCCTCGTGGAAACAGCACAGGCCTGGGAGCTAGAAGACCTGACTTCTGATTCCTGCTTCACCACTTGCCTGCTGAGTAACCTTGGACAAATCACTTAACTTCTCTGTGCCTCTGATTCCTCATCTGTAAAATGGGGATTCAGTATCTGTCCTCCTCCTACTTGGACTGTGAGCCTCAGGTGGGAAAGGGATTGTGTCTGACCTGATTAATTTATATCTACCCCAGCGCTTTAAACAGTGCTTGACACAGAGTAAACACTTAAAATTATCACATTTATTATACTTGAAGGGCTGAACTATGTCCAATTTCTTTGATCATATTGTAAATCTCTTCCAAATAGAATTTTGTACAGTCATTTTTCACTAGTAGCCAGTGTTATTTTTCCACTTCTCACTCAACAAAAACTAAGCATGTGTTAACGTCTCATCCAAATGTGTCTATGTTCTCTGGATGTTAATTCAGTGAGAGGTCAAAGGGACAGGCTTTAAAATTCACTGGGTGCACTCCTCTCAGTTTAAGTGATTCAATATATAAATATTAATGAAGTTGTGGCTTTTGCCCTAAAAAGTAAAGGTTAATGGCTACATTTTCTGTTTTCCATTCCTCAAACACTGTGCAATCCAAAAATCCAATATGCATATATACAAGTTTGAGCAATTTGACTAAAATGCCATACTCCTTGATTATGATACTTCATTTCTTCGATTAAGGTCAAAAGTCATTTGAACAGCTTCTTCACTCCTAATGAGAATTAAAATTTTATTTAATTAGTCTGTTACTTTAAAAAATTATCCAATTTTTCAGCACCAGATCTTTCCACTGGTTTTCATTTCTTGCCTGGAATTACTACTTTTCCAATGCACTCTAGAACTGCATATGCTCTTATTCCACAGATGAACAGCTCCTGGTGGACAGGGAATGTGTCTATCATCTGTGTTGTATTCTTTTAAGTGCTTAGGCCACTTTTGCAGGTTGACCTGGTAGAGGAGCAGCATGGCCTATTGAGTAGAAAGAGCACAGTTGAGAAAATTAGAGGGCCTGGGTTCAAATTCCAGCTCTGCCAATTACTTTCTGTGTGACCTTCGGTAAATGACAACTTCTCTGTGTCTCAGTTTCCTCAACTATAAACTGGGGATTAAATATCTGTTCTCCCTCCATCTTAGACTGTAAGCCCCATATGGGACAGGGACTGTGTCCGACCTAATTAACTTGACTCTAGACCAGTGCTTAGGACAGTGTTTGACACATAGTAAATGCTGTTTAGCAATTACCATTAAAAAAAAAACTGTACACCTTAAGTGTTCAACAAATACAAGTGACTGATTGAATCCTTCCTCTTGGATTTATCAGACTAGCGGCTCTTTTCCAGGGAAATTTTGCTGCCAACCACTGGCCCATTTCCTGTTGCTTTACCTAGTCTCTATTCAGTAGTGGAGTCATCACTAGAGTTAAGTGGTTACTCTGTGCCAGACACTGTTCTAAAAACTGGAGTAGATTTGGTTTATGCAAATCAGACACAGTCCCTTGATCCTCTAGATAGGAAAGTGTAAGGCCACCTGTTCACAGTGGGGTGGACAAAAAACCCAAAGTGAACTGTTGGCCTTGCACTTGGATTTGAACCTTTTATTGACCCCACCCTCAGCCCCACAGCACTTATGTACATATCCATAATCTATTTATTCATATTAATATTGGTCTCTCCCTCTAGACTGTTAGCTCTTTATGGGCAGGGAACACGTCTACCAACTCTATTATGTTATTCTCTCCCAAATGCTTAGTGCAACATTCTGCACACAGGAAGTTCTCAGTAAATGCCATTTATTGATTGATTGACTGAAGGAGACTAAAGGCATAGGCAACACACGGTAAACAAAGTTCTCCTTGAGCAAACTATGTGGTTAGAAGATGTGTGCCTGAAACCCAGGTACTGTGAATGAGGCTGAGCCTGATGTCTGAAAAGGAGGACCAAACCTTAAACTCTGGCCCAGGCTGTGGTAGGTGGGAAGTCAGGGGGATAGGCATGCCCTCACTGCCTAGCCCAGGATCAGCACCACTTGTGGGAAAGCTGCTGCACTATAGAACCATTGGAAGCAGCAGGGCACAGTGGATAAAGCATCAGCCAGGGAATAAAGAGGTTGTGCGTTCTAATCCCACATCTATCGCTTGTCTGCTGTGTGACCTTGGGCAGATCACTTCACTTCCCCGTGCCTCAGTTACCTCACCTATAAAATGGGAATTGAGATGGTGAGTCCTATGTGGGTCAGGGACTGGGTCAAACAAATTGGCTTGTATCCACCCCGGTGCTTAGTACAGTTCCCTGCACACAGTAAGTGTTTAATACCACAATTATTATTGACATCTCTACTTGGAAGTCTTTCCATCACCTCAAACTTAACATGTCCAAAACAGACCTCCTTATCTTCCCTCCCAAACCCTGTCCTCTTCCTAACTTTCCCAACACTGTATGCGGCACAACCATCTTTCGCATAATAATAATAATAATAATAATAATAATAATAATAATAATAGCATTTGTTAAGTGCTTACTAGTGCCAAGCACTGTTCTAAGTGCTAGGGTAGATACATGATAATCAGGTTGTCCCATTGTCCCATGTGGGGCTCACAGTCTTAATACCCATTTGACAGATGAGGTAACTGAGGCACAGAGAAGTTAAGTGACTTGCCCAAAGTCACACAGCTGACACGTGGTGGAACTGGGATTAGAACCCATGACTTCTGACTCCCAAGCCTGGGCTCTTTCCACTGAGCCATGCTGCTTCTCCAACTCACAAGCCTATAACCTTGGCATCACCTTTGACTCCACTTTCCCATTCATTCATTCATTCAATTGTATTTATTGAGCACTTACTGTGTGCAGAGCACTGTACTAAGCGCTTGGGAAGTACAAGTTGGCAACATATAGAGACAGTCCCTACCCAACAGCGGGCTCACAGTCTAGAAAGGGGAGACAGACAACAAAACAAAACATATTAACAAAATAAAATAAATAGAATAAATATGTACAAATAAAATAGAGTAATAAATACATACAAACATATATACATATATACAGGGGCTGTGGGGAGAGGAAGGAGGTAAGGCAGGGGGGATGAGGAGGGGGAGGAGGGGGAGAGGAAGAAGGGGGCTCAGTCTGGGAAGTCCTCCTATTCATTCAACCCACATATCCAATCTCTTACCAATTCCTGTCAGCCTCACCTTCACAACATCGCTAAAATCTGCCCTTTCCTCTCCATCCAAACCACCACCACATTAGTACAATCACTCATCCTATCCCACCTAGATTACTGCATCATCCTCCTTTCTGATCTCCCAACTTCCTGCCCCCCCCCCCCAACTCTAGTCCACACTTCACTCGGCTGCCTGGATTATCTTTCTACAGAAATGTTCAGGGCATGTCACCACGTCCCCTCCTCAAAAATCTCCGCTGCTTGCCTATACACCTCAGTATCAAACAAAAACTCCTCACCATTGGCTTTAAAGCTCTCCATCACCTTGCCCCCTCCTACCTCTCCTCCCTTCTCTACTTCAACAACCCAATCTGCACACTTTGCTCCTCTGGTGCTAACCTTCTCACTGTGCCTCAGTCTCGCCTGTCTCGCCACCAACCACTGGCCCACATCCTACCTCTGGCACAGAATGCCCTCCCACTTCAAATCCACCAATTTCTCTCCCCCCACACCCTTCAAAGCCTAACTGAAGGAACATCTCCTCCAAGAGGCCTTCCCAAACTAACCCCCACTTTTCCTCATCTCCCACTCCCTTTTGCATCACCCTGACTTGCTCCCTTTGCTCTTCCCCCCTCTCCCCACCCCACAGAATTTATGTATAGATCTGTAATTTCATTTATTTATATTGATGTCTGTTTACTTGAATTGATGTCTGTCTCCCCCACCTCTGTGAGCTCGCTGTGAGCTCACTGTGGGCAGGGATTTTCTCTGTATTACTGTATTGTACTTTCCCAAGCACTTAGTACAGTGCTCTACACACAGTAAGTGCTCAGTAAATATGATTGCACTGAATTGAATGGAACTGAACCAATACCAGAGTGGCCTAATGAAAAACACTGTAGTAAGCGCTAGAGTAGATACAAGATAAATAGTTCAGACACAGTCCCTGTCCCACATGTGGTTCACATCCTAAGAGGGAAGAACTGGTATTTTATAGGTGAGGAAACTGAAACACAGCAAACACAGCAGGAAAGTGGTGGAGCAGTGATTAGAACCCAGGTCCCCTGACTCCCAAGCCTGTGCTATTTATTCTAGACCACACTGTATATACTCACATAATTGCTGACTTTTTGCATATTTTTTGTAATACTGAAACAGGGATAGACTGTAAGCTCATCCACTAGACTGTACATCCTCTAGACTGTAAGTTTATTTTGGGCAGGAAATGTGTCTGTTTATATTGCACTGTCCCAAGTGCTTAGTAAAGTACTCTTTATGCAGTAACTTCTCTGTGCCTCAGTTACCTCATCTGTAAAATGGAGATTAAGACTGTAAGCCCCAAATGGGACAACCTGATAGCCTTGTATCTATCTCAGTGCTTAGAACAGTGCTTGGCACATAGCGCTTAACAAATACCATCATTATTATTATTATTATTAACTGACAGGATAAGGATACTATGCAGGACACACAAGAAGTCTACCAATGGGGGAGAAGAAACGATAAGAAAAAGGGAGGAAAGGCAGAGAAGTGGAAGAACTGCTTCTCTTACTACTATTACACTCTTCCAATTTTTGCATTCAAGAACTACTCCCCTATCCTCTGCATTCTCACTTTCTACTTCATCTCCTCACTCTCCCAGGAATCACTTTAACTGCTTCCCTCCCAGTAGGCTGTAAACTCCTTTTTGGAAAAGGATCTGTCTGCCAACTCTCTCAAATGTTTAGTACAATGCTACGCACACAGAAAGCACTCAATTACCCTTGACTGGTTGATTCCAATTAAGTGGTTAAAAAAAAAAATCTGGGTGAGGCATTTATGAAAGCAAATATGCTATTAACCTTTTCAATTTGGTTTTCCATATCTTTGTCTACCCTTGCATAATTGGAAAATAGAACAAATTCCAGAGAAGCATTCACTTCTATGTTGCTCATGTTGGTTCTTTGTTATTCACAGAGCTCGCCAGGTGTGGGCAGTTCATAACCTCAATCTTCAGACTAATTGCCAGTGTTTCACCAATTCTTAGAAGTAGTTCATAACCATCTAGTAGTAATGGTATTTATTTGCATGCCTCTTATCTGGATGCTTTCAGAGAGCAGTCATCACCCTATAGGAGCTCTAATATGAGTGATTCAAGGACTTTGGATGAAGCTTTCATCCTTTGGAGTTGAAAGGGCTTACCAGAGGATTGGAATTGATTTTTTTATAACTTCAAAATTATGTGTTTTATCCTCTGACTATGGCTGTGTAGAAAAGTTAACTAGTACTAGGCCTAGTATAAATTTCTGTCTTAATCCACTGATGATGGGAGAAGGTTCCTGACTAGGACCAGCTATATATTAGAGTAATCTTGGAATGCGGATAAAGTCTAAACAGGCAAACCTGGTCCATAATTGCTGGAGCCCAGCTGCACTGATGGTATCTGATGCCTTTGTAAGGTCTATGAACATGTCTATGCCTTTGTAAGGTCTATGCACATCTTGATTTTATTCCTTGCATTTCTCGTGTTACTCATGTCTTCTATTCCTTTTTGTAGTCCGAAGACAAAAAAAATTATGGAAGACCATGATAATTAATTATGTTCTTCACTAGTCAGTCTAAGAGGACTCTTGTTACACTCTTGCCAGCAATGGAAAAAAGTGACATCCCATTAGAGTTTCCACTGCTGTCTCTCTCGCTTTTCCTCTGAAGTTGATGCTAATAGTGGCATCCTTGTAATCCTGCAGCACTTCCTCCATGTTCAATGTGTTGGGTCTGTGAAACAAACTAAGCAGTATGACCCCATCAGATCTGGGTGCTCTGCCATTCTTCAACTCTCTGGCTGTAGTGGAGATTTCATCAAGCACTGGCAGGTTAACTTTTCTTCAGAGATAGTCATTCTCAACAGCGGAACGAGTGTTAAGAAGGTCATTGATGTGATTTGCCTTTTCGTTAACTGTCCTTGGTTTGCAGAGTGAATAGAGCTACTTCTATTGTCTCAGTCATAGAATTTATTGATTGCTTACTTTATGCAAAGCACTGTACTAAACACTTGGGAGAGTAAGGAGACACAATCCCTGCCGTCAAGGAGTTTACAGTCTAGCAAGAGAGGTAGACATTAAAATAAATTACAGGTTGGGATAAGGAAATCTCCCCTCTAGACTCTAAGCTCCCTATGGGCAGGGAAAGTGTCTACCAATTCTATTATTTTGTACTCTCCCCAAGTACTTAGTACAGCACTCTTCACACAGCAAGCACTCAATAAGTACAATTGATTGTTGTACATAAGTGCTGTGGGGGATGGAGTGAATATCTAAGTGCTTAGAGGATAAGGACTCAAATGTATATGTGATAATAATAATAATAATAAAAATAATAATAATAATAATAATGGCATTTGTTAAGCACTTACTATGTGCAAAACACTGTTCTAAGCACTGGTGAGGTTACAAGTGATCAGGTTGTCCCACGGGGGTGGGGGGCACCTCACAGTCTTAACCTCCATTTTGCAGATGAGGGAACATAACAGCAAAGTTAAGTGACTTGCCCAAGGTCACACAGCTGACAATTGGCGGAGCCGGGATTTGAACCCATGACCTCTGACTCCAAAGCCCATGCTCTTTCCACTGAGCCATGCTGCAGTAAGGAGGGTGGTGAGATGAGAGATTAACCAAGGAAGGCTCAAAGTCATTCTCACTTTGTGGGAAGATATGCTCCAGAAATGTCAATGAAATGGCAAATGGCTGAATGTTGTCTGTTCGCCTTTACCCTTCTGTGGGGAAATAACTTGAAAGGGGCAAGGAAGATGCTCCAGGAAACTGTGAAGAACCAGGAATACTGAGGAGTCCATTTGTAAATTTAGGAAATTACTTAGAGAGAAGGATAAGCTCTGATGAAACCAAAAATATCTTCCACAGTTTTTCTACTCTGCAAAAAGTTGTTTAGGCCCATTTACATGCTGATCTCCATGTTTAGTTGTTAATTGCACTTAATTGTACCCATAATTTAGGAATAAAATAAAAACCAGAAGGTTTACCAATATATCCAAATAGTTGTATTTACAGACAGAATATTCAATTAGACTTAATCCGGGTTAATTAAGCTTTCTATTTCCAAACCTCCATATTAACACATTTGAATCTTGAAAAATAAACATTAACCCTGCATTGCCACTGATATAGTTCAAATTCATCTTTGTTTCTATTCATTGCTTGTATATGTAATGTATAGGTAATGTAAAGATCAAATTAAAAATATAGATTAGTATTAGTAACTAAGGATTATCAAGCACCCATTTCAATAATTGAAATGCCCCACTTTCAGGTAACTTTTCCAGAGTCTTTTTCCAATGCTTTCCATTCTATTTCAACTAAACCTTTAAAATATTCACAGGACTTGAATTTCTTAACTCGTATGAGGAATTTACACTTAGTGTTGAAAAATGATCTCAAAATTACCACTCTTTCTAAACATTCACCTTACTATTGTGGACACTCCACTTCACGTAACTGGCTGCCACCTGCTGAAAGGAATCAGGCCTACTAGAATGTCCTTTCATTAACTTTGATAATGACCTTGCCCCATGGCAGCTGAGGACCTAACAGAATAGCTAATACTTCTTCTGAAAGGAAGGAAATAAGGCATCCTGTGGGAATGATGGTGAAGATAACCACTCTCAAGAAAAAAAACACAAAAGTGATGACAGCGGAGCTTGATAATATGAGGCACTGGATCCCATTTCCTCTTCCATTTCAACTAAAGAAAATAATTCCTTAGTAAACCACTCATCTGTCTCCAAGTAATCCCCAAGTCCAATTTCTGTGTCTCATCTCATGCATCACTCCCACAGCAACCCCAGTAGCAGGTTGAAATATATCAGGCACAGATTTCTGCTCTTCTCCTACTCTCCATCCCAAAATGAGGAGTGAGCTCAATATGGTTTGGCAGGAGACCCTTTTTACAGTGTTTCCAAAACTAGTCTTAGGCCACTGTGGACTTCCAAGAACCTCCATGTGGCCAATTGCCATTACCACCACTGCTGGTGAAGATTTTTGTGTCCAGAGGGAATGTCCCCTTAACCATTAGTACAGTGCTAAGTCCTTAGTACAGTGCTCCGCACACAGTAAGTGCTCAATACGATTGATTGAATGAATGAATGAACCAATCCCTTGCTATATATTCCTGCTCTGCAGAGCCTTCCCACTCTCTATTTTTAGAATGAAACTGCTGTTTCACTCTAGTTCTGAGATATCAGTCAAGGAAGCAGCTGGAAACTGGGGCCAAGCTGATCATAATAATAATTGTCATTATTATAATTATGGTATTTGTTAAGTGGTGACTATGGGCCAAGCACTGCGCTAAGCCCTGGGGGAAGATACAAGATAATCAGGTTAGATATCTGTCCCACAGGTCTAGTTAAGAGGGAGTAGGATTTAATCCCTATTTTTCAGGCAAGGAAATTGAGGCACTGAGAAATGACTTGTCCAATGTCACACAGCACAGAAGTGGCAGAGCAAGGATTAGAACCCAGGTCTCTGAGTCCCAGGCCCATGCTCTTTCCTCTAGGCCATATGACTTCTCTGCTCAGAAATCTTGGCTAAAGCAGCTTGGCTTAGTGCAAAGAGCATGGGCTTGGGAGTCAGAGGATGTGGGTTCTAGTTCCAGCTCCACCATTTATCACCTTTGTGACTTTGGGCAAGTCACTTAACTTCTCTGTGCCTCAGTTACCTCATCTGTGAAATTATGATATAAACTGTGAGCCCTACGTGGGACAACCTGATTACCTTGTATCTACCCCAAGCACTTAGAACAGTGCTTGGCACATAGTAAGTGCTTAACAAATACCATTATTATTATTATTATTATTAAATAAACAGTTCATGAATAGGTTGAGATCTTTCATCCACCTCAACCATTTTGAAGAATTAAGCCAATGAGGCATTTTCTTATTTCTTTATAAAACCATAGTGTGAAACTGAGAAAATGCTGTTGAAAGCTTGAGATTCAGCTCCTGCAAACAACATAGGTGGGCCCTCACTCATGACACTGAATAATTTTAAATATGGGTACATTTTTCTCTCTCACTGAAAGACATATTCAATATTTACTAAATCAATAATATTTATTGTATGCTGAGTGCAAAACACTTTACTACTACTAATAATAATGACATTCATTAAGTGCTTACTATGTGCAAAGCACTGTTCTAAGCACTGGGGAGGTTACAAGCTGATCAGGTTGTCCCACGGGCGACTCACGGTCTTAATCCCCATTTTACAGATGAGGTAACTGAGGCCCAGAGAAGTTAAGTGACTTGCCCAAAGTCACGCAGCTGACAATTGGCAGAGCCTGGATTTGAACCCATGACCTCTGACTCCAAAGCCCGTGTTCTTTCCACTGAGCCAAGCTGCTTCTCTACTAGGTGCTTGGGAGAGTACAATAAGAGAGGGGAAGCTTCTTGTGGATAGGGAATGTTTCTTGTGCTCTATGTTGCTCTTCTCCAAGTGTTTAATGCAGTGCTTTCCACACTGTAGGCGTTCAATAAGTACTATTACTACTACTTACTGAAGACCACAGTCCCTGCCCTTAAGGTGTTTATAATCCAATGCATTTCACTAAACACCAATAACTAAGAGAATAGAAAGTATTCCATTGATTAACTATTTCTGAAAAACTTAAGCTGCTCCATTGAATAGCTCAGCGAAAACTCTGCAGGCCTCCAAGATACAGTCCAGAACTCTTGACATTCTACCTGGTTAGACTTGGAATTGGCTCTTTTTGGAATTATCCTCATTGGTATTTATTGAGGGTTTTCTTTTTTCAGGGCACTACATACTAGTAGTATTAATGATAATTAATGAGCACCTACTAAAAGCAAAGAACTATATATGAAGCTTTTGTGAGAATTTGACAGAAGCTTGCTCAAGGCCTGTTTTCTGCCCACAGAAGCTTAAAATGCTATCAGTCAGAAAAGTAATTCTGAGCAATCTGATTCTCTCCCTCCTACTGTCCAAAAGACTCTATGAATACAAACATTGTATATTAATCCAATAAATTATAATAATCCAGAATGAGTTGGGGCCAAGGCCTTGCCAAAGGAAATAAAAGCAGTAGGACCTAGTGGAAAGAGCACAGATTTGGGAGTCAAAAGCCCTGGGTTCTAATCTCAGTTCCATCACTTGCCTGCCATGTGGCCTTGTTAAATTACTTAAATTATCTGTGCCTCACTTTCCTCATATGTAAAAATGAGGATAAGATACCTGTTCTACCTAGTCCTGAGACTGTGAGCCCCATGGAGGACAGGAACTTGTGACCAACCTAATATATTTTGTATACCCCCAGTGCTTAGTACAGTGCTTGGTGAATATCAAGTGCTTAACCAATACCACAATTATTATTGTGGTTACTGGCATATAGTAAGCATCTAACAAATACCACAATCATTATTATTTTTAGAATAAAATATTTTCCAAAGTGGCCAAATGTATCTCTAAAGTGACAGAGCCCCACCTGAATTAAGCCCTCTCTGTCTGTGTGAGGGCTAGGAGCAGGGGAACTGAGCGAGGGGAATATATAGCCCTTCAGACACATCATTCTAGTACTGCTCAGGGGCCTTGGAAGATAAATATTAAGATTAGCCCCTGCAAAGGGAGGACAGATCCTAAAATGCTGAGCCCAAAATTACCACTGTGGACACAATTAGGCTTCCTGGAGAAAGGTTAGGCTAGTAATAATAAAGACATTTCCACATGAGTTCAGCTCTCCCATCTGAGGTTCTGAACAGAACAATTGCACACGGTGAGGACTGACAGAGGAAAGCAACGTCTCCCCACTTATTCTCTCCAAGAAGGGAATCATCACCACACTCTCCACTCCCTCCTACAGGACTCCTTAATCCGCTGAGCAAGTCTCAGGCAGCAGTTGAGATGGAAGCAGCATGGCCTAGTGGATAGAGTTCAGACCTGGGAAGCAGAAAGACTTGGGATCTAATCCCAGCTCTGCCACTTGTCTGCTCTGTGACCTTGGGTAAGTCACTTCACTTCTCTGGACCTCAGTGACCTCATCTGTAAAATGGGGATTAAGACCATGAGCCCCATGTGGGACAGGGACTGTGGGGTAGTTTGTATCTGCCCCAGCACTTAGAACAGTGCTTGACACACAGCAAGTTATAACAAGCACTTAATACTATTATTATTATTATCATCATCATCACTGTGGGAGAGCCACTAGCAGCACATGACTGCCTCCCTCCTAGGTATACCCCTAAGCTCTACCAACTGAAGTTTAACTCACTCACTCTCCAAATCTGTAGGGGGTGATTGGATCTGTAATCACCTGACCTACAAGGAAGATCTTGTAGTTGAGTGGCTCACAGAAGGAGCCAAAAATAGGACCTAGGTCTCCTGTCATCAATTCAATGTTTCCTACTAAGCTACCCTTCCCCTTCTCTGCTGAATCTCTGACAACCTTGAAAAATTAACTCCAGGCAATTCAGCTTCACCATCTCAGTTTCCAGAAAAATTGTTCCACTTCATTCAGAAACAGCTAGGCCTTTCCATCAGAGACTTTGATTCTGAAGTCTATATGAGAAAACAGACTACCTCCTCCTCAATTATTACAAGGACTTGTGTTGGCAATACTCTGGGTGGTGCCTGCTTAAACCTCAAATTTCAAACTAGTCGCATGAAACATCCCCGACTGCAACAGTAAAGATCCCAACAGCAGGAATTCTAAAGTCCTATCACCTCTGGGACAGTTTCACTGGCTAACAGAAGCAAACTTTTTTCTCCCTAAGACTTATTAAACAAACTAACAACTTTCCTCTGCTATCTGGTTCATATCCTAAGTAAAGAATCCAGGGACTTCACCCCATTTTGAAGATGTTTTCAACTTCTAGCTATAAAAAAGCTCCATCTATGGCACCCTGAGACTGCAGGAAAAAGTATTTTTAGAAAACAGAGAAATCCTCAAACTGAAAAAAGCTCCCTGTGGCTGCCCAGTATTCATCATAATAAAGAAAAGTACAAAGTCTGCTTGAGGAATTAAGACAGGATATGAGCTAATCCTGCTAAAGGAACGTAACAGGAGTATAGAGGTGTTACATGCACTGTGTAAAATTTCAAGTACCATTCTTGGAAATATTCCCATATTTATATATAGCCCAAGGTGGTATAAACCAAATTTATTAATAGAAGGAAGGACTTCCTCTCAGCCCCTCTTGATTCCTGAAACATCAATAACACTAGATGCCAAGTGGTTTTTCAAGTACTTCTACTGCAAGCCAGAAACTCAACTTTGCCAAATGAAGATCCCTGTCTTACCTGTGTTCCAGCTCTCGGATGGACAGAAGGACTCCTGATGTTGACAGCTTCTGTTTTACGGAAGCCAGGAAAGTGAATTCACTCTTATTCCGAAACAGCTGAATTAACTTCTCGCTCACATGGGGGGCTGCGTGGATCTCTCTTTCTAGATCTAAAAATTAATTAAGGAAGAAAAAAATTACAACTATAATATAAATGCTACGTCTGAGAGATTCAGATTATATTTTTCATTTTCTTTCCCTGTCGATATTTTTCATTTTCAGGAGTCATCCAGCTCACCATCCAGCTGCAATCATTCAATGCAAAACCAAAAAATGCCATCTCTGTCAACGTGCCCACCTGTCACTTTGACAAGTTCACAATTGGCCAGCCACTGATTTTCTGACAGAAATTTTGACAGGATTCTGTAAATCCAGGCCTGCTGTAAGTAGATTAAGTTGTTGTAAATAGGGAGGGAGGATGTCAGAGAAATAGGGTCCTGAATTCTGTAGAATCTCTAGAATAGCTTTTTCCAGTACCACTTTTAACTGGCTCCAGTTTCAATTTTACTGTTGACTTGGTTACCAACTCACCACAATACGTCTAAGGGAACCTGTCCTTGCACTGTGTAGGGCAAAGATTTACTCTTGCTAAAAATGCTATATGACTGTGCCTTAACCCAAAAATAAATACAAGACATGCTTGCCTTCTGCAAGCGTGCCTAGAATTTCTCCAGTTAAACATGCAATACCTGACACTTCTCATGAAATATTTATTAAATTCACGTTATGCTGGTAGGCCTAAGGGTATTTTATCCCCACTAATCCTCTGGCTGTCCAGGAGGGCAGCTCTCTCCCCCATCCCCATAATGAGGGACATCATTCACTTTAAACTCAGACTGATCCCTGTCAGACTAAAACTGAGTGTTTTCCCAGTACTTCACGCTATACAAGCACCACTGGAAATGGTACTGAAAAAGCAGAGTTAGAGAAAACTGTGCTCACAGAAATATGTCTTCTACATCTCACAACCTCCCTCTTTGGTTATTGTTGTGGCTTTTATTGCAGGACCATGTGTACCCTTTCGAGAAACAGTTGGCTTCCTGGGTGATAATTAACAATCCAGATAGAAATTACTTCCGTGAAAGTTTTTCTTAAAAATCAAACTTACTGTATGGACTAAAATAAACATATCAAATGGTGTTTTCAACAACAACAATAAAGGGAATCATCTCACCTGTCCTGAAAAGCCATGGGCACTATGGAACCCAGAAGATAACTGCTAAATCAATCAATCAGTCATACTTATTGAGCACTTACTGTGTGCAGAGCACTCTACTAAGCGCTTGTGAAGTACAAGTTGGCAAAATATAGAGACAGTCCCTACCCAACAGCGGGCTCACAGTCTAAAAGGGGGAGACAGAGAACAAAATCAAACATACTAACAAAATAAAATAGAATAGATATGTACAAGTAAAATAAATAAATAGAGTAATAAATATGTACAAACATATATACATATATACAGGTGCTAAATCAAACTACTAGTTCATTAGTTCCCGTAACTCTGGCCATAGTGTGAAGTTAAAGAAGGAATCAGACAGACTGTCCCTTTACATAATAGAAACATTAAAAAAAAATCCTTCCTATAGAGGCAATCACCAACTTGGATCTTGGTTCCTTCTGTTTTTTCAATACATCACCTTTGGTAGCACTTTAGGTTTTCAAAGCACTTTTACTGCCATCAATCATATCACCTTTACAATTCCCTTCAACAGATTTCAGTGCTGGAATTTTCATTAATTCCAAGAAGGGAAGCCAGTAATCAATCCATTAATACTATTTTTTGAACATCTACTGCATACAGAGCACTTAATTAAGCAGCATCGCCTGGTGGATAGACCATTGGCCTGGGAGTAGGAAGGTCATGGATTCTATTCCCAGCTCCACCACATGTCTGATGTGTGGCCTTGGGCAAGTCACTTCACTTCTCTGTGCCTCAGTTACCTCACCTGTAAAATGGGGATTGAGGCTGTGAGCCCTTTGTGGGACAGGGACTATATCCAACCTGATTTGCTTGTATCCACCCCTGTGATTAGTACAGTGCTTGGCACATAGTGAGCACTTAAATACCATTATTAGTAGATGTGGCCCCTGCTCTCAGACAGTTTACTATCTAGCAGGGAAAGACAGATGCTAAAATAAATTATAGAGAAGGAAGCCAACCAGTATATGTACCTAAGTGCACCAAAGGGTAATGTACCTTTAACTAACCTGAGAGGAGGGTAATCCTAAAATTTATTTTTCAAGTGTGGAAAAGAGGCAACAAAATCTATGCTTGGAAGGAAGGTCTGTGAAAAAAAAACCCTTACTAGTGTTCTGGTTATCCTCCAAACAGAGCTGCAAGGTGAAACCAAGAGGTAAATATATTAGACTCTCCAAATTTTATGCTTGAAAGATAGAACTGACCACCCTCAATCACCCATCAATGCAGCCAAACTGGACTAGTCTGTAATTTTTAAGTTCATGTGAGTCTCACAGTAGGAAAGAGAGCCTTCTGTCTGAAAGATCTATCCCAAACCTAACAATGAAAAGAGAAATCTTCCTTTATCTTTGTAAATGATCAGTACCCTGAAGTAGAGAAATCCAGTCATCCAACAACTGAGCGCAATGAACGAAATAAGTATTTCAATAAACTGAGGCTTTGTGTGTGTTCTCATTTCACAAAAGCACTTTTGGAAAATGTTTACCATAACTCAGCAGCTAACAGTGTACAAGGACACTACAGTCTTAACATTTTTTTCCTCTCTATGCACACATTCAGCGTTTAAAAGCCAATATACAGAGTAATGTGGCCAAGAAGCCTGCCAATTAAGGCTGAAAGTTGTATTTATCATCTGCTTTGGGGCATATAATTTGAGGTCACACTGCTAAACAAAACAAGGACTTTCTTACAGTCAGGCAAGGTTAGCTATTCAAAGCAGAGACAATAGAAAATGCACCATTTTAGCATAATCTGGTTTAGGATGACTAAGTGGTAGATGACCAACAGGCCCCATCCATTCAATTAATCAATTGCTTTTTAATGAGTGCTTACTCTGTGAAGACCACTATACTAAGCACTTAGAAGAATAAAATAGGGTAAGTATATATTACCTCTGCCCTCAAAGAATTTACAATCTAGCTAACTTCCAATCCTGAAAGGGCTGTAGAGCATTGTAAAGCAATGTTTCCTCAAGGTTTTCATTAAATCCTAAAATTAATACTTCTTTACTGATTATGCTTACATTGCTGCCCTAATATATTTGTTTTGACCATGTAGACATACTGTGAATTTGAAAGAAAGATATTCCAACCCCCTGATACGGTGCTTTTGATGAAGCATCCCAAAGAAGTTGAAGAGCACCAGTCTAGGTATTTTTTTTTTCTCCCCAGTCATATTTGTTAAGCATTTACTATGTGCCAGGCACTGCATTTAGCACTGGGGTAGAAACAAGCTAATTAGGTTGGGCACAATCCATATGCCACTAACTCCCCATTTTACTGATGAGGTAACTGAGGCACAGAGCCCAAGATTACAAAGCAGACAAATGGACAAACCAGTGTTAGAACCCAAGTCCTTTGACTCCCAGCCCTGTGCTCTTTCCACTAATAATAATAATAATAATAATGATGATGTTGGTATTTGTTAAGTGCTTACTATGTGTCAAGCACTGTTTTAAGTGCTGGGATAGATACAAGGTAATCAGGTTGTCCCACGTGGGGCTCACAGTCTTCATCCCCATTTTACAGATGAGGGAACTGAGGCCCAGAGAAGTGAAGTGACTTGCCCAAAGTCACACAGCTGACAAGTGGCGGAGCCGGGATTTGAACCCATGACCTCTGACTCCAAAGCCCGTAGCCCTGCTACTTCTCTTTTAAACAAAAAATTCAGCAGGAAAGTTTAAGTCCTTCTCCCTCCTGGACTGTTATGATTAGCCCAGTCATCTTAAAAGGAGTCATCTCTAAAAGAAACACTAACACAATGATTCAGCATCTGCAAAAGCCAACTATAAAAAAAGGTAAAAATTAACAAAACCAGAGCAATGAAATGATGACTCTCACATGCTGTGCTATATAGCTTTCTATTAGTAGTTTCACTGTCCATTTTCCTGACCTACACTGTGATCAGGTGGTGGAATTGTGCATAAGTTTTTAGCACATTTTTTCCTTAAGAGTATTTCTCACCAAGAAGACAGGAGGGAGAACTTCTCAGCCAAATATTATGAGAACAGACTTTCTGGGCCCACTGAGAGAGACTACTCTGTGCCCTGCTGAAGGTGCATGTGATGCTGGCAGTGGAAGATGCAAACTCTAGCATCCTCCAGAGCCAAGCCCTGGAATAGTTAGTTAAAGCCGTAACTGCCTGAATTACCTCATTGTGATTATCCCTAGTATTTACTAGGGATTTACTAAGAAGTTACTTGTCTTGTCTTATGCGGTCGAGTCATCTCCGACCCATAGCGACGCCATGGACACATCTCTCTCAGAATGCCCCACCTCCATCTGCAATCGTTCAAGTACTGTATCCATAGAGTTTTCTTGGTAAAAATATGGAAGTGGTTTACCATTGCCTTCTTCCACGCAGTAAGCTTGAGTCTCTGCCTTCGACTCTCTCCCATGCTACTGCTGCTAAGCACAGGGGAGTTTTGACCTGTAGCAGATTGCCTTCCACTCGCTAGCCACTGGCTAAGCTAGGAATGGAATTCATATGCCTCTGCTTGACTCTCCCTCCCATAGTTGAGACTGGTAGAGTACTGGAAATTCTCCAGGTGTGACCCTGAGAGGTGATAAGAAGTTATTACCTGTGGTAAAGCCTCTGTAGCCCCAGAATCCCATTTGTCCTAGTGGTTAAGAAAAGTTAATTCCTTAAAAAGGGTAACTGGATTTTGTTCATTAGGAATGGTATAAGTTTAAAGTAAAAGGATCAATATAGTATTGGCATTCTTCCACAAAAATGAAAAACAGGATCCCAATTTTCAAATGTTACTGTGGGATTCTCCCTAGGGCTCAGCTACACCCAGGGTGAGGATGCTTTCAAAGCTGTAACTGCAGGGTATTATTAATGAATGCCTCAGATCCCCAGTGGGAAAACTAGGGATTAAAAATAAAAGTATTGAGTCAGCTCAAACAGGGATGCATGTCACCTGAGGACCATGACAGCAAATCAAGTTAATTGAATATGCTAGGCACACAGTCTCTCCAAAAAGACAAGATCTGAGAGGAGAAGCAGATGTGATAGACACAACATGCTTCCTAATAGTATGTTGTTAATTCATTATTGTGCATTCATTTCTGGGTTTGAGCTGCTTAATTTAGTGGGGTGGGAGTGGGAGGGGCTGACAGGCTTTATCAGTTCCTTTTCTAGGAAGAGCTTCACTATCCAATTGAAAAAAAATTCTAGATCAGCAACATTAATGGCCTTAAAGAAAACCTGACCTCCTAACACACAGGAGAGTTTGGATGGGTTTTCTTCTACAAAAACATGGAGTTAGGTACCAGTTCTACTCAGTTCAGTGCATTTCCAAGAAAGGATGTGTCATGCAGTCAATGGTAATGATGGAGATCTGTTCCATGCTGAGCCAGGTGACTGTATTCTCAGCCATTTCCAGTGGTAAGGAACACCTTTAGGAGTAACAGCAAACATTTTTGGAAATTTTGGCTCCTCTTCTAATAGGAGGTTATCCATAGTTAATGCTGACTTTGGACATCTCCAGATGCTCCCTAATGTAGCCTTGCTTAGGTACTGTTTTTACAATTGTCTCTACATAGTATAAACTTGTTTGTAGCAGACAAGATTTCTAATTTGTCTGTGCCATTTTGAACTCTATTCCTGACCTTTAGAAAAATCTTACTCCCTTATCCTGTCCTACCCACAAAAATATTTAAGTGTCTAGTAAGACTGAAAAATTGAGGGGCCCTGTTCCCTCATCAGTCCTGAACCTCACCATTAGAAAGTTTGCAGCCCATGTGAAAATACAAAGTTATGAAGCAGCACAGTCTGGTGGATAGAGCACAGGCCTAGGAGTCAGAAGGACCTGAGTTCTAATCCCAGCTCTACCACTTGTCTGCCATGTGACCTTGGGGAAGACACTTCACTTCACTGTGCCTCAGCTACCTCAACTGTGAAATGGAGATTAAGATCGTGAGCCCCATGTGGGCCAGGGACTGTGTCCAACCTAATTAGCTTTTATCTACCTCAGTACTTTAAACAGTAAGTGCTTAAATACCATAAAAACAAAAGTAGTAGTTTGGGAGCATTATGTGTACAGATGAGACAGACATCCATCACTCCTACTATTACAGAAAATCTGTTTATTAAAGTCAGCCTGTCATGGAACATGTCAAATGTTCTTCTCCCCTTCCTTTTAGTGGAACAAACTAAAAGAATCCTGTGATGTGTGGAGCTCATCAAGTCTTTCATAATTACTGTGCAACTCAATCAGGAGAGATTCTGGAGCCTCTGTAATTTACTAATTAATAGGAACTGTCAAGTAGTTGCAGCTATGACCTTAGAATGGTTTTTTAAAAAATGAGTTAGGAAAATATAGACTCCAATATTACTGTGTATTGCAAAAGGATCCCTCCCCTCTTTGCTCCCATTAATAATCCTCACATTGTATGTGTCCCATAGAAATAAACAGAACAGAATTCCTTCTAGAGAGACTCACTGTAGCGTCTATTTCCTCTATAACTCATGTCAACTGGCAGCAATCACTTTTGTCAAGCTGGGCCTTGTCTTGCATTCTATTTTGAACCACAAGTGAAAAATAAATTTAAAACTTAAAAAAAGAGTGAGTGAGATGGAGGAAAATCAGCAGAGCACTCACTGGGCAGAATCAAGCTGCTAAAATTATACTACTAACACCAGAGATGTAACACGAACAACAACGGTGAGGAAAAAAGGAGTCATCAGCATCCTTCTAAAATAAATGAAATGTATTTAAATCATAATTTTAATCATAATGATTGTAAATAATGCAAGATGCCGATCAGACCAACTTTAGGATAACTTTGAGAAGGGTTGTTCCCATAGGGCTCTCACCTCATTAGAAGTGAAAGATCCAACACATTCCCTGGGTTGCCTGCTGGGAGCATTTAAGCAAAAGCAACTTCCAGCTTTCTCTCCTGGCCCCATGCCCTTACAGATGACAGCTCTGGATGAGAGCACACTTAGAGACATTTTAGGAGATGACTCTTGTTTCACAGGACCCAGCAGGGGCAAGTAAATGGCTGACACACTGTCTGATGGGAAGGTCAGCCCCACCGGAAAAATCTTCAGGGTCAGACAAATCCAGACAACCTGGCAAAAATGAGGAGACAATGAGGAGTTGGAGAGTCTGGCCACACTGTGTGGAGTAGAGGAGGGCAGGGGCTCTTATTGCCAGCACAATAAGGAATGTCTCTTCCTCCTCTTGTCACCCAAGTACCTCCCAAGAGAGAATCAATGACTGGAAAGAATTACAGTATACCTATCTAGGAAAATGCTTGATAATTTTGTTCAGGTCCTGAAGAGCAAAGTGGGCTGGTTTCAGTGCCTCTTCCCTATCCCACTCAGAGGATAGAAATAAAGGACTGGGAACTGACCTCCCACCCAATGTAACCTGGAGAAGATAAAGCTGAAAAGAAGCTTTCACTTACACCAAACCCCTACAGAGAGAGATGGGAATCTCCTGCTCTCTATAAATACAGAGCACAAAGAAAGCAAGCTAGAGCCCTGGGAGAGTGTGTTGCATAATTTAAGTCCCAAAACAGGTGAAGATGATGATGCTAATGACTGATAATTAAGCTTTCACATAAATAATTTAGGTAAGGCAAAAAAAGAGCCCTCTTATTAGGTTTGTCAATATTGGGTTGATGACACAAAGAGACTATGGGATCCTCTTTTCTGGAGGTTTTTAAGGAAATGAGTTTATCTTCTTTATAAAATGGTTCAGGGGACAAAGGGATGGATTGGGTGCAGGATCAGCCTTAGATGGTACATAATGGGAGCAATCGCCTCAAGGTACATCGAGGGGGTTGCTGACCTGGAGTGAGGACAGTGATGACCTTGGAACTCAGGGAGATTGGCTCACTGCAACTGCAGTGTCTGAGGAGGGAACAGTGTAGAGGATACAATTTTGGCAGGGAGTGGGTGAGCGGAGGAGGAGGAGGGAGAAGAGCAGAGGGGAGAGATGGCAACAAGGGCATAGAGAAAATTAAATGTGTGAAAGCATGTGCTTGTCAGAAGCGGCACCGGTTTGTACAGAGACCTGGAAGGGAAGAACAGTGGCTCAGTCGCGGGCAGAGGTCCTTCCAGGAAAGTGCTCCAGATTCAGGGGTTCAAACAGAATTTTACATAAGTATGTCACACCATTTGTGCATGCAGTGTGACATAATCACATCATGCAGAATGGGAGGTGGCTGAAAATTTTTCCCTGCCTTGGAGCAGCTGACTATCTGAAGCCAGTCCTGCATTGGATGACTTCTCTAAATCTAGAAGAGGCCATGCAGAATGGAGTATGACTTCCCAAGATCACTTACAGACATTTGAGACATTCAGATTCCTCACCCTGATGGAGGCAAATAGCCCTCAAAGCACCCTGGATTTCATCTTGGCCATGCAGAGTTTCCTTTCACAAGCCCATTTCCCAGTTAGACTTCAAGCATGAGGTCTTTTTGTTTTCCAAATGTTGAACATGAAGAAAGGCCCAAATTTCATCCCAGAACAGTTGGAGGCTACATCCCTTAAAAATAATAATTGTGATATTTATTGAGCACTTACTATGTGCCAAGCACTGTAGTAAGCACTGGGGTAGATAATAGGGTCCCACATGGGGTTCACAGTCTAAGAGGGAGTATACGTATTGAATTTCCATTTTGCAGATGAGGAAACTGAGGCACAGAGAAGTTAAGTGAGTTGCCCAAGGTCACACCGCAGGCAGGTGGTGGAGCTGGGATTAGAACCCAGGTCCTCTTACTTCCAGGCCTGTACTCTTTCTACAAGGCCATGCTGCTTCCCCTTGAGCTGCCTCTCTGAAAGATCAGCTTTCAAAACCCTGTCTCAACTCCCTTTTAGACTTCAGTGATTTCAGGGCGGTAAGGCAGTTCTAAGCCTCTAAATACAGTTCAGATGCAACATTTGAGTGAACAAGTTGGGCAGTTATGAGGTCAACTAGTGACTAATTATATCAAAATAAATTAAATGCTCAAAGCCCTAAAAAGTACATAATCCAGACCCCAGCATCCAGCATCTCTGCCTCTGTAACCAAACAGGTTTTCTGCTAACTCAAGCAATTTAAGAACCACAAAGCCCTTGGCTCTCTAGCTACAGGTGAAAAGTATTTGTGATGTGAAAGGGTAGAGTTCTGCGGTGTGAACAGTAAATTGGGGGAAGGTGATACCAGAAGGATTTCTGAAGTTGCTTAGACTCTGGAGGGTGTTCTAAGAATAATGAGCTCTTTGTCTTAACCCCCAAGTTTTGGGGTGAGGGAAGATTCACAGTCCATCACAGAGGTAGAAAATGAAGTCACTGCCACTTAATTCCCCCTGCCAACTGCTTGAGTAAGAAGCTTACTGTTAGAAGCCAGGTCACAGCAATATAGGATTTCCAGGGGCAGGAGGGAGCCATGAGAAGAATATGTTGCTGAGGGAAATAAAAACATGTCATTCCTACAACTTCCCCATTTTTCCCCCCAAGTGGCCAGCATTGATCTCATGAAGAAGCGATATGGCCTAGCAAATAGAGCATGGGCCTGGGAATCAGAAGGTCATGGGTTTTAATTCCTCCTCTGCCACTTGTCTGCTGTGTTAACCTTGGGCAAGTCACTTAACGTCTCTATGCCTCAGCTACCTCTGCTGTGAAATAGGGATTAAGACTGTGAGTCCCATGTGGGACAGGGATTCTGTCCAAACTGATTATCTTGTTTCTGCCCCAGTGCTTAGAACAGGGCTTGACACAGAGTAAGCATTTAACAAATACCATAATTATTATTATGTTCTGAAATCTAGCCAAAATAATAGAGCACGGGGCTGGAAGTCAGAAGGTCATAGGTTCTAATCCCAGCTCTGCCACTTTTCTGCTGTGTGACCTTGGGCAAGTCACTTAACTTCTCTATGCCTCAGCTATAAAATGGGGATTAAGACTGTGACCCCACCTTGGGACAGGGACTATGTCCAACCTGATTAGCTTGTATCTACCTCAGTGCTTAGAACAGTACCTGGCACATAGCAAGAACTTAACAAATGCCATGATTATTGTTATTATTATAGTCACCATAGGTGCTTGTGAACATACAACAGAAGTAAAAGACATGCTCCCTACCCTTAAGGAGTTTATACAGATGACCCATTTTCCTCTGCACCCAATGCAAAAACCCCTCTATTGGTTTCAGGGCCCTTCACTACTTTTGTCCATTTTACCCATCGGCTCTCTTCCCTTGTGCTCCCCACCTTGCACTCTTCCCCAGTTCAACTACCTGTTCCTTGCTTTCAAGTCTTCTACCTCCAGCTCCACACTTATGAATATTTCTAAAATTGACTGTATATTCATTAATTTACTCAACCATTTTATCCTATCAATCAATCATATTTATTGAGCAGTTACTATGTGCAGAGCACTGTGCCAAGTGCTCGGGAGAGTACAATATACTATTTGTACTAACTGTCCTAGACTGTTCCTCATCCTACTTCCACTATTTTTAACCCACTGAGCCTACCTGCCTCACCCATTAGAGTGTAAATTCTCTGTCTGCAGGTAATGTGTGTTCGGCTTTAGAACCAGTCACTTGAGGGCTGATTATAGGAATGGTCTGACCCCTTCAGGCCCAAGAACCCTGAAAATTGGATCATTTCTACGCCTCCTCTCTCTTCACTAAACATCCCTTTCCAGCCATCCAAGGATTCAAGTCACTGAACAATAGGCTGCATGTCGGATGTGTTTACCCGTAATGTAATGACTCACTACATGAGACACTGTCTGCTTCAAGCCTACTTACCTGTTTCTCCCTCCCAACACCATCCTAGATCTCTGCTGCACAACGTCTGTGAGACATACAATGTTCTCCCTCATGCTTTCTCCTTCCCTTCATGTCTAGACCCAAAGAAATAGAATCCAGATCCTCAAAGCCTGAACCCAGTGAACCACAACTATACATTTGGCTCTCTAGACACCAGTAGCCTCCCACAGAAAAGAGTTCAAGGACCTCTTTGTGGAGAATGGATGAAATGAGGATGGCTAGATTAACGCCTGTTTAACCTTCCAGATCCACTTCCATTTTGTTCCAACTTTTCACTGGTAGGAGTAGCATGAAAAAAGCTTGAGGTTATTATAGGACTAAGAATAATAAGAAGGGTCAAATACATATGTGTCAAGTGCTGTTCTAAGCACTGGGAAAGATATAAGATAACCAGGTCATACTGAGTCTCTCTCTCTGTCCCATACAGGGCTCACAGTCTAAATAGGAAGGAGAACAGGTAGTGAATCCCCATTTTACATATGAGGTAACTAAGGCACAGAGACATTAAGGGACTTGCCCATGGTCACACAGCAGGGATGTGGTGAAGCCGGGAATAGAACCAAGGTCTTCCGACCCCCAGGCCCATACTCTTTCCACTAGACCACACTGCTACTCAGATTATTTTATCATAAAAGCTGCTCTCCAGTGGTAGTACAGCAGTAGAAGCTGCAGACCCTTACACTGTGGACTGCTTGCCAGATGGTGCCTTCCGGGTACGAGAATGCCACAGGTGTGTCCCTTAAATACTTTATCTACCTCTTAGGAGAAGATGATGCTGTACACTTAGTTGTGGTATGTATTAAATTCTTAATGAGGGCTAAACATTATAGTCCTGCAGTAAATACATTCATTCAATTGTTTTTATTGAGTGCTTACTGTGTGCAGAGCACTGTACTAAGCACTTGGGAAAGTATAAGACAACAATAAACAGTGACATTCCCTGCCCACAGCAAGCTTATGATCTAGAGTGAGGGAGACAGACATGAATATAAACAAATAAAATTACAGATATATTTGTAAGTGCTGTGGGGCTGGGAGGGGGAAGAGCAAAGGGAGAAAGTCAGGGTGATGCAGAAGGGAATGGGAGATGAGAAAAAGTGGAGCTTAGCCTGGGAAGGCCTCTTGGAGGACATGTGCCTTCAATAAGGCTTTGAAGAGGGGTAGAGTAATTCACATCAGTTAATCAATCGATTGTATTTATTGAGCACTTACTGTATGCTGAGCACTGTACTAAGCACTTGGTAGAGTACAATGGTATAACAGATACATTCCCTGACCGCAACAAGCTTACAGTCTAGAGGGAGAAATGTATATATATACATTTATTTAAATTATAATAAAAATAATGATGCCATTTGTTAAGTGCTTACTATGTGCACAGCACTGTTCTAAGCACTGGGGAGGATACAAGGTGATCAGGTTGTTCAACGTGGGGCTCACAGTCTTAATCCCCATTTTACAGATGAGGTAACTGAGGCACAGAGAAGTTAAGTGACTTGCCCAAGGTCACACAGCTAACAGTTGACAAAGCTGGTATTTGAACCCATGACCTCTGACTCCCAGCCCGTGCTCTTTCCATTGAGCCATGCTGCTTCTCTAATTATATCTTATAAATTATTCATTTATATTTTATGTATATATTTAATGTCTGTCTACACCTCTAGACTGTAAACTCATTATGGGCAGGGAACATGCCTACCGATTCTGTTGCACTGTACTCTCCCAAGCACTTAGTATTATGCACACAGTACGGCACATAGTAAGCACTCAATAAATACCATCAATTGATTGATTGATTGGGGTAGATGCAATATTATCAGAGCAGGCATAGTTCCTATATCAAGGCAAACAAGGTCAAGCCATGGGATTAGAATCTAGGACTTCTAACTTCCAGTCCCATACTTTTTGCACAAGACATTGCTTTTTTTTTAATGGGCCTATTATCCTGGTGAATGGGAAAGGTTCTTTTTGAGAGGGTCACTTCTGGGCATGAGAATAAGCATCATAAATTAGTGTTCAGTTGGGCAAAATTGTTCACTCCTGTCTTTAAAGAGTTAATGAGCCACACAAATTTTACCTCCACTATCCCCCTCCCTAGGCAGCACTAGACTGAATTAATAAGCAGCAATAGTAAATTCAAATAATAAACTGGGCAGATGAGTGAAAATGTGCCTAATGTACCTTATGTTTCTCTACTTATAGATTATAAATCCCTGCCCCTTTGCTCTTTCTCGGGTTTGGCAGGTCACTGCAACTGTTACCAGCATGTCAAATGAAACTGATTCTTAAGCTTGCTTGAAAGTATAGGGTAGAAGAGGACTGACCCATGTGTAGCCATACCTAATTCTCAGTCATAGAACAAGTCACTCTAAATGTTTTATTCTCTCTGGCCTTGCTAGCTATATTTGGATTCAACAGTAAACAGATGGACATTATGTTCAGCAGCCAAGCTTTCTAATTTTTTTCATTCATTCAATCATATTTATTAAGCGCTTACTGTGTGCAGAGCACTGTAGTAAGTGCTTGGGAAGTACAAATCGACAACATATAGAGACAGTCCCTACCCAACAATGGGCTTACAGTTTAGATTATGATTATTCATTATAAATCATTTTTTACATGTTGCTTCAAATGCTGTTTTTCAAGAATAAAAATCTGCCAAGCATTGAAATGCTCAGTGATTTTAATATGCAAACCTCCTACAGAGATGATGTCTCATTTTAATTATTGTTTCGGTTTAATGGGTTTTCATTAAATTAGAGGACGGGGCAATTACAAGGGTGATCAGCTAATGCTTCAAAGGTAAGCTCCCTAGGTTCCAGAGGAAAATGCAGTTGTGGCTGCAAAGGAGAGAAAACGGAAAATTTTCAATAAACTTTCACTCTGATTCCCAACTCCAGTGGCAAATCATTGTACTTTGGGGGGACAGTTGTCCTGTTGTCATTCTGATGCACAGACACAGTTAGCCTCTTGCTGAATAGCTCAGTCATCTCAAACCCGTTCCATCAGGGCCCTTTTTAAAACAGAGAACGTCAGGCCCTATCCATTCTTAAAAATTCCATAACCCCAAAGCAAGATGTTGCCACTCAAAAAGACTCCTGATCAAATTGCATTCTCGCTTTCTCACACCAGTAATTTAGTTGGTTTAGTGGATTAATGTCTGACTTCTCACCCCCGGGAAATTGGTCTAACTTGAACACTGGCGGCAATGGCCAAAATCGTATTAATTAGCAAGTCATCAAGAGACTCTGTGAGAAATTACTGTAGTTCTCAGTGATATTTCATCACAGAAACTACATAAATTTGGCATCTTGGGACAAACAGAGAGGTGCTTTTTTTTTTTATATGAGCCTCAGAAATGAATTAAGAAGTAAAAAGATTTCTTTTCTGTTCAACCCTCATCTGAACCCATCATATCCCAGCTGAGATGTGTGTTTGTGGAGGGAGGGGGGCAGGAGACATGCAGGGTAGGGCTGCATTGCAGATATCTGAACTGTGGGGCACATTAGAAACCTTCAAACTGCTGAAATGCTTAGTTCCTGATCTTCAAATGAACCAAGAAAAATGAGAAACAGAGAATGGGAGAATCAATCAATCAGTGTTTTTATATTGAGCACTCACTGTGTGCAGAACACTGTACTAAGTGTTTGGAAGAGTACAATACAGCAGAGTTGCAAGCCCACAAGGACCTTGCAGTCTAGAGAAAGGGAGAAAAAAAGTAAGGGAAAGATAATGGGCTGAATGAAAAGTAGAAGTGCCCTTATAAAACTACCAACATCGCTATATTAAGAACTTGGTTACTGGGATTTTTAAAGCATAGCATTCAGAGCCTTGCCTTGCTGAGGAAAGAAAAAAAAACTTTCAAAACAGAGAAAAATCAAGAGGCAGTATTAGTCTCAGATCAACCACCAGGAAATAAGAATGATCAACTATGTCACCTCGCTCTGGCTTGTTATATTTACCACCTGTTGTCACATAGATTTGCTCATCTGTAGGCAGTACGAGGCTTAACTGAGCTGCAATTTTATTTATCTAATACTATAAAAATCCAGAATCATTTGACAGACACAACGATTTGATCTCTTCAACGTAATGCCTTCTTCTCAGTTCAGGAAAATAGCCCAACAAGTCACAGGATCACTAAAAGCATATCTTCTGCTCTTAAATCATGTGTGTTAAGCCAATTACATGCCTTGTTAGGTAATTAGTTCAGGAGTCACTGATTATGAGGTCTTAGTCACTGTTTATCTGCATTGCCCATGAGGTGCTTCAGTGTATGTTTACAAGAAAGAGTGTCGTAATTATTGTTCTTCCAGTTCTGCACAAGAAAAATTAAAGAATCGTGCAGAAAGGAAAGAAACCATAAGAAACCTGTTCCCCAAAATATAAAAGGCATCAAAATCTCTACCTGAAACAGTAAAGGAAGGCAGTGATTTGTGAGGCTCATTACAGATTTACTATCCATCTTAGCTGCATCACTATCCATTTTAGGAATCTCATTTAGAGTATGATAAACATTAATGTCACAGTAAATAATGAGTCACTGAAAATGTTGTCCGTTCCCTCTCTGATTCAGTGCCAAGTCAGCCTCTTCCTATCTCCCTAGCATACACATTCCATTTTTTCACTCAAGTGATGAACAGGGAGGAAATGATGAAAGCATTTAGATTTGGAGAAAAGTACTTTTCTACAATCTTAAGCAGAATCTGCATCTTTAAGTAACCTAGAATTATTAAATGCTAAACCAGTAGTTCTTCTAACAGGTGAACTACCAGTTGGGAAGTCACTACTTCAGCAAGAGAAGTGTTTTGTAATAACCTGAAACCGTTAATGCAGCTTCCAAGACAAAAAAAAAAATCTGAGAATTGAGAGAATTTTGTCCATTGGGTTGCCATTCACTCTGGCTTTCTGAGTGAAAATACTTTTACTTCTATGGGAATAATCATTCATTTTTCTAGAAAACTCTCCCAGATCACTCTGCAAGCATGAATTGAGTCCTGAAGAAGAATTAAAAATAATAATGATGGCATTTATTAAGCGCTTACTATGTGCAAAGCACTGTTCTAAGCGCTGGGGAAGTTACAAGGTTATCAGGTTGTCCCACGTGGGGCTCACAGTCTAAATCCCCATTTTACAGATGAGGGAACTGAGGCCCAGAGAAGTGAAGTGACTTGCCCAAAGTCACACAGCTGACAATTGGCGGAGCCGGGATTTGAACCCATGACCTCTGACTCCAAAGCCCGGGCTCTTTTCCACTGAGCCATGCTGAGGGAAAGCATTGTTATACCTATTTGAAAGTTGAATAAACCAAGGCTCAGAAGAGTAACTATCTGCATCAAATGGAAACTCCTATCCATTGGCCTTGAAGCACTCAAACACCTTCCTAACTCACCTCGCTACTCTCTCCTTCTACCAGTCTGTACACTTCCCTCCTCTAATGCTAACCTTCTCACTGAACCTCGATCTTGTCTGTCTCATCGCCAGCCTCTTGCCCACATCCTGCCTTTGGCCTGGAACACCCTCCCTCTTCTCATCCGACAAACAATTACTCTCCCCACTTCAAAGCCTTATTGAGGGCACACCCTCTCCAAGAGGCCTTCCCTGACTAACCCCCTCATTTCTTCTTCTACCGCTCCCTTCTGCATCATTCTGACTTGCTTCCTTTACACATTCCCCTCTACCAGCCACGTAGGACTTACATACATATCTGAAATTGTATTTATTTACATTTATCTCTGCCTCCCCTTCTATACTGTAAGCTTGTTGTGGTCATGGAATGTGTCTGTTATACTGTTATACTGTACTCTCCCAAGAGCTTACTACAGTGCTCTGCACACAGTTAGTGCTCAATAAATGTGATTGACTGACTATTCTTCACACCATCCAGCAACTCAAAAGCTGTGCTCTACCCTGACAACTAGTTCTTAAATGGTAAACTACGTTCCTGCAACTGGCTTCTAGTTGCAGGTTTTGGCTAGGATAAAGACAAATGGTATGACCTGCTCACCTTGCAGGCTTGCAAATGACCTTCTGTAGTAGTGGGATGCTTTATAAAAACTAAGAAATATATGTGGATGAATATCAGCATGTTGGGAAAATAGATCTATATTAGAACTTTCTTCTCTCCCCAGGTCCCAACTCCCAAAGTTATTATCACTTCTCACAAGTTTGACAGAGAATGCTGGGTAATCAATTTTTAGACAAGTAGGAGATCACCATTCCAACCTCCTCCTAACTCCTTCCTCCCATTTTACACACCCTCCCTGGTTTTCCCCACTCAATCCTGAAACACCTCCTTTAAGAGACCGCATAAAATTACCACCCCCTCCTATTTGTATCTTATTACCCTATCCTAGGTGTCCATCCACCCCTTTCATCATGCCCAATTCCTCCAGAAACTTACAACTTATCAGGAGCAGAAGGAACTCTATATTCAGAGAAGTATGAATAAAAAAATTCAGCTTGACTACCTGCACTATGTACAATACAGAAATATAATTTAAAAGGTAAGATGTAGCCAAAGATGAGAGCTGCTTGAATGCAGTTGAATGGTTAGAGATGATAAGTAACTATTGGTTAACGAAGTGATAAGCAAAAAGAAAACAGTAGACGGAACATTTGAGACAGCTGATGACTGTATTTCTCTTACTAGTATGATGATGATGATGGCATTTGTTAAGCGTTTACTATGTGCAAAGCATTGTTCTAAGCGCTGGGATAGATACAAGGTTATCAGGTTGTCCCACGTGGGGCTCACAGTCTTCATCCCCATTTTACAGATGAGGTAACAGGCACAGAGAAGTGAAGTGACTTGGCCAAAGTCACACAGCTGACAAGTGGCAGAGATGGGATTTGAACCCATGACCTCTCACTTCCAAGCCCAGGCTCTTTCCGCTGAGCCACGCTGCTTCTCTAGTATGTCAGTTCACCCTTAAATTAAGAAGGGGTGAATTAGCCAATTTGGGTTTTCTTTCTTTCCCTTATGCTTTTTTTTTCAGAGCCTTAGAACTAGAAAAATGTATCAGTGTAGGTTGGCTTTTGGGGTGACATTTTAAAATTCTTTATTTCAACCCTGCAAGTCCTGTCCACCAACAAAATCAAATCCCATATTCCTATTAAAGCAAATGAAGCCCTGAATTCATTGATTTTAGCTGTCAGCTGCACAATAATAACACAGGGCCTGATGTAGGCAGGGATGCCTTTTCAGCACAAAATGCCTCTTCTATTTATGTGTAACTATTGTTGTCACTCTCTCTTTAATGATTTTCTTACTCAATAGATACATATAGTCTTTCAGTATGTGTCCTGATGCAACAGAGAACAAAAAACCCAAAGAAGCATAAATATACTCAGCACTTAGTCATTCCATGCAACTTCTTAAATGAATTATTTGGAAGATTTAAAATTTTTCAAAAATGTCACAATAATGGCTGTTTTATCTTTTTACACCATAATTATGATTTGGAGCTTTGCTTTTCTTATTTCATCCAGGCACACTACAACTCATGAATAAAATATGACAAGTTTGATAGCATCCATTGCAGTGGGTTCATCCGTAAAAGCAAACGTGCTCAGGTTACAAAGAGCTTTTGTGCTCTATCAGTCTTTGTTTCTGAAATGGACTTTAAATAGAATTGACACGTGAATGTGTGTCCCATATCTGCATTTCTTGCCTTCAGCAAAAAACACTAGTAAACATATTTACTTTTTTTAACCTAATGAGGGCATTTCTAAATAATTAGAAATACATCGATGAAAGAGACATAATATTATTTCAGAAATTTGATTCAGGCAGCATATCAAGAAATGTTGAGCCACAATCACAGAACAAAAACCAATGTGCATAAAGACACTACTCTCAAATGTGAACTCATCTAAATGTGTTCAATCCCTGCATCAGCATTAATGGGGCCAGAAGTGTCTTTATCTACAACTTTGCTTTCCCTGAGCAAATACTGCCACACCCATTTCAAAGTTTTCCCCCAACATGTGGCAGGTGCCACAAACACTTCTCCATATGCTAAAAGGAAAGAAGAGAAATGGAGAGCCATAAAAAAAATCACCATTTATCGCCTGCCCTAGTTAGGGATTATATACTTTTAGTCCAAGGTCTGGCTTAAAAGGCAGATCTATAAACAACTCATGTAGTTCATCTATTGAACTGAATGATACAGCTGACTACTTCTTCCACGACAAAATGCAAATATTCCTTCTTCCAGAGTTTGGATTCTCAGATACGTTCTCTATTCGAAGGAAGGTATGTCGGTAAAGAGCAGATAAACAAAAGATACCCCAAAATCTAGATTGGTATAATAAAGGTTACATGAAAGATGAAGATTTTGAAGTGAGCAGCTGGAGAGACAGTGCACTGCTGGCCTAAGTTTTTCCTGACTGTTTTGTTTGTAGAATATGATTTTCTACTGTGACTACAAAAGAAGGATTTTGCAAGAAAACAATTTAATGGTGTCTTTTAAAACATCAAAATGCAGAAGATTGAACATATTCTGTGGTTTGCTATAGCTTGTAGTACAGATGTGTGACTATGGCAATTATTTGGGGAAATTATTGAACGGCTTTTATTGTCACTGCGGTGTTCTGTCCCATAAATCATCTTGCTTGGCAAGCACTGCTCCAACTGAGAGGCAGTCCCAAATTCAGAAGAATTGCTCTTGCCTTTATGGTTGTAATTTCTGGTATGCTCAATTTTGTCATATTGCCTCACCTTGTGTCATGTTATATTAAGCTAGATCATGTCCCAAACTGACACAACGTGACACGATGCAACCTAACAGCAGTTATGTTGCAGAAATGAAAAATAAAATACTTTTCGCCAGACATGCTAGCAGTTTGGGTGGCACAACGAATTGGAGTTTTGGCACATAAGGAAGGGAGCAGCTTGAATACTCATAAAAAGTAGCTAATTTTTATTCCCTGTGGAGACTTCAAGATAGCAGCTTTTTACACTCCAGGAAGCTGCCCATTTGGTGAGAGTGCATTAGGCCTTCTTTACATCAGGCTCAATTTTTCAAATTAGCAAAATGGGCTTTATTTTTTCCCATTTACATTTTTAAAGGAATGCTGCTATCTTAGATGCAGAGCATGGATTTGAGAAGGAGAAGAAAGCTTGAAAAATAACAAAAGAGAGGGCATAATTGCTGAAACTTGGAACCAATATCATCCACTCCTTTCTGGTACCTCTGACTGTGGAAGATACATTTGAAGGTACAGTCAGAGACACCTTTTAATCCTGCTGCTAATAAAGCTAATGTTATCCTGGCTAGGTGCACCTGGTGCATTTTTTTTTATTTTAACAACATTTAAAATCAATCATTAGCATTTCTTGAGGCCTACTGTTTGAGAACCCTATACTAAGCTCTCGAGAGATTTCAAAAGAGTTGTCAGAGAAGGTCCCTGCCCTCAGTGAACTTTCATTCTAGGGGGGAGATATACTCTGAAGTACTTTAGAGGTAAGTGCTTTGCACATAGTAAGTGCTTAATAAATCCCATCATTATTATTATTATTATAAGGAGGAAGAAAAAAGGAATATAAGCTTACCTCCCACCTGTCCAGGAACAGAAAAGCAACCTCACCTTTCTCTGTGTTTTCAGCACCTCCCCACAAGGGCCAAGTGAAGCAACTGCCTCCCCTCCTGCCCCTGAGGGCTGCTGCCCTAGGTATGTTCTGTGCACGCCAGCCAGGGATAAAAGCTGACATCACGTACTCAGTATCCACCTCACTGGACAGCCAGCCACCATACTGTCTTCTTGGAACCAGCCTTTTCTGTAACTAGTGAGGAGACTCCACCCCATCCTGCCTCCCACCACCCTGACCAGAAAGGGAAAACACCCACAGCATGAGACTAACACAAAACTTCAGGAAGGCTGGTAGCTGCTGTAACTGTGGCTACATGTGTGCCCTGAACTATATCACATCGAGCCTGAAATTCTCCTCTTCTATCAGCACTGTGCTGATTTTTGTTTTTGTTTTGTGTACTTGTCCTTGTCTTTTCTATTGTCTTAGTGTTTATTGTTTCAGCATACTTTATGTGCCTATCTCTAGTCCCCTTTCCCTCCATTATAATAACTGCGGTACTTGTAAAGTGCTTACTATGTGCCAGAAATTGTACTAAGCAATAGGGTGGATACAAGTAAATTGGGTTGGACAATGCTCTATCCACTACACCATGCTGCTTACAGTGAACCCCTTAAGGGCCAGGGACCATGTCTAATTTTGACCTCTGTATATTTTCCCAGGGTTTGGCACAGTACCCTGCACACAGTCAGAGTTTAATAAATACTACTTCTAGTAACAGAACAGTTCTAAACTCCTATTCCACCTGAACAGAACATGAACAATGTAATTACTGGATCAGGCCAACAGACTACCCAGTTCAAAACTCTGTCTCCAACAGTAGAAACAGAAGAGTGGTTAGTGTTTGACATTACAAAGGAACCATCTAACATTTTAGCTTGGCCTTCTACTTAACTACCTTTTCCTCTAACAACATATTAGGAATCTGAATGTACTGGCCTTATCAATTTCAGACCAGACTTTAGCAATGCCCAAACGCAAAAGACCTGTGCTAGTGAACAAGAACTAGATGTTAAGGTAAAGACATGGTGGAATTTAAAGTAAATTGAAGATTCTGAGTTTCCTTCCCCCACATTTCTTCCAGTGTGAACTATTTGCAAGAGTTCACTGACCTGGAGGGCCAATTGCCCAACAGTGCATGAAAGAATATGGAAAATGGCTCAGACTTCTGATAGTTCTGTTTTTAGATTGTGACTTGTTTTAAATCCTAATTCGGCCTTGAAGAAACAAAATCAGAGTGTGAAATCAATATTCACCTTTTCTTTATTGTAAAAAGATTAAACAGAAGGTTCAAGACCATGGCTCATCTGTCATTATCAACAGATGACTTCATCAAATAAATCAAGAGCAGAAAATCCTGATGATCTTTACAGTGGGCTCTCACTGTCATCATCACATTTGGACTGTACATACAGGCTCAAGGCAGGATGAAAGCAAGGCAAGCAGGCACATTCCCCTGAGGTTACAATCAGCCAACAGCATCTCTTTCCTTTGCCCATTCAGCAAAACCAGGCCACCATACCTCTTCAAGTGTTTGAAGGATTATTAAGTAATGGGAATGATAAACCTTCTCAACCTCAGGACCAATCAAGATCAATTCAGCTGCAGTTTGAAGAGTTCAAGGTACTCATGTGGGCTAAGAGGATTGTTGGAAATTGCAGTGGTTTACAGAGAGATCCTGTGGGCAACTACTCTAGAAGTATTTTTAAATAGGAAAGATTTCACGGGTCTGAGATGGGGTGGCTGAACTCCTGCTGAAATGCAGAGGGATGGATTAGGTGAATTTGTATCCCCTTACATCTGGAATCCTACAAAATCTGAACCAGGAAATATTCAACAACATGAGGCCATATGTGGGATGGATTTTATGTCCCTCTGGAACAGGGACCATATCTTAATTCTATTTAATGTTTCCAAATACTTAGGAAAAAGTGATGCATACAGTAGGTGCTCAGTAAATGCTGCTGCTGATGATGATGATATTTTTCAGAATCCTTCTGCCCTCCCAGCCCACCACAGCAAGCCCTGTAGACTGTTACCTCATTATGGGCAGGGAATGTGACTGCTAACTCTGTTGTATTGTATTATCCCAAGTGCTTAGTACAGTGCTTGCACAAAGTAAGTGCTCAATAAATACCATTGATTGATTGACAGATTAACTGGGGGGAAGAGGGAACAAAAAGACAGGTGGTAGTAGAGACCAAGGAACCAGGCCAATAAATTAGTAGTCTGGCTTCAAATTTATTCATTTCCAATGACTTACTCACTCCCTCCCTCTTCTGAACAAATCAGGGAATTTTTGCCAACCTCATTCTTCTCACCTTAATTGTGAGGTAAAATACCAGTGTAACATTTACACAGAATCCTAAATGTCTGTAAAATATTTTGAGACATACTTATGAGACCCCCTCAAAATGTGAAGGGCACAGTTTTTCTTATTGCTACAAGAGATTGGGAGTGGATGGAGGCCTGAATAGGGAATGATTCTTCCAGTCTATATTCCTGTTTCCATATACCCTACTCCTATCCTTTCTCCTATCAACCTCAATATCACTCTCTGTCTCTCTCTCTATATATACACATATAAACACACACACACACACACACACACACACACACACACACTTGCTCTCAAAGGGCTGTGGGCCTTTGAATACTTTCATCAGTTGAGTACTTGGAAAGAGCGCATTTTGGATTTTTCGTATGTTTATATATGAGTCTTTTCAAACTGCCTACCTAAGTCACACTAGGTCTTTTCTAGAAATTTGCCAAAATCCTTATTCCCTTTGTGAAGATCAAATGCATCCTTTCAGGGGTATTTTCAAAACTGGGGAGGTCTCCTCTCCCATTTATTTACAAGGAATGACTGTGAGATTTCCATTAGCATTAATGGCAATTACAACCCTAAATCCCACTGTGTATTGATTGGGCGAAAGAGCCCCCATTGCTTTTTTCACTCTTCCCGTCTTCCATTGAGGCTTTGTCAAAAGGATGACATAACTGTTAAAGTGTTTTTAACATGCTATGGCTCCACTGGCTGCATTCATTCTCTTCGCCCTCTCCACTCATACAAAAAAATGTAAATACAGCCAGAAACACAGCACAGTTATTATCTTAAGGGAAAGCATAAAGAGCTATCAAGCCCAGCAGGAAATAAAGAATCGGTTCTCTCCTCTATTCACTTCAAATCTATTCATTAAAGATACATTGGGATGGCTAGTTTCCAGGTCCCACAGAACAAATCCACAATGTCTTCACTGATCCTCTACCATGAGCAGACAGGGTAAGGTGACCCTGCATTCCTCATAATAGTGGCTATTTTTCCAAAGAGATAAGCTTTGTTTGAATGACTCTAGGAAAGAATCCTTCTCCCAGTCTTCTCTCCCACACCTTTGCTAAAAAAAAACAGTATCCTGGCCACTGGCCCCAGACATGAAGGAATTGTATTTCTCACAGGGATCCTCTTCTTTCTTCTCTGACAAATATGACTGCTTCTGGGACAACAGTTCCACACAGAGTTCTTACAGGATGTTTGTTTGTTCCTGACCACCTAGTGCTGATGTAATACAGTTACTTATCAGTTCCTAGGCCAGCCCCTCATGGAACCAAACTTACTTTAGCATGTGGCTCCTTTGTTCTTTCCTACAACCTTTAGGGAATGTTATGTTTGCTTTCAGCAGAGAAATAGCATTGCGGAGTGGATAGAGCCCTGGCCTAGGAGTCAGAAGGTCATGGGTTCCAATCCCAGCTCTGCCATTTGTCTGCTGTGTGACCTTGAGCAAGTCACTTCACTTCTCTGGGCTTCAGTTATCCCATTTGTAAAATGGGGATCGAGATTGTGAGCCAAAAGACTATGCCTAACCCAATTTGCTTGTATCCATCCCAGTGCTTAGTACAGTGCCTGGCACATAATAAGTGCTTAACAAATACCATACTTATTATTATTATTCAACTTTTCTATGTTCCCTGAGGATTCTGCAGGCCATTGACCCCTAAAGAAAGAGATCCTAATTCATCTAGTGAATAATAGGGAAAAAATTTTGTTTTGAAAGACCACCAAATCTCTAGGTCTGTGACTGAAAAAAATCCTCAATCCTTATTTCTTGGCAACTTGTGTCTCTCTCTGCACACCCTATGCTCCCAAGACTGCAACAGAGATACTGGCTTGGGCAGGTAAAGCATTGTCATTATGATGCCATAATCTAAGGAGTTTTATGGCTCTTACTAGAACTGCCAGGCTCCTGCATGCTTTGAATGTGAAATCCTGGGGGCACCAATTTCATTCCAATGCTGAACACTTACAAGATGATTCAGGGGTTTCTGAGGTGCCTCAGTTTAGGTTTCTGGCTATTCGGGTCAAACTGGACTGCCGACGATATCTGTCCTAAGAACCTAGCATAATGTCAGGTAGCCCCACTGAAGATCCCTTCAAGGTTGGTGGACTGGTTTTTTTTTTATATATTTATTGTTTACTGTGTGGTAGGCACTGTACTAAGTGCTGGGGTAACTACAAGCTAATCAGGGTGGACAGAGTCCCTGTTCCACATGGGGCTCACATTCTTAATCTCCATTTTACTGATAAGGTAACTGAGGCACAGAGAAGTTAAGTGACTTGTGCAAGGTCACACAGCAGACAAGTGGCAGAGCTGGGATTAGAACCCAGGTCCTTCTGACTTCCAGGATGTGCTCTAGACACTAAGTCATACTGCTTCCCTGCGGTGTTTGGAGCAGTAAGGGATGAGGAACTACCCATAAGGAACCATCCTGCAGAAAAATTGCTTTTTATGGCAGGAGTTCCCAACATCAGTTGAGGATGCAGAGATAGAGCATATATTATAGCTATCTAACACGTAGTACATTAACACTGTTTTTCTTCTAAACCTCAGTCATACAAGGGTGGCTCATGAGGGTCCAGCAGGTTAATTTTTACTGCTGTGTAAACTGTTCTGATTTACTCTAATTCATTTTAACATCAAAAGGAAAAATACCAGAGGACAAGCCCCTATGCACCCCAACTGCACCTTACTCCGGCAGCACCACGGACATGGATAGAGAAGCAGCGTGGCTCAGTGGAAAGAGCATGGGCTTTGGAGTCAGTGATCAGGGATTCAAATCCCAACTCTGCCAATTGTCAGCTGAGTGACTTTGGACAAGTCACAACTTCTCTGTGCCTCAGTTACCTCATCTGTAAAATGGGGATTGACTGTGAGCCCTCCATGGGACAACCTGATCACTCTGTAGCCTCCCAGCACTTAGAACAGTGCTTTGCATATAGTAAGCACTTAATACAGGCCATCATTATTGTTGTTATTATTACAGGGAAGCATATTCCTCACCCCATGACTAGAGAGAGTATTCATATCTGCTTTCACCTGATGCTTTTGTGAGGGGAAAGAAGCCATTGTCATGATGTTGATGACCTGAACCAAAGCTTCTCTGTGCATTTGGTGTTTACCTGAGGAGGAAAGGTTTAAGGGATGCTACTTCTTGGGGTCTAATGAGCCAATTTAAGGCTAGCAGGCAGGGGCAGGGCAGCAGAAGCCAGGGAGGAGACAGCCCAAAGGAAAAGAGGCCAGCAGAGGCTGCCTGCTTTCTTACCCTAATGTTCATCCTCCTAGATCCTTGAATAAAAGGGAAACAGCTTTTGTAGAGATTAATGTAATGTTTAAACCTTCTGACTTCTCTTCTCCCTCCTCTCCGCTTTTGTGTTTATTATTATTATTATTATTTAAGAGCTTGCTGTGTGTCAATAACTGTATTATGTGCTAAGTAGCCTCAGATAATTAGATTGGAAGAGTCCCTGCCTCACACAGTCTAAGTAGGAGGGAGAGCAGGTATTCAATACTTATTTTACAGGTGAGGTAACTGAGGCACCGAGAAGTTAAGTGACTTGCTCAATGTCACAGAGCCAGTAAATGGCAGAGTGAGTATTAGAGTTCAGGCCCTCTGAATCCCAGGTCAGTGCTTTTACCATTAGGTGTTGATGCTTCTCATGTCCCTTTTGCTTCTCCAAAAGCAGGAAGAAAGAGAAATTCTTATGGTGCAACAAAGCCAGCAAAGGAAGCAAAAGAAAGCCTCTGTGAACTCCCCACCACTGAGAACCCGGCAAACAAAGCCAGGTCGAGTTCTGCTGAAAGGAAAGATCTCCTTTAAAGAAAAAGAGGTGGCATGCTCTGCTAGGGATTTGTGACAAGAGCCCAAAGCATGCTGTAATTTGAAGGTGTTAGGTGTGATCAATCAATCAATACTATTGATTGATAGCCCACTTACTGGGATTTGTGAGGAGAAAACCAGGGAGTGCTGCAACCTGAGTACGTTAGGAGTGATTTTCCTGTGCTTTTCCTAAGATGCTTGTTTTGGAAGGATGCCAATGTACACTGGCTGCAACCAATCAATCAATAAGTGAGATTTATTGAGTGCTTACTGTGTGCAAAGCATTATACTAAATGCTTAGGAGGGTGCAACATGAGCTTACAGTCTAGAGGGGAAGATAGATATTAAAATAAATTCTAGATATGTACATCAGTGCTGTGCGGCTGAGGGTGAGGTGAATATCATATACTTTTAGGACACCAATCCAAGTGCATAAGTAGTGCAGAAGGGAAGGGGAGTAGGGAAAAGAAGGGTTTAGTCAGAGAAGGTCTCTTAAAGGAGATATGATTTTAATAGGCTTTGAAGGTGGGGAGAATGTTGGTCTGTCAGATATGAAGAGGTAGGGAATTCCAGGCTGGAGAGAGGATGTGGGCAAGGAGTCAGTGGTGAGATAGTTTAGATCTAGGTACAGTGAATAGGTTGGCATTGGAGGAATGAAGCAAATGGGCTAGTTATGTTTGGAAAACAGAAAGGTAAGATAGGAGGGGATGAGCTGATTGAATGGTTTAAAGCCATTGGTAAGGAGTTTCTGTTTGATGCGGAGGTGGATGTGGGGAGATGTGAACTGAATGGTTTATGTTTTTTTTTTTTTTTAGAAAAATGATCCAGGTAGTAGAGTGAAATCAGGACCGGAGTGGAAGAGAGACAGGAGGCAGGGAGGAAGCTGATGTGATATTCAAGGTAGGATAGGATAAATGTTTGTGTCAGAGTGGTAGCAGTTTGGATAGAGAGGAAAGGGCAGATGTTAGCAACGTTGTGACAAGCTGCAGACAGAGTAAAGTCAGCCTAGAATCCTTCTGCTTCATTTTGCTTGGAACCTGGTGCCAGTTCCTGGGGCTGGGAGTTCAGTTTTCTTTCATTCCTTCATTCAGCAGCTCTTCTCAGCCTGTGCAAATCCAACATGATGGTTTGCCAATGTGTTCCCAATTAGTGCAACAAAACCTCAATGGGAAATTTCAAAATGCTTTAAGCCAATTAGGACTTTGCAGCTTGTTGAAGTGTGATCATGCTTATGACTCTCAGACCCTCCAGGATGTGGACTGATGCAACAGCTTCCTCAAGCACAAAACCATGTTTTTTAAGGTGAGAGTCAAATTGTGATTGGGAGAGTATTGGAGGCCCCTGTTAGGGCTTCCACTGAGGCCAGCTGAATTATCTTGTGGCAGACAGATAAATTAAATTGATTGTCCACAGACACTGCAACAAGAATGCCTGGTAGTACAATTGATAAATAATAAGGCTGGATGGAAGTTTGAGAGATCTAAAGACACAAACTAACCCAGATAGACTAAAATCTTTCCTGCCCTAAAGATTCTCTAACTTCCCAAAATGACCCACCTCATAATAACAACAGTGGATTTTAAGTGCTAAACACTTCACTAAATGCTGAGCTAGACATAGGAAGCAGCATGGCTTAGTGGAAAGAGCACAGGCTTGGGAGTCAGAGGGTGTGGGTTCTAATCCCAGCTCTGCCACTTGTCTTTTGTGTGACCTTGGGCAAGCCACTTAACCTCCTTGTGCCTCGATTACCTCATCTGTAAAATGGGGATTAACAATAATAATAATGGTATTTGTTAAGCGTTATGTGTGAAGCACTGTTCTAAGCAGTGGGTGGACACAATGTGATGAGGTTGTCCCACGTGGGGCTCACAGTCTTAATCCCCATTTTAAAGATGAGGTAACTGAGGCACAGAGAAGTTAAGTGACTTGCCCAAAGTCACACAGCTGTCAAGCGGCAGAGCTGGGATTAGAACCCCTGACCTCTGACTCCCAAGCCCGTGCTCTTTCCACTGAGCCATGCTGGTGAGCTCCATGTGGGAAAACCTGATTATCTTGTCTCTACCCCAGCTCTTAGAACAGTTCTTGGCACATAGTAAGTACTTAACAAATACCACAATTAATATTATTGTTATAAGATAACCAAGATGGGTATAGTCCCTGTCCCATATGAAGCTCCTGTCTAAGAAGGAGAGAACAGGTATTGACTCCCCATTTTGCAGATGATCATCATCATCAATCGTATTTATTGAGCACTTACTGTGTGCAGAGCACTGTACTAAGTGCTTGGAAAGTACAAATTGGCAACATATAGAGACAGTCCCTACCCAACGGTGGGCTCACAGTCTAAAAGGGGGAGACAGAGAACAAAACCAAACATACTAACAAAATAAAATAAAATAAAATAAAAAATGATGTGATGAAACTGAGGCACGGAGAAGTTAAGTGACTTGCCCAAAGTCCCACAGCAGGCAAGTGGCAGAGCTGGGAATAGAACCCAGGTCCTCTTTGTCCCAGGTCCATGCTCTTTCCATAAACCATGCTGGTTCTATACAAATGGTTTTGTTTAACAATCTTCAATGACAAGAGTAAAACTGTTGACAAAATGAACTGACCGAGATGGATTATGTTATTGACTCTGATTCACAACTAAGTGTTAATGAATCAACCTGCACCTCGATTTCCCTATTTATGATATGGGAAGATGATGGGAAGGTTTGTGAAGCTGGATGGGAATATGTGTGGAATCTCTTCAGTTACTAACAGACAGGCAGGCACTCTGTACAGACTAAAAAATGCTAGCGGTTCTCAGCACTTTCCAAAAGACACTACCAGCTTAATTTCCCCTTAAAATTAAATGCCCATACTTTGGATTTGCTTTGAATACAACAGAGACTTGGTCCTTCATCGTGGGCATCAGGAGGAACAGCTGCCTTCTCATTCAGTCATCTCTGCAAGTCTCACTCTGCCCAGGTATGTCTATATATACAGTAGTGATTTATCTAGGATCACCACTCCTGCCTGGGCTGCCCTGTTCAAACAGACATAATATTCTCAGCATTCTCAACACTGTATAGTGGCTTCTGTACCATGAGGGTGGCAAGGGCAGATAGGGCATCCCAGGTCCTCAGCCCACCCCTGTAGAACCCAGAGCCCCTGTGCTTGGGAGATTTGGGCTGTATGTGGCCAGGCTTCCACTAATCCATCATTCCCATGTAGGGATCAGGGCATCTCTCTCCCATGAGAGCAGGAGAGAAAATAAGTTCTCCCTACACCAACCCTTAGACCATAAGGCCTGAGAGTCAGAAGGACCTTGGTTCTAAACCTGGCTCTGCTACTTCTCTGCTCTGGGACCTTGGACAAATCACTTAATTTCTCTGTTCCTCAGTTACCTCATTTGCAAAATGGGGATTGATAGTGAGCCCCATGTTGCTTAAGAGGCATTTGATTGGCTTAAGAATTTGTCTGGAAGGCCTCTCAATTCTATCAATCCTGAGGTGACAGGTTTGAACTACAGTCCAACCTAGCACTGCCACCTCTTACCCCAATCATATGACACAATGTGATCCTGGCCTGACTTCGGCTCCCTGGGCACGATCCTACTGGATGGGCAAGACTGCAGTGCGCCTCGGTATAGGGGGTTGCCCCTACCTCAGACCAGTGCTGTTCCTGGGGAATTTTTTTGTCATTTTTTTAAATAAAAAGAAAATAAAGCTTCTCATTTCATCTCCTCTGCCCACCTCGTGGGAAGAAGGTTGGGCAGCAGTTGCTCTCCCCCACCCTGCCATGGAGATCAACCACGGAAAATGAGGCAGGACAGAGGAAGAAAATGAGTTTTTCTTCTTCCCCCTCCAAGCCTCCTATTCAGAGCCCAAGAAAATGAATCAAAACAGCAGAGAAAAACATGTTTTCCTGCTGTTGCTCTGCAGCCTGGGAGCTCAGGACCCTATCCCACAGTCAACCTGGGTTTCTTCACCCCAACCTTCATGGAAAGTTCCACCTCCACCTTCCCCAGCACTACCCCCTGTTTGTAAACCCCATGTGGGACAGGGACTGTGACCAACTTGATTAACTTGTATCTACCCTAGTACTTATAGCAGTACTTGACACATAGTAAGCACTTAATACCATAAATTAAAAAAAAACTATGCAAAAAGCCAGACAGCTGGCTGCTTTTTGGGATCATCTTGAAGGACTCCACTTGATTAACAATTCATAGAGCAAAATCTGCCAAACCACCAAGGAACCAAGTAAATTCTGGATTTCTCTCTCTCTCTCTCCCTCCCCCTCTCCCTCCCTCCTTTCTACTTTTCCACACAGTGCCTTGAAGGCCAGAGAAGTAGGAAAGGAAACCAAGCCTAGTTTCTCACCCCAGAGTCTCAAATGAGAACTAAGTCAGACTCCCCCATGTAAAATCAGCAGGAAGGGAGGCTAGAGCACAACTGTTACTATCCATGCAGCAGGTTCATGTGAGAACTGTAATCCCATTCTGTTCCAGACTAAGTAAGCCAATAACTATAATGGAAATGCAGGGCAGGCCACTGCTTACACTACCCAAACAACATCTCCTGGTTTCCACCAGAAACACCATTTTGTCCCTGAGAATTTTGGAACTTATGAACACTGAATAGGAGGAAGGATAAGAGGTGGAGAAAGGGAGAAGAAAAGGATGGGGCCCTGTCTCTTTTCTTATGGTATTTGTTAAGTGCTTACAATGTGCCAGGCACTGAACTAAATGCTGGGGTAGATACAAGCTAATTAAATTGGACACAGACCATGTCCCACATGGGACATAGTAATACCCATTTTGCAGCTGAGGTAACTGAGGTACACAGTAGTTAAGTGACTTGCCCAAGGTCACAGAACAGACAAGTGGTAGAGCCAGGATAAGAACTAAGGTCCCCTAACTCCCAGGCCCATACTCTTTCCACAAGGCCATGCTTTTCTTAAAAATAATCAGTCAATTACCATAATACACAATAATGCACCATAATGAGAAGCTGCCCTTTTTTTCTTTGTAAAAGTGCAGCTGCTTAAGGAACTCAATTAACAAAGGAAAGCCTCCAATTAATAGAATTAACACTTTGCACTTGGGGCAGAGGTGGGGAAGAACTCAAGGCAGAAAGAAACTATTTTGGATCCTACATCTCATTCATGTATGCTATTTTTTTCTTCACTAAAAGGTGGAGGTCAAGAATGCCCCCAGAGCATTTTTCTAGGTGAATAATGATGTGGGAAAAGATGAAGGATTCTTACAAGTTATCTTCAAACAGTGGCCTGATCTAGTTCTTGTTGTATCTTATCACGTTAAGAAGAGCCTTGAAAACATTAAGCCGTGTCATTAGAAATTGTTATGAAATAGACTTCTCTGAAAGACAGCCTTTAATGCAGAAAATTAAACATACCAAAACAAAAGTAGAATGTGTTAGATGAATATCTATACTTATTCAGATTCCAATTCACTCAGATAAATGAAGCTCCAAAGAAACTGATCTCTGCCACTGCTCAACACTGCAACAGTGTTAGTCCAAACAAGCCCTGCATTTTTTACAATCAGCTTTTCTTTGGTTTTTATCATTTTCCTCTGGGTGGAATATATCTGAAATTAATTTAAATATCTAATTTCCTTTTCATCAGTTGGCATTTGTGCTCTTTGGACTGTTTTAAGATGGAAGAACTGAACCTGTTAGGTCTAAACCAGTCTTGCCAATACAGACTCGCCCTCTTGCCTGAGGTGAGTAATGATTCCTGCCAGGGGAGCACTAAAGAATGTGAATTTCACTTTATTTCTCTTATAGGGTGTGGAAAGGAAAGAGAGAGGTGAGTGAGATTATAAAAATATATTTTTACAGCTGGCCACTGGCCAAGCCTTCAATACCAACATATTTGAAGAAGCATAAATATGCTGAAGTGGAAAAAAAGTCTAAGTGAAATGGCAAACAGGATCCCCAGAGAAAGTTACAAATTGAAATCCCATGACAACAGCTGTCCCGCATGCAAATGAAAAGGTTTGATTTACCTTGAAATAAAAATGCTTTGCTAGCATTGTGTAGTCCGGAGACCTGAGTAACTCCAATGGTGGTATTCACGAGGTCTAGCTCAGTGATAACATCAATTTGTAAGTCAGGATCCATTCCAATGCCTACCACTGTAAAGAAACAGAGAGTTACTTCATGAGTTTCATCATAAAATACTGAATTAAATTAGCTATGGGAAACTAATACTACAGACACATTGAATGTGCAAAGAATATAGAGTCTGTTCTAGACAAGCACTTAACTACCATAACATCCCTACAGGAAAAAGAAACAAAAAAAAAAGATGTTCTTTTGCATATTATCATTAATCTGCTACTTCTTTCACGCTAGCTTTTTAATAGTTTTTTTTTAAATGTAGTCTCTCCATAATAATATAGAAGCTAAATCATGTACTATCACCTGTGCAGCCACAAAGCACTCACAATTTGTCAAATAAATCCAAGGCAAGTATAAAGGGGAACATGATGGGAAAGAAACCAGATAATGGACGAAGAGACCAGAGCTCCTGGAGTAGAAGAAGTAGAGGGATCATCACACAAGTCACCTACACTTCCATCAAAGAAGATTCCACAGTGGAAGGCTCAGTTAAACTCTGAGTATACAATACACATGTGATTGAGGGCATAAGTGTTTTGCTCTTCTTCAGAAGTGACAAGTCTTGTCTCTGACTTGCCAAATGGCCTTGGGCTAAATCTCAGTTTTCTACCTTCTTCCCTGTGGTGCCTCATTCAGGACAGCAAAATGACTATATATATAGTCATATATATATTATATATATAAATATAAAATAGCTATATATGTGTATATATATATATACACACACACACACTCTAACATTCTCCATATTCTCTCATTTTTATTGCACCATACAGAGCATTCATTCTAAAACTAGATTGACACTGAAGGAAATATTTGTTCCTCAAAACACTCTAATTGGTGGCTTCTTTTGACTCTTCCTCAGTGAAACTGTAGACATCAGATCAGTCTTGGGATATTGCCCCCAATTTTTCATGCTGCAAACACTGGGAAGACAATTTTGCAAGGTGAGATAAATGTGTGTTATGCCCTTCGGGACTGCAATACGTCATAGGAACCTGAATGTGGACTATCAAAATTAACAATCTATCCATCTTCCTCACCACCAAACTTTCAGAACCTGCATCAACGACTTAAGTGCAAAACATTAAATAAAATGGAGTCCCATAGAGAGTACTGTACAAAAATAATGTTTGGTATGTTTCCAAACCTTGCTTTTCGCAGTACCAAGGTAGATGAAATAGTGATAAATTTGCAAGGATTTGCCCTGGTCAGATCATGAATGGCAGTATTCTCATCTGGCTGGATACCTGGTAAGTACTCTAGAGAGACTATCAACAGGAGAAAGTAGATTTTTGTCAGAAACAGTAGGTTGACCTCTATCCAAAGTCCATATTTTGACCAAAACGATGGCTAATCTAATTCAAAAGTTTGGTAATGCAGAAATTAGAAAATAATTTAAACTCTAAATATTGAAAGCTGATTTTAAAGAGTTCACCGTTTGAACAACAACAAAAATCTAGGACCAGAAACTCGGCAGAACAGAGAAAAAAAAAATACACCACACCATCAACGTGATAACTAAACCTTCAAACTGGGAATACCATTCAAATGCCACACAGCTGGAGCCAGTTTGTGCACATCCAGCTGGAGTTGTTGGGTCACATCCTGCAGCTGTCCAGCCACAGAACCTGCCTGCCCACTAAACAGCTCCCACACCAAACCTCTAGTGCCATCGGCTGGCAAATATGAATGTTTCTGCTATTGAAATGATTTGCAAATGGAGAAGAATGTGTAGGGATGGAATTTTAGAAGTGCCTTGGTTTGGCAGCACATTCTAGCAAGTGTAGAACGGTTTCTACCAGATAGTTTACACTTTCCCGATTCTTAGGAAGAAATATTCATTCAATTGTATTTATTGAGCGCTTACTGTGTGCTGAGCACTGTACTGAGTGCTTGGGAAGTACAAGTCGGCAACATAGAGAGATGGTTCCTAACCATGGTGTCTCCCATGAGAAAGTGTTTCTATCCTTTCTGTGTCCTCAGTTTTTTTTTTCAGTTTGTTTTTTGACTTTGTCTGGACAGGTGGTAGTCTAAGCCTTACTTGAAGTACTGGGCAAAAACAATAGCTCTAGAACTTCAGCTGAATTTCTCATCTTCTAAGTTTCTTGAGCAAACTCAGGGGCCATGTTTTGTTTATTTTGTTTTTACTTCTATTGCATGGTCTCACCATCTAGGACAGGGTTATGCACACAGTAGGCATTCTATCATCAATCCTAGTGAATAATCGCCATCAATGTTAACAAGAATGAAGACCTTCCTTGGCACTGAATCTCCAGGAATTGAATCAGGTGGGATCTTACTGGATCTCAGAGTCAAGCTTTTTTGGCAGGATGAACCCTCAGAAACCAGCATGGGGAAATACAATAACAATCAACAAAAACCCAGTGTGTAACCCTTGGAGGTGTGCCACTCTCTTGTACCAGATCGTTGGGGGTGTATGTTAAAGTTTTTTCTTAGTTCCTGTCCAAAGTCGAATATTTTATACCAATGAGTCATCTATACAGATATAGAGATTGATATTATCCATAAATTTATATTATATAATATCTGTTTGTGGTAATATTGCAATATTATAGAGATTTCATATATCTGTAACTGAGTGAGGTTTTGCTGACTTGAAAGCCAACTGATATAGTCCTTTTTTTTAAAAAAAAAAGGATATAATAAACTGAAGGCTGAATCAGAAATCATTTACGCCTCCAAATACTGCTTTCTACTTTCCTTTTTAATTGGTCCCCTCCAGGGTGAAAACCCTTTACTGGGCCGATATCAGGCTAGTGAAAAAGGGAATCATTTCACACGTTGCCCAGAGAGTCAGAAAGCCCATTAAATGAGCCAGCATTTACATGGCTTCCCTTGAACCGAACATGATTTGAGAAAGTGGGCTCCTTGGAAAATAATAATAATAATAATGGTGGTATTTGTTAAGTGCTTACTATGTGCAAAGCACTGTTCTAAGCGCTGGGGGAGATACAAGGTGATCAGTTTGTCCCACTTGGGGCTCACAGTCTAAATCACCATTTTACAGATGAGGTAACTGAGGCACAGAAGAAGTTAAGTGGCTTGCCCAAGGTCACCCAGCTGACAAGTGGCAGAGCCAGGATTCGAACCTTTGACCTCTGACTCCCAAGCCCACGCTCTTTCTACTGAGCCATGTTGCTTTCCCAAAGGAAAGGTTCTGGAAAAATGTTCAGTTTACCAGACTAGTCTTAAGCAAGGAGCCGCTGCCCTTTCTAAAATAACCATTAAACTTCTTCTAGTTAACACATAATTGCTCTCCAAGTGCCCGTGGGGAATTCAAATTAACCCAGCTAAGAAGCTCCTCAAAAATTCTGAGAAAGGAAGGTAAACATTCCAGATCCCCTCAAGGCCAGACTCAAGGTCCAGCTCCCTTGGCTCATTCCCCTGTTCTAGAAAAGATACTACCATCTGCTGTGGCTTCCCTCTGTGGTACTTACTCCATGTGAGTGTTCTGTTCCAAAATCTATTTAGACTGCTCGAGTTACACGCAGGCCAACACTCCCAACCAAATCAGCCTTTATTTGGTGCATCATAAATCCAATCTGCTACAGCCCTTTTGAGAGCAACCTTTCCCTTGGCCAAAATGAAGCAAGACATAGGAAGAAGTGCTTCGGGTGACCTCATCCAGCATCTACACTTCATGCCCACCTTAAAAAAGTTTGCGTCCCCAGCACCAGTCTGAACCACCTTGCCCCTAATTCCCACTGCCCTATTAAAGGGAAAATTATCGCAGCCACACAGCGGCTCCTTAGCGGAGCCAATCCATCGCTTATGAATGTGTATTCATATTTTGCATGCCCTCTGGAGGCTGGAACCAAACACTCCAAGGCCTGCTCTTCAATTAATAATTAATTAACAACAGATGAGCTGTTGCCCTTTAACCAATTTGTCTCTCCTCCCCCAGCAGATGGTACCCACTCTGTTGCACGTGGGCGTGGTAGAACGAAGCCGCAGACGGAGACGCTCTCCATCCCCCATTTTAATCTCTTGAGATGACAAAAAAATAAGATTGGAGAGGGAAACAATCAACTGACTCTCACATTATTCACGCTGCCTTGGAAGAAAGGTGTTAGTTCATGCCATATATTATTACTACACTCTTCCAAAACTGCTGCAAATGATAATGATTAGTGATGCCATTTGAAATCCTGGTGCAAAGAAAAGAATTTCAGGGACATGAAGCACAGGGCCTACTTCTTGTACCCCCATCACTTATTCGAACGCGTTCCTGCTCCCCTACTTCGCAATCTACCCCGCACGGCACCCCGCCTTTCTCCACGACCCATATCTTTCTATCTTTCCCGTGTAACTAGAGCTGTGCTGGCTGCACAGAGGCCCCATTCTAATTAAAACGTGCTTGATATGATCTGCTCATGCCCATTAAAAAGAGGCGATAGTTGAGCCGCACTTAAGTGAACCGCGTGTCTATTTCATCTGTGACTGTTAACAATCCGGAGAGCAATTGTTGCACTCACGAAATGAACTTTCCAAGTGAAGGGGCTGTTCCCGATAAAGGACTGGAAAGCGGTGCTTTGGTTCCCTGTCTGGGGACTTGACGTGTACCACGGGATGATGGCAAAGCAGACATTAAAGACTTCCTTCGCCCGTCGATGGGGCCCAATCTGGGCGCCGAAAGTGCCTGTGGTCTCAGTGGTCCTCGGGAAATTCCCTTCCTCTGAAAAGAGGTCTGCCTCTGTTCCTCGTATGAAAAGCGGAAATGATCCCGATTGTACTACAGGATCTTTATCCGTTTTTAACGAGACTGTACTCTTAAAGATTCCATCCCGGCCTCGTCGAGATCATCCTGTTATCCCCTCTTGATTCGGAGCATATTTAGATGAATATTCAGAAGGGGGCTGAGAACAAAGGCTTGGGAGGAATAGCGTGTTCGTGGGATTAATTATGCGGCACGCTGGATCTGGGGAGATCGGAGTTGCCGCTTTGACGACTCTTCGAGATCTGTCAAGATCTGAAAGATTCACAATGACCCCAGGAGGAGGGATTGGGGGTGGGGGTGGCAGGGGGTCTGCCCCGGAGGGAGGGAAGCACGGAGGAGCCGGAGCTCGGCCTCCTGAAACTTTTTTCCAGCCGCAAGCTTGGATCCTCCCCAGGCATGTCCCGCTCTGCCCTTGCACTGCCCCTACCCGCCCCCGCCTCTGTCCCGGCCCTAAGCCGGTCCCTGTCCCCTATCCCTGCCCTTCCCCTTCTCTGCCCTCCCCTGCCCCTATTCCGGCGTGGCTCGGTGGAAAGAGCCCGGGCTTTGGAGTCAGAGGTCATGGGTTCGAATCCCGGCTCCGCCAGTTGTCTGCTGTGTGACCTTGGGCTAGTCACTTCTCTGAGCCTCAGTTCCCTCATCTGTAAAATGGGGATCAAGACTGTGAGTCCCACGGGGGACAAACTGATCACTCTGTAGCGCCCCCTCCAGCGCTTAGAACAGTGCTTCGCACATAGTAAGCGCTTAACAAACGCCAACATTATTATTATTATTCCTGCCCTCCCCTGCCCTGCTCTGCCTCTGTTCCCGCCCTGCCCCTTCTCTGCTCTCTGCCCTGCCCTGCCCCTTCTCTGCTCTCTACCCTGCCCTCCCCTTCTCTGCTCTCTGCCCTGCCCCTTCTCTGCTCTCTGCCCTGCCCTGCCCCCTTCTCTGCTCTCTACCCTGCCCTGCCCCCTTCTCTGCTCTCTGCCCTGCCCTACCCCTTCTCTGCCCTTATTCAATAATAATAATAATAATAATGTTGGCATTTGTTAAGCGCTTACTATGTGCAAAGCACTGTTCTAAGCGCTGGGGGTGACACTTCTGCCCTGCCCCTTCTCTGCCCCGCCCCTTCTCTGCTCTCTGCCCTTATTCAATAATAATAATAATAATAATAATAATAATAATAATGTAGGCATTTGTTAAGCGCTCACTATGTGCAAAGCACTATTCTAAGCGCTGGGGGGATACTTCTGCCCTGCCCCTTCTCTGCCCTTATTCTTGCCCTGCCCTGCCCCTTCTCTGCCCCTATTCCTGCCCAGCCCCTTCTCTGCCCTGCCCTTATTCCTGCCCCTTCTCTGCCCTGCCCTGCCCCTGCTTTGCCCCTGCCCCTGCCCTCCGCTGCCTCTTCCCTCCCCTGCTCTCCGGAGGCGGGAGGGGGAGCTTCTTTCCTCCTCCCCCTCACCCCACCCCCAGCCGCAAAAGAAGGCGGCTCCACCACCCCTTTCTCCCGGCATCGCGCGGATGGCGAAGGCGGCCAGCGGTCCGGGCTGACCTCGGGCTGGCTAAGGGGGGGGAGAAAGGAGCGGCCTCAGGGGTTCCCACGCCCAGACTCTCTCCCCGGGAATTCACTCATTCATTCGATCGTATTTATTGAGCGCCGACTGTTTGCAGAGCACTAAGCGCTTAGGAAGTACAATTCGGCAACAGAGACAATCCCTACCCAATAAGGGGCTCACAGCCTAGAAATGAGAGACTCCCCCCCTTCCCTCCATCCAGAGACCTCTCAGCCACGTTGGGAAGGAGGAAACCGGCCAGACCTGCCCCAGCTGGAAAATTCTCCGGGAAGGGGCTGGGAAGAGGGCAACAGAAGGGGAGGGGAAGGGTTAAAAGGTCTCGGGTGCCGCCGCTTTCTTTAGGACCGGATTAGCCCCGGTCCAAAAGAAGGGAAGAGTCGAGACAATCACCCGGATCCGTATATGTTGCCGACTGGTACTTCCCAAGCGCTTAGTACAGTGCTCTGTACGCAGTAAGCGCTCAGTAAATTGAATCATCATCATCATCATCAATCGTATTTATTGAGCGCTTACTATGTGCAGAGCACTGTACTAAGCGCTTGGGAAGTACAAATTGGCAACATATAGAGACAGTCCCTACCCAACAGTGGGCTCACAGCCTAAAAGGGGGAGTTTTTAGGGAATGGGGAATAGGGAATGGGGAATGGAATGGGGAAGCAGCGTGGCTCAGTGTAGAGAGCCCGGGCTTGGGAGTCAGAGGTCATGGGTTCGAATCCCGGCTCCGCCTCAGTTACCTCATCTGTAAAATGGGGATTGACTGTGAGCCCCAAGTGGGACAACCTGATCACCTTGTATCCCCCCCTCCCAGCGCTTAGAACATTGCTCTGCACATAGTAAGCGCTTAACAAATACCACCGTTATTATTAATGAATACTTGGAGCTGGGGAGCGGGACGCGGAGGGGGCGTTGGTTACCAGGGCGAACGGAAGAGTTTGGGCCCGAACGAGCCAGGTGGACCGTCTGCGCGGTTCAAATTCATTCAATCGTATTTATTGAGCGCTTACTGTGTGCAGAGCACCGTACTAAGCGCTTGGGAAGTCCAAGTCGGCAACAGATAGGGACGGTCCCTACCCAACAACAGTCTAGAAGGGGGAGACGGGCAATAATAACAATAATAATGGCATTTGTTAAGCGCTTACTACGTGCAAAGCACTGTTCTAAGCGCTGGGGAGGATACAAGGTGATCAGGTTGTCCCACGTGGGGCTCACAGTCTTCATCCCCATTTTACAGATGAGGGAACTGAGGCACAGAGAAGTGCTTCTAGACTGTGAGCCCACTGTTGGGGTAGGGACTGTCTCTCTATGTTGCCAGCTTGTACTTCCCGTGTGCTTAGCGCAGTGCTCTGCACACAGTAAGCGCTCAATAAATACGGTTGATAGATAGATAGATAGATAGATAGATAGATAGATAGATAGATAGAGACTGTCTCTCTATGTTGCCAGCTTATACTTCCCGTGCGCTTAGTGCAGTGCTCTGCACACAGCAAGCGCTCAATAAATACGATAGATAGAGATAGATAGATAGATAGATAGAGACTGTCTCTATGTTGCCAGCTTGTACTTCCCGTGCGCTTAGTGCAGTGCTCTGCACACAGCAAGCGTTCAGTAAATACGATAGATAGATAGATATAGATATAGATAGATAGATAGATATAGATAGATAGGGACTGTCTATGTTGCCAGCTTGTACTTCCCGTGCGCTTAGTGCAGTGCTCTGCACACAGTAAGCGCTCAATAAATACGATAGATAGATAGATAGATAGATATAGATAGATACTGTCTCTCTATGTTGCCAGCTTGTACTTCCCGTGCGCTTAGTGCAGTGCTCTGCACACAGCAAGCGCTCAATAAATATGATAGATAGATACATAGGGACTGTCTCTCTATGTTGCCAGCTTGTACTTCCCAGGCGCTTAGTCCAGTGCTCTGCACACAGTCAGCGCTCAATAAATACGATTGATGATTTATTGATTGAAGTGACTTGCCCAAAGTCACACAGCTGACAATGGGCGCAGTCGGGATTGGAACAGAAGGAATGGTTGGTTTGCCCACAGGGACAGGAGGGGTCGGGGAACTCCGTGCCCAGCCAGGGCCAAGGGGTCAAACCGGTGCCCGGTGCCCGAGCGCCCAGGGCGGGGGCCACTCTCTGCCCTCTCCATCCCTGGGTGCCCCACTCGTGCCACGTGGCTCCCCCCCGCCTTACCTCCTTCCCCTCCCCACAGCACCTGTATATATGCTTGTACGTACTTAGTACTCCATTTATTTCATCTGTACGTATTTATTCTATTTATTTCATTTTGTTAATATGTTTTGTTTTGTTCTCTGCCTCCCCCTTCTAGACCGTGAACCCGCTGCTGGGTAGGGACCGTCTCTAGACGTTGCCAACTTGGACTTCGCACAGAGAAGCGGCGTGGCTCCGTGGAAAGAGCCCGGGCTTTGGAGTCAGAGGTCACGGGTTCAAATCCCGGCTCCACCAATTGTCAGCTGTGTGACTTTGGGCAAGCCGCTTCACTTCTCTGGGCCTCAGTCGCCTCATCTGGAAAATGGGGATTAAGACTGGGAGCCCCACGAGGGACAACCTGGTCACCTTGTAACCGCCCTGGCGCTTAGAACAGTGCTTTGCACGTAGTAAGCGCTTAATAAATGCCATTATTATAAAACTGTGAGCCCCCCAACCTGGTCACCTTGTAACCTCCCCGGCGCTTAGAACAGTGCTTTGCACATAGTAAGCGCTTAATAAATGCCATTATTATAAAACTGTGAGCCCCCCAACCTGGTCACCTTGTAACCTCCCGGGCGCTTAGAACAGTGCTTTGCACGTAGTAAGCGCTTAATAAATGCCATTATTATAAAACTGTGAGCCCCCCAACCTGGTCACCTTGTAACCTCCCCGGCGCTTAGAACAGTGTTTTGCACGTAGTAAGCGCTTAATAAATGCCATTATTATAAAACTGTGAGCCCCCCAACCTGGTCACCTTGTAACCTCCCCGGCGCTTAGAACAGTGCTTTGCACATAACAAGCGCTTAATAAATGCCATTATTATTCTAGTAAGCGCTCAATAAATACGACTGGATGAATGGTGCCCGGGCTCAGAGGTTGGTCTCGCCCCTCCATCATCATCATCAATCGTATTTATTGAGCGCTTACTATGTGCAAAGCACTGAACTAAGCGCTTGGGAAGTACAAATTGGCAACATATAGAGACAGTCCCTACCCAACAGTGGGCTCCCAGTCTAGAAGGTGGAGACAGAGGACAAAACCAAACATCCTAACAAAATAAAAGAAATGGAATAGATAGGCACCAGGCCGAGCGCCCTCGCCCCCCTCCCCGGGCCCCGCTCACCTGCCCTGGCTGCGCTCACACACGCCCAGACGACCAGGATGGCATCCATCGGGGTGACGGGGCCCCGCGGGGAGGGGCGCACGGAAAAACCAGAAGGCGGCCGGGGCCCGTTGCAGGAGCCCTCCAAGTTGAGCAGCCGAGGGGCTGGGCAGGGCTGCCTCTCCAGGAGCGGGAGGGTCCCCGCCGGCCAGGGGGCTCGGCGGCTCCGGAGAGGCTGGACCGGGGCGCCACCGCCTCCTTCCCCCGGCACAGAGGACTGGGGGAGCCCCCGGCGCCCCGCCAGCGGGGAGAAGAAAGGGGCAGCCCAGCCCGACCCCTCGCCTCGCCCTTCTCCGCCCGCCCCGTTGAAGCGGAGAGAGCCAGGAGGGCCCGGCCCTTCTTCTCCGCCGCCGCTCAGGGTGGGGCAGGGTGGGCAGCTGAACTTGCTGGGATCCCCCCCTCTGGACTGGAGAGCCCCGCAGCGCCGGGAATTCCGGGGAAAGCGGCCCACTAAGGGGACGGACAGCCTCCCAGACACGCCCCCTGCCTCTCCCGAGGCAGCAGCTTCTCTCCATCCCCCTCCCCTCCCGCCCCGCCTGCCGCTACTCATGCTCAATCAATCAATCAATCAAGCGTTTTTATTGGGCGCTGACTGTGTGCAGAGCACCGTACCAAGCGCTTGGGAAGGACAAGTTGGCAACATACGGAGACGGGCCCTACCCAACAATCAATCAATCGTATTTATTGGGCGCTTACTGTGTGCAGAGCACCGTACCAAGAGTTTGGGAAGGACAAGCTGGCAACATACAGAGACGGTCCCTACCCAACAATCAATCAATCGTATTTATTGAGCGCTGACTGTATGCAGAGCACCGTACTAAGCGCTTGGGAAGGACAAGTTGGCAACATACAGAGAAGGTCCCTACCCAACAATCAATCAATCAATCGTATTTATTGAGCGCTTACTGTGTGCAGAGCACTGTACCAAGAACTTGGGAAGGACAAGTTGGCAACATACAGAAACGGTCCCTACCCAACAATCAATCAATCAATCGTATTTATTGGGCGCTGACTGTGTGCAGAGCACCGTACCAAGCGCTTGGGAAGGGCAAGTTGGCAACATGCAGAGGCGGGCCCTACCCAACAATCAATCAATCAATCAATCAATTGTATTTTTGAGCGCTTACTGTATGCAGAGCACCGTACCAAGTGCTTGGGAAGAACAAATTGGCAACATACAGAGACGGGCCCTACCCAACAATCAATCAATCAATCGTATTTATTGGGCGTTTACTGTGTGCTGAGCACTGTACCAAGAGCTTGGGAAGGACAAGTTGGCAACATACTGAGACGGGCCCTACCCAACAATCAATCAATCGTATTTATTGGGCGCTTACTGAGTGCAGAGCACCGTACCAAGCGCTTGGGAAAGACAAGCTGGCAACATACAGAGACAGGCCGTACCCAACAATCAATCAATCAATCAATCATATTTATTGGGCATTTACTGTGTGCAGAGCACTGTACCAAGAACTTGGGAAGGACAAGCTGGAAACATACAGAGACGGTCCCTACCCAACAATCAATCAATCAATCAATTGTATTTTTGAGCGCTTACTGTATGCAGAGCACCGTACCAAGCGCTTGGGAAGGACAAGTTGGCAACATACAGAGATGGGCCCTACCCAACAATCAATCAATCGTATTTACTGGGTGCTTACTGTGTGCAGAGCACTGTACCAAGAGCTTGGAAAGGACAAGCTGGCAACATACAGAGACGGTCCCTACCCAACAATCAATCAATCAATCAAGCAAGCAAGCATATTTATTGGGCACTTACTGTGTGCAGAACACTGTACCAAGAGTTTGGGAAGGACAAGCTGGCCACATACAGAGACGGTCCCTACCCAACAATCAATCAATCAATCAATCGTATTTATTGAGCACTGACTGTGTGCAGAGCACCGTACCAAGCACTTGGGAAGGACAAGTTGGCAACATACAGAGACGGTCCCTACCCAACAATCAATCAATCAATCAATCAATCAATCAAGCATATTTATTGGGCGCTTACTGTGTGCAGAGCACTGTACCAAGAGTTTGGGAAGGACAAGCTGGCAACATACAGAGACGGTCCCTACCCAACAATCAATCAATCAATCAATCGCATTTTTTGAGCGCTGACTGTGTGCAGAGCACCGTACCAAGCACTTGGGAAGGACAAGTTGGCAACATACAGAGATGGTCCCTACCCAACAATCAATCAATCAATCAATCAATCGTATTTATTGTGTGCTGACTGTGTGCAGAGCACCGTACCAAGTGCTTGGGAAGGACAAGTTGGCAACATACAGAGACGGTCCCTACCCAACAATCAATTAATCAATCAATCGTATTTATTGGGTGCTGACTGTGTGCAGAGCACCGTAGTAAGCGCTTGGGAAGGACAAGTTGGCAACATACAGAGAAGGTCCCTACCCAACAATCAATCAATCAATCGTATTTATTGAGCACTGACTGTGTGCAGAGCACCGTACCAAGCACTTGGGAAGGACAAGTTGACAACATACAGAGACCGTCCCTACCCAACAATCAATCAATCAATCAATCGTATTTATTGGGCCCTGACTGTGTGCAGAGCACCATACCAAGCACTTGGGAAGGACAAGTTGGCAACATACAGAGACGGTCCCTCCCCAACAATCAATCAATCCATCAATCAATTGTATTTATTGGGCGCTTACTATGTGCAGAGCACCGTACCAAGTGCTGGGGAAGGACAAGTTGGCAACATACAGAGACGGTCCCTACCGAACAATCAATCAATCAATCGTATTTATTGAGCGCTTACTGTGTGCAGAGCACTGTACCAAGCACTTGGGAAGGACAAGTTGGCAACATGTAGAGACAGTCCCTACCCAACAGTGGGCTCACAGTCTAGAAGGGGGAGACAAGAGAACAAAACCAAACATATTAACAAAATAAAATAAATAGAACAGATATGTACAAGTAGAATAAATAAATAAATAAATAGAATAATGAATATGTACAAACATATATACATTTATACAGGTGCTGTGGGGAAGGGAAGGAGGTAAGACGGTGGGGTGGAGAGGGGGACGAGGGGGAGAGGAAGGAAGGGGCTCAGTCTGGGAAGGCCTCCTGGAGGGGTGAGCTCTCAGTAGGCCCTTGAAGGGAGGAAGAGAGCTAGCTTGGAGGATGGGCAGAGGGAGGGCATTCCA